>NC_138957.1:1450000-1590000 GCF_965226115.1 Aulonocara stuartgranti | reverse complement strand
TAAATATGCAGCCAAGGATGATTGTTTGTATATGTTCATTTAAACACAGATTAAACAGATTAAACACAGATCTTTGTCCCACACGCCATCAGACTGTTTAACTCCTCTCTGGAGGGGAGAGGGAGGACAAAGGAGGGGGGAACAACTAAGCTGTAGTGCCTCTTCACCTCACTGTGCAATACCTTTGTAAATAGTCAACAGTGCAATAGACCTCAATACTTGAAATGTGCAATTCACTTGTATTTTTATTTTTTATTCCTATTTATTCTATTTATCCCCTTCGTATATTTTATTTATATTGTCTCTGTATTTATATATATATGTGTGTGTGTGTGTGTGTGTGTATATATATATATATAATATTCTGTAACTCTGAAACTTCTGTCGGTGCTGTGCTTTTTTGGAAATCGAATTTCCCAGAGGAACCCACCCGAGGGATTAATAAAGTTCTATCTAATCTAATCTAATCTAATTAAGCAGAATTTTCAGAGTACTTGAACCTTCATCTCACCAAATGGGGTCCATGAACACTTTAGAGGGAATAAACTTTGTCGTATCTCAGGTGGGTTTGGGGATTTATCCCCTATAAACAGTTAGGAATTGTCCCAGGTTAGAGACGGATTTCTCAACAGTCCTGGGTGCTCTTGGTCATAATTTTCTTTCATGATACTCCAAATGTTTTCAATATGTGAACAATCTGGACCAGGGGTGGAAATTAGCAGCCACCACTGGCCAAATGCAGGTAAAATTTATAAAGTGGCGTGTAAATTTGAACAATGCACAAACCACCGTGGCTCCTGACCTGCTGGGGGCAGCAATGTGCCTGAGTTGCTGCTAGTCTGCTCTAAACGCCGTCATGTGATCCGAGCAGGTACTAAAATGTGACGTCAGTAGCGTCAGTCGATGAGTCGTGAGCGCGTCTCTTTCACGAAAATTTAAACCGCCAGTTTTGAAACTGGGCAGCGAGGGACATGGTTGCAAAAAACAATGCACGCAAAGCCACAGACTGAGCAGCAGGTATGTCGTCGCCTCGATGTCCATCTTTTTTGTAGCGTTTGTGTCGCTTACTAACTGCGTCACGGGACGCTTGGGTGCGTTGCTATGGTGACAACCACGCAGCTTCGATCCGAGCAGGAACTAACGGAAAAGGGGCTTTAAAAGGAAGCAGTAACTTTAGTAATGTGGCGTTGCATTTGTGGAGTTGAGCAGGCGGCAGAAACAAACACTCTTCTCAAGAGGTTTTACGTTAAACGGCAGTTTTAAAATGAAAAAATGGAAAAGAGGTGACAACCGTGAGATACACGACTTCCAGCAGCAAGACTGATAGCTTTACTGTAGGCACAAAATACTCTAAATTAGAGGTCATCAAAGACCGGGGATCATCTAAAGGCCACAAAGAGGTGAAATGCATCATTCAAGGAATTGCGGTCCTGGAGAAAACAGGCTGTGTTGTGTTGCATCAATTTTTAATTTCCACCCTTGGTCCGGGCTTCAGGCAGTCCATTCCAGCACCATGACTCGTCCACTATGAGGCCATGCTGTTGTAATAAATGTGGTTTAGCATTGTTTTGCTGACATAAGCAAGGTTTCCCTGAAAAAGATGTAATCTGATGGGAGCATATTTTGCTTTGAAACCTGTGTATACTTGTCATCATTGATGATGCACCTCATACCAGCCAACATGCAGGCTTTTGAAATGAGTGCCGATAACAAGCCTCCCGTTTAGCCTGCGGGACGCAGCGTCCATGTCTTACCCAAATCGGATTTTAGTTCCTTTGACCTTTGACCTTTGACCGAACAGAAGAAAAACATCTTTGCCTTTTCATTCCAGAATAATGCTTTTTTTCCTCTCTTTTTTTAGCGCAGGACCCAATCATGGGCATCCAGTATTGAATGTTGGCCTTGTCCACTGTGCACACAGATTCCTCTGGATTCTTGGGTTCTTGTGATATTGTTGTAGATCCCAAATATTTGCAGTTTCATTTGATGTATTTTAATCTGAAATTGTTCCAAGATTTTGGGAGTTTTTGCATATTGCTAAATCTCTGCTAATCTGCGTCTGAAGTAGTTTGCCTCTCTAAGATACACGTTCTGTACTCAGTCATTTTAATACCCTTACCCACATCTAAATGTTCTTGTAGGTGTGTATTTTTAGAAATACTTCATTTTCCAGCCTTTGTAGCCCTGTCCAAACTTTTGAGACATGTTGCTGCGTCACATTGAAAATCAGCCAACATTTTACATGAAATACATTGTCTGTGCTTTCTGTGAGATTCATATATGGATTCAATATTTGCAAATTACTGCTTTGTGTTTTTATTTACATTTGCACAGCATTTCTGAGATACACTGTCTAAAACTCCAGGTAGTTGAGTGAAGATATGGAGAAACCTCTTTAGTTTCTTTGTAGTTTGCTGTCACCATGGTGAGCAACACAGAGTTTTTAAGGTCAAACTGATAAATAATTCCAATGTTCATTTGTGTTGCAGTGTTCATCGAGATGAGCCTTTGGGATGGGTTTTATAGCCTGCATTTAACTTTCTTCCCTCCATATTTTCCATTTCATTAAAGAAAGTTAATCAGTCAAGGTCTACTTGTTAGCCTAATTTCACCTTTTTGTGCAGATGCACTCTATACAGCTGAGCAAACTGACTGCTGACAAAGATTAGAGCGAAAATTGCTTATGTTTGCAACTCACTCCCTTTTAAGTGATCAAACTGTTGTTTTTCATGAAGGAAGATGAAAACAAATTGGCACCAGACCAGAATACAAATGTGAATTACTGTTGGCAGCCTGTTGGCAAGAAAAGATTGGCCACGGTCAAATTTCCTCAACTAACAAACGAGCTCACACACTACCAGCAAACCTAACTTATCTTAGCTGATGTTGATGGTGTGAGTGTGAGCAGTTTCCCTGGCTGGGAGTCCGGGGGATGCAGTAATGTGACCCAGCACTAATGTAGAATGAGATAATGGGGATATTTATCAGGGAAGACAGCAGTGAAGACCTTACACTTGGCTTTAGATATTCAAAATGTGCTCATTACTCTGCTATACCACCCTGTCTTATGTAGCGACTTACAGTTTTATTGTTCCTTCAGGGGCCGTGAATGTAGCACAACACAAAGGCCTCTTCTAGACTTGCAGCTGTGCATGAGGCTTCAGCTGGACTCACTGCCCTAGTTTGGCCACACACACACACACACACACACACACACACACACACACACACACACACACACACACACACATAGAATTGAAAGAGTGACACAAAGCTTTCAGGTTAAACAAGTAATGTGAAAACACTGAATATCGACACTGACTAAAAAAGACCCCGTTTGTCCTACTTGTTGCAGTTGGTGTTATTACTTTTATGATGTGCTCCAGATTTCCAAAACTGGGTGTTGTGGTTAAAACCAGCATTTTTGTCGGGGCTCCAAGATGCCTTGAGTGAGTTACATCTTGCCAGAGTGGTTGTAGTCACTTCCAAGAGGATATGGGTTGGAAAAAGGAATTGATTTTAAGAATAATATGACTTTCGCTTGGATGGTCAAAACTTGTTTCAAAACCCAAAGAAAATTCATGCACAACCTCTGTCAGGAACATATTTGAGGGGAGTTCTCTTTGGTGGTTTCCATCGTTTGGTAATTTAAGCATCCTAATTTTACGAGGATATGTGATTTCAAAAGGATAAAACTGACGTGAATCTCTATGACGTGGAATTATTAAGATGGTTACAAACTATTCTTTGGAAAGACGTTGAGTTGTTCCTCCCACTCTGCATTGGAATTACTTGGTGCTCTAAATAGAGGACATTATCTCAGGTTCTTATTCATGAGAAAAGAAGGCAGTTGGAATTTGACAGATTTAATGGTTCCTACGCTCACCTGACTCCAACAATCCTGTGTAGCAACAGAATCAGACGGCTGATGCAAGCAGGTGACCTCCAAAGCATTTCGGTGAGGAGCTCGGTTATTTGGGAGGGACTCAGGGAAGCGCTGCTGCTCTTCTCTCCATCAGAAGCCTGCTGAGGCAGCTTGTGTGTTCGACTAGGATGGGCCTCCTAGGTCAGGTGTTTCGGGCATGTCTGTGTGATGGTTTATGGTGATATGCTAGCTCTCTCTGATGGTTTGCACTGAATTTCATTTTGCTTATTTTTCAGAACTTTTAATGGCTGTAGTTTCACTTTGGGTTTAAGGTTTCAGTGCAGTAGTAGTATTACTGCCATCTTCTGGAGGATGGGATGCATTGTTCACTCTCAAGTGCCGGCACAGAAGGCGAAATGGATTTAGACCTGAAAGAAGCTCAAACTAATTTGATTGTTTAAAGCATTTCATGTTGAGAGACGACATCCAATGTATGCCACAGCAGAAGAGGTTGTTTATAACAGTAAATGGTATATGGCTGTGGCTCTGCAAACTTCAAACCTGCTTAACATCCAGAAGAACTCTCACTGTGCAGTTCAGCTGCTGCTACAAAAAGCAGTGAAGCTCAATGCTACGAGTAGGGTTAGAACTAATGTGCTTTTTATACAATCTAAAGGTGACATTTTTAACATTTTCTCCAGTGTTTGCTGGCCCTCATTTTCGTAAAATTGCATGAATTGAATGAAACAGTCACACGAATGGCCTGCTCAACGTCCTTTAATACGACTCTGGTAGCGATCATTCTGTTCCTTCTGGCACAAAAGAGAAGATACCAGTCCTACTGATGAGTTAAGGACTTTGCAGAGCCCTCTCCAGCTCCACTGGACAGGTGTCTGTCTTCTGGAATCTCCTCTTGCAGAGTGATTACAGACAGAGCAGGTCTGGCTGTGCACAGCAATGGCGATGATAGCTGACCTGAGCATCGCGTCCAGACTGTGGAGGATTTGTTCGAGCACAGAGTGAAACAAACAAATATCTTTCATAGTTGTGATGTTGGAGATGATCTACAGAGAATGAAGGCCTGACATGGGATTAGGGCTGGGCGATATGACCCAAAATTCATATCTCGATATTTTTTAGCTGGATGGCGATATAAGATATATATCTCGATATTTTTTTAAAGCCATAAAGTAAGAACAAAAAGAGAGTTCTTAGTCAAAGCTGTGTCCCAGATGTCACACAGGCACTTTTATTAACATAGAGCAGATGTACATAAAATTTACTCAAAAATAAATTATGAGCATTTGCTCCGACCATCAAGCGGTGCAGCTCCGTAGCTTACCAACAGATTGCTGAGCGCCGTCCATCCATCCATCCATTCGCTACCGCTTATCCTTTTCAGGGTCGCGGGGGGTGCTGGAGCCAATCCCAGCTGTCATAGGGCGAGAGGCGGGGTACACCCTGGACAGGTCGCCAGTCTGTCGCAGGGCTAACACACAGGGACAGACAACCATTCATACTCACATTCACACCTAGTGACAATTTGGATTATCCAATTAACCTATCCCCACAAGCTGCTGAGCGCCGTGTTCCACAAAAAATCGGTTCGCGGCCATCAAGCACAACCAGAATTCATACATAAGGCGCGCTGTCAACTTTTGAGAGAATGAAAGGATTTTAGTCCGTGCAGCACCTCTGGGCTGCATGGCGTTAGCGTGGTTAGCTCGTTAGCGTGGTTAGCTAGCTAACACGTTGACGCCGTCCAGTAACTCGTTAACGGAGATTTGCCGTGTCCATCTTGTCGTTGCCTGCAGGTGAAGCGATGGGGGAGGAGGGGGAGCTGTGTTCATTGAAGGAGAGGCGAGGCCGAGTAACGTTGTGTAAAGACGAAAGTGGACGAAAGAGAGGCAAACTTGCGGCTCCACAAGTATAATTGTAACCTAACATAGACTATATCGATATAAACGATATTGTCACATCTTATATCTCGTATAAAAATATATCGATATTTTTTAAAAACTCGATATATTGCCCAGCTCTACATGGGATTAAATGTATTTTAGAGATTCTTTGTTTTTGACTTTCTGTGCTGGATGGGTCCAGAGTGGACAATGAGCATGGATTCAGACTTGTTTCCCACCTGTTCACAGGGGCTTATTTTTTCATGACACAATTTGTATTCCTTATTTAAAATAGCTCATCTGTATCTGTTCACGGAAATATTTAACGTCTATACAAGGCTCGACATTTCTTATAAAATATTTGCCTAATTACAGAAAACTGTACATTCATTAAGACTTGAGAAGCTGTCCTGTAATCAAACCATTCCTGGTGACCCTGAATCCTCCCTTAGCTATGGTGCAATAGGCCTACGCTGCTGCGGGTTTCCCATCATGCACTGGCTGTTTCTTCTTCTCTGACGTCTTATCATTCACTGTTTGTGTTTATACACTACTTTGCATTTGATCATTAGTTATTATTAATCTCTGTCTCTCTTCCACAGCATGTTTCTTGTCCTCTCTTCTTCCCCTCACCTCCAACCAATCACAGCAGATGGCCCCGCCCCTCCCTGAGCCTGGTTCTGCTGGAGGTTTCTTCCTGTTAAAAGGGAGTTTTTCCTTCCCACTGTCGCCAAAGTGCTTGCTTGTAGGGTCTGTTCCTTACAATATAAAGTTGCTTGACACAATGCTTTTATTTGGGGCTGTATAAATACAGTTAAATTGAGTTGAAGCCAGGTTTTGTTTTGTTTTGTTTTTTAATGCTGAAATTTGACATTTTAATAATTTTACGAGTGAGAAAAAATATCTTAGGTGTTTATTTGTTTGTTTTCTTAGTTTAAAAAAATTGTTTTGGTCCATTGATGTAAAAACAAAAGCAGAATTTGATGTGGATACAGTCCTTGGAGCAGGAGAGGGAAAATAGCAAAGCGCCTGCCAAACTATGTGCAGGAAGGGAGAAAAGGAGGCGATCGAGAGGCTCAGAGAATGAAGGAAGTACTGGATTAAAAAAACAAGGCTGAGAAACATATTGTGAAGCTATTTTCCAAATGCTGGGATCGCAGATCACAATCAAAGCACACACATGTTGTATCAGCCTTCAGGCTGGTGGCAGAAGCAGCTTTTTGCCTTCTAATAACACATTAGAGCCCATTGATTTCAATGTTTGTTTTTCTATTTTGGTCTTAATTGGAGGCTGGCTCTGCCCTGGCACCATCTCCACCCCCTCTTTCTGTGTGGTTTCTCAGGTCAGAACTGATTTCTTCTCAGTCTCTGCAGTCCATACGCTGCCTTAATTAGCCACAGATCCAGCAATATGACTCAATATGTCTTTGTTACATTCTCCAGAATGGATGTCCAGGGGATACGGGAAGTAACAACGAGTGTCGAGGACACGAGGAGGCTGAATCGGAGCAAAATCAAAACCCACTGTTTTAGGAAACAAACACACCTTCAGCCTGTTTGTGTTTTCAAAAGCAAAGAGAAACGCTTCAAAAAGCTTCTAAAGAAGGATGTAGTTAGTGTAACACGCTCTTCACCACAGAGCAGCCATAAACCTGCAGCATACTGTAAGGACTGAAGTGCTCCACTCTCTCTGACCTTAAGTGCTCCCAGGCCTCAGTGCTGAGAGGAGTCAGCTGCATTGAAGGGTGGTACCTCAGCCTGGAGGAGAGCACAGACCACACCCACACAGGAAACAGTCGGTCTGTTATGGCTTCTGATCAAACGGGATTGGTGAGGTCAATGACTGTAAGAGGAACGCAAAGGTTCTTCTAATCACAATAGTTGTGATGTTGTTGTTTGGAGATATAGATGTTAAGGAAGTTCATTCAGCTTTCAGTAAAGAGGATCGATTTGAAAAACCATGTAATGCCTGTGCTGTCCAAGGAATGACCATCAGCTGTTGTCCAGGTAGCTCCCTCAGGTGATCTGGAGCAGGTTTCCTAGTTATTCCCATTTAAATCCACTTTAATGTGGTCACTTAAAATGTCTTATTCCAGAGTCACCACTTTAGAGGGTGGAGCAGAGCAGGTAATCTACACCCTGGCAGGTTGGGGGTTCAGTCAGTGTGGGAAATATGCTTGGATACGATACTAACTCCAAGTTCCTCCGATACATCTGTCAGTGTGTGAATGTTAGAAAGCACTTAGAAAAAGGATGAATGGGTGAATGCAGTTGTATAAATCACTTTGATTGTTCCAGTAGAGTTAAAAAACACCGTGAAAGAGTCGATTGGTGGATTATAAGGTCGGGTAGCGTTCCTGACACGACTGTTACAGGATCTGCTTCACGCCTGAGCCGGGGATGATTTACACTTTAGACAAATGTGTTATCAGCTCCACTTATGGATCCACACAGATGATGATGATGATGATGATGATGACTATTTCACTTCATTTATACTTCTTTTAGTGGCTTCAAGTTCAGTTCAGTTCATTTTTATTTCAAACACGTGCCTTCACAATCATTACAAACTATTATTCCATTATTTGTTTGAAAAGGAGTAGGTAGAAGTATTTACTTATTTGTCCCTGCCCCCTTAAGTTTTACCTCTCATTCATTTAATTGTTTTTTTTGTCTTAAATTAAACAAACAACATATGCAACAAAAATAAAGCAAAACAAAACAAAACATACATCAATCAAAAACAAGAAATTAGCAAGCCCCTCCACAGTATAGTTTCTTTCATATGATAAATACAGAATGTGTATATTTGCAGATACACAAGTTATGGAAAAACAAACAAACCAAAACCAAAAAAACCAAAAAAGAACCACAACACCATTACCAGCAACATTACCGTCCTGGGTTAACCCCGTTTTCTTCATTCTTATACTTATTTAAAATTAGGTTTTTATATTTTACTTTAAACTGTTTTATGTTTTGACTGTCTTTTATTTCTTCTGTTAGACTGTTCCATAATTTAACTCCTGCAATTGAGATTGACATAGTTCTTAAAGTTGTTCTAGCACTTTGTATTTTTAAATTCCACTTCCCTCTTAAGTTATACCCACCTTCTCTTTCTATGAATAATTTACAGATTTCTTTGGGAAGCAATTTATTTCTGACTTTATACATTATTTGCGCTGTTTTAAGCTTCACCAAGTCTTGGAATTTAATAGCTTGCATTTTGACAAAGAGTGCATTTGTATGGTCCCTGTACCCTACATTATTTATTAATCTAATGGCCCTTTTCTGTATTATAGTTATTGTTTGTGTGTTACTTTTGTATGTGTTTCCCCAGACCTCTACACAGTAGCTCATATATGGCAGTAGTAAAGCACAGTATAAAATGTGCAGTGCTTTCTGATCCAACATGTGCTTTGCTTTTCCCAGGACGGCAATGCCCCGTGCCAATTTCCCCCGAACATAAGTAATGTGTGGCTTCCAACAGAGCTTGTGGTCGATGATCACCCCAAGAAATTTTATTTCATTTACTCTTTCTAAATATACATTGTCAACACATATTTCTACTTCGATGTTTTTCTTTTGGTTTCCAAACAACATAAATTTTGTTTTATCTAGATTCAATGATAATTTATTTATATCAAACCACTTCTTTAATATCGTTAATTCCTGTGTGATCATCCCCAAAACCTGTGGCAAGTAAAAAATGTAACTGTTTTACTTTTGCTTGTAATGTCCATTTCAGTATATTTACATTTTATTCAGAATTAATGAAAGAAAGGTATCTTTTCTGTTGTTATATATTTTAGGATAATAAAAGTATGGAGGCTTTTATTAAGATAAGATTATTATTATTAGTCTCACGGGTGGGAAATGTTCAGGTCACGGCAGAAAGTACAATTTTAAAAGCAGTAAAAGTTAAGAAAAGACATAATAGAATAACGTACTATACAACAAGAATAAAATACTATATACAATAGAATAAAGAACTACTATCCTATTGTTTTGAACTAGAGCTGGGCGATAAGATTTTTTCATATCACGATATGTTTTTTTCATTTCAGGCGATAACGATATCTATCACGATATCAGCCAAATAACTATATTTGTAAGATTTAAATGTGCCGTTGCTCACAAGTAAAATGTGAAATAATCAGCAGCTTGTTTTTATTTAAATATTTATTTCCCATAATAAGTTCAACAGGGTAGATGTACTTAAGGAACATGAGACTTTTTCAGATAAATAAAGGCAAATATTGCAAACTACACAAAAGGCAGCCGCTAAAGCGTTTAAGTTTCAAAATAGAACAAATGAAACAGACTAAACTGTCAATTCCACTTAGAAACAAAATATTAATTCTAAAAATAAATCTTAGTTTGTTTTACAGAAGAACAGACAAAACTGACTAACTTTTGTCAATATCAAATAAACTGAGAACTAAAAGGAAATTCTCAATCTGTCCTTGTTGTATAGCTGAGCTTTTCAAACAGTTTTAACAGTTACTTTAGTCTGACAAAAGCCGAATGATGAATTAGCGCTTCCAGTCAGAGACTGAGGCTACGTCCACACGTACACGGGTATTTTTGAAAACGGAGATTTTCCGTTTTCGTTTTAAAAATAATCCCGTCCACACATAAAGGCAGAAATGAAGGAAAACGCTGCTATGAACATGCCAAAGCAGCAGGTGGCGCTAGATTCCTAACCGTGCAGAAATGTTGGCCAATCAGAAGTCTAGAAGCCTCGGTGGGAAAAAGTAAACAAAGCTGGGGCATAGAAGCAGAACCGAGTCGTATGTGTGGAGGGACAGTAACTGTGTGTATATGTAAGCATTTAAACACTGCAGAGAGTAGTAGAATTAACAGTATTGTAGAAATTCATTTCACCGAAACAATAACGTGGCGCACAGTGTGACGCATGCACCAGTTTATTGTATTTCCAGACTTGCTTTCGGCACATTTACAGTGCACGCTACTCTGTTTTTTGTCAGACTTGAAATAGCTGAAATACCTTCACACTACGGAACTTCTATGGCTCTTCCGTTCGACAATCTCTCCGGCGTTGGAACCGTCATCTGTTTTCTCTTCGGTCACGCTCGGTTGATTTTTCTAGTCGGCACACTCATTTCCTCCATTACGCGCTGGCTGCTTCCCAAACAAACACACGTGCGGCTTGGCACTTGTGCTGTACGTAACAAGCCACGCGACGTGACGCTGCGGCTGTGATTGGTTCGGCTCTGCGCTACTTAATTTGGATTGGCTGTTCTTTTTTTTTATTATTAAGAGGACAAGAGCGGCGAGGTCTATCGCGATAGTTAAATTTTTCTATCGAGAAAAAGTTATATCGCGATACATATCGTTATCGTTCTATCGCCCAGCTCTATTTTGAACACGTCATTATTTAATTTTGTGTTTAATAAATCATCAGATTCATTTCAGTTATCTCTGTTAACACAGATTAGAAGAACCGAGTTTTCTTTCTTTATCTAAAAGAAGCAAATGAGGAGAAATTTCTCAGTAATTCTCGTCTTCTTTCAGCTGGTGCCTTTAGGGCTGCCACAGCAGATCGTACGCTTCCAGCTCAGCCCTCTGCATTTCCTCTTTCACTACATCCATGAATTTTCCTCCCAGCAGCTCCATATGAAGCTTTCCGTATCCTTTCTCCTGTCTTAGTGTCACATACAACTCTCTGCATGCTGCACATTCACATGTTCAGATCAGTCAGCCTGATCTCTAACTTTGTCTCCAAGCAGTCTGTCTGATATCCTCGTTTCTAATCCTGTCCATCCCGCTCACTCCAAATGAAAATCTTCTGTCAAACTGGCCTCCTGCCTGTTTATCAGTGCCAGCGTCTCCAAACCATACATCACAGCAGGTCTCACTATCCTGTCTGTCACAAGCCACCCCTGACACTCATGTCCACCCACTCCACCCTGCCGACAGTCTCTTCTTCCATTTCAGATGCTTTAGATCAGGGGTGGGCAATCTCAGTCCACGAGGGCCATGCAGGTTTTATATCTCACCTTGGGTCACCACACCTGAATCGCATGATTCGTCGTTACCAGGCCTCTGGAGAACTTCAGGACATGTTGAGGAGGTAATTTAGCCATTTAAATCAGCTGTGTTGGTTCGAGGACACATCTAAAACCTGCAGGGACACCGGCCCTCGTGGACTGAGATTGCCCAGCCCTGCTTTCGATGGTTGACACCATGTATCTGCTTTCACTGCCTCTGCTCTGTACATGTTCACCTTTCCACTGGTCTCCTTCTTACTCGCACACATATTATATCTGACTTCCACTGAGTTTCCAGTGTGTACCTCCACCTCTTCATGCTGTTCCCACTACAGATCTCACCCCATCTTGAGCAGGTCTCCAGTCTGTCACATGGCTAAGAGGGAAACACAGACAACCACTGGCACATTAGATTTCCCAGTTACCCCAACCCCACTAACTGTATGTCTTTGGACTGTGGGAGGAAGCTGGAGTACCCTGGGAGAGTCTTGGGGACATGCATGCAGACTCCACACAGAATTTGAACGCAGGACCTTCTTGTTGTAAGGCAGCATTGCTTACCACAGCACCAGCATACTTCACCAAATTTTTACATTATCAGAAAAAATCCCAGATGCAGAATCTGTTTTCAGTCTGTCCAAACAAAATCGTATGAGAAGCATGATCCAAGTATGAAAACACGCTGGGCTCTTTGTTGACGGTGACTGGGAAGGACACAATAATAAAAGAGTACATCAGAGGAGACAAAGTCAAGGTTGGACTGGTTTGGACATGCAGAGGAGGGAAAGTGGATCTGCTGAAGACGGAAATGGCAGCAGGAGTAAAATAGTAAGCCCAAAGCACAGGTTCATGCATGTGATGAAGGACGACAAGCAGAGGGTTGGTGTGACAGAATGGGAGAAGGTTGGCAGGTGATCTGCTCATCCCCTAAAGCGGAAGAAGACTGAAAGATTCATGTGAAGAAACCCTCACTCGGGATCTTTAGCACTGTTTTTTATTTGTCTGTTTCTGCTCAGATTAATGATCGTCTTCAAATTGTGCTTTGGTCTGAGACTGTACATCCATCTCAGTGAACAAATCACCTGCACACTTCACCAAAGAGAGATCGGAGTCATTTCATGGATCATCCACATCATTGGTGGCATCTAAAGAATACGTGGGGCCTTTTTAAAGGCTCACACAGCAGGCATGAGCTCGCTTACTTAGACTAAATCGATTAATCAGACTGGGATTGTCGCTGTAGTGAGTTGATCTAAAAGGCTGTTTTCTCTTAACTCAAACTCAACTGAGTATAATATTTATATCATGGAGGAATCACTAGATTATCTGCTGGCCAGGAGCAAATGGGGCTGATGCTGCTTCAGTAATGTCGCGGTCTGGGCTGTGGGGAGGCCGGTCCGTGACTGATGGGGATCTACTGTGCTTTTACTGCACCCACACTCTGTTTTGGCTCATTGCCCTGCTGTAAAATGAAGCTGTTGCCAGCACTGACAGTCCCTCTCTGTATCTATAATTCCATCAACAAAAAGCACTTAACGAAAAGACAGGAAGCCGAGCTGGTGGTGGCAGAGATGAAGAGGCTCAGGTCTTCACTGGGAGGAGCTTTCTAAGTAAAGCTGAATATGATGGTGTTTAATGTTAGGTTTAAGTGTAGATTCAGGCATGTTGTATGAAGCACGTTGAGTACTGGGTTAGATAGAAAGGTGCTTTATAAGAACAAGAACATTTACCTCTCTGTTTCTGTCTCTTGAAGAATGACTGTCACATGTTTTGTGTCATATTATCTCATAGTTTCTCATATATGCTAAGTTATACTTTGCACAGGTTTGCATTATGACCTGACTCAGCGTAATGCATCGTAACAAAAATGATTTTTCTCTTTTTGTTTTAAATACATGCAAACGCCAGCTGTCAATTTTACTCTTACTGGGAAAATATCTACACGCTGGAGTAGCTGCTGCACTTACATTAACAACTATCGTTTTCATTTCAACATTGTGCTTCATGAGCTATGGCTATATTGAAAATTACATAAAACATATTTAAGACAACATCTGTTTTCTTTTTTAATTCGAGGTCCCAGCTTCCATTGGGTGAGAGGCAGCGTATACCTGAGGAAGGTTACCCGTCTGTTGCAGGGCTAACACACCTGTGGCTACTTTGGAGTCATCATTCTTATCCCTCGACTGTAGGATTTGAACCCAGGACCGTTTTGCTGTAAGGCAGTGGGACCAACCACCACAGCACAAAATACATGATTTTAACCCTTGTCAACTGACAACTTTGAATTTAGCACAAACCAGCTTCTGTACAGCGATACAGCTCATTATAAAACAATTAAAACTAAACAGTTTTCATACCCAACAACGTGTTGTAATCTAAAACTAAAGCTAACTTAGTCAATGCCGTACTATAGAATGAAGCAGAGACTCCTGTAAGGCTTGTATCCTCATGTCAATAACTACAAAACAGCTCCAGGTTTAAAATTAACGTACCGGTACAGATTTCTAAGAACTAGGCTGAAGTACAAAGGTGTAGTATCTACAGTGGGATAAAGTTGATGACTCGTACCAAGAAGCTATGGGTTGTTAAAGGTAGTTGACAAACAGAGGGGGTGATTAGTAAGGCTTTGTGCCAGTAAAGACCATTGAAGTGTTTGCTTTGAGACAAATCGAGGTCAGAAGCACTTACACTTGTCTTAGTGGATCCAAGCACACGATCGGCTGCCAGGAGAGGAAGCAGCAACACATTTATTGGCATTTAGTCACTTTGGTGAAGGAGCAGCTGTTATAGCCCAGTGCATGCAGGACAAGACAACAACAAAACAGCTTGTTTTAACTTCATTTGGATATTTTCTTCTTTCTCCTCCTTCGTTATACCACATTCGTTAAGTACATCTATGACTCAGGCATGGAGGTTATCAATGTGAGGACAGTTTTCTGTCGGTCAAAAGTACAGATTTCATGTTGACTGGCATTAAAGTTAAACTTGACCTATATACAATATTTGTACAGCATTAGAACAGTAGGGCAAAGTTGAATAAAATGCTGGTTTGTATACAGGTCTGTGTAGTGAACTGGTTTGTGTCCTGTCTGTCCTGACCTTGGGGCAAGACTGATTAGTGGCAGCTGTCCATTCCTTCATGTCTCCCTGACAAAGTCTTTCTTGTAACTGTAATGATTGTCTGAAGACAAGAGCACAGAGATCTGATGTAGTCGTGAAGGAACAGCATTAACTGTACAGCTGTTTTTCTGAGCCTGAAAGCAACATGCAGATCTTCCAGGGTTTAAAGCCGAATGTTTAACATCCAGAATCAGAGCTATTAGTTCATCCTGACATCATCGCTTTCACATACTTGTATGTCATGAGACTGGATACTGAATGTTTTGTCTGGGTGTGTGTGGGAGCTGTTGTTCCCCAAATGCATGTAAAGTTGTGGAGAGTTATAGCTAAATGTGTGCGTACACATGTGCTTCCTAAAATCTGTCAGGGCTCCTAGAAAAAGCAGGGGTTGTGTTTGTGTGATATCCAGGTTTCTGCCCCAGAGACATGGAAACTACCCAATCAGGAGGAGCTTTGGAGAAAATCGTAGGCTGACCATTACTGACCTACTTGCAGTCAGGCAGGCTTTGGCACTATTTGAACACAAGTCAAACCAACACTTTGTGAATGAGTCGCAGAGGTTCTTTACTTTAGTTTGAGCTCGGCCTTCTCCCCATGAACCTTTTTTTAAACAGACTTGTTTTACTCTTTTTCTCTGTTTTTACGAGTGTCTGTTGGATTTGTGGTGCCTGAAATGTTACACCAAACATCCACCGCCATGAAAAAACTGCTTGTTTATCCAGCTCTTTGGTACGGGAAGGTTGCCACCCATCTTACTTATTAGCTTACCGTTTTTCTATTCTGTCCTGTCTTTGCAGCCCAGTGTGTTCTCCAGGGAACCTGGCAACACCACAACACAAGTGTGGGCTCTCCTATAGGTGTCTCAGTTTAGTGTTTCGATCACTTCCTACTCTTTGCATGTGTGATAAAGAGCAGAATGCTTGTTCTAGATGAATGGGGAAGGGGTGGGCAACATTTTTCTTTGCGGCTGGTTGAAGCAAAAGGTCTCACATTAAAGAAAACCCCAAAACAAATAGAAGTTGCAGAGCATAATGGTCAGCAAAGATTTCTACAGTGCAAAATCATACATGGCCTTTGGTTCATTGCTGATTGGCCATAGGTGTCATGTCTTTGTGTTAGCGCTGCAGTAGATTGGCCACCTTTCCGGGGTCTGTCTTGCCATTTGCCCGGTGATGCCTTGGGTAGGCGCCGTCCTTCTTGCTACTCTGATAAATGTTTAGTTTTCCTTGTATGATCGCAGGCCCGGCTTAGACATGTTCCACAGAGCATTTCTGGCCCTTGGGCCCTATTTTTCTTACCCATGTGTTTTATAATGTAGGTCAAAGTGCAGCATGTTCTGTGAACAGACTTTGAGCTGATATTACTGGGTCAACTTTGCTCTTACATGAAACAATTACAGAATGAAAGGAGCTAAAATACTAAAAAAAGGTCAGCAGTTCGAGTCCAAAGGTCCTTTCTTCAAATCAGTTTTTTTCTGCACACAAATAACAGCAGAAGTTTTTGTTTGTTTGTTTGTTTGAGGACTTTATTGTTGTTTATCAGCAGAAATAATGTTTTTTTAATGTAAATTGTGCTTGTGTTCATATAATGAAAAAAACATGCTCTCCTCGTGTTTTTGTGTTGGGTAGATTCCCAGACTTCACGCTGGCTGTAAGCTAACTGTGACTGTGAGCAATGGTGTCACATGCTTGCACAGTTATTTATGCTTTAGCTTTTGGTCCTGTGGTTGCTTTGCACTGATAATTCTGCATAAACTGCCAACAGGATGTCATTTTATGAACAAACACAGACTGTTCATGTCCGTGATGGTCCACCATATAACCCAGTATGTGTTTCCCATCAGCAACAATTTACCGAGTTAGAGCAGAGCGAGTATGTTCTGTTACTGGGAAGAAATGTTTGTTCCACATGAACCCGGCAGCTCAGACGCAGCGTTTCCCCTGGATAGACCTGTAATCTGTGTAGAAGAAGACTGAACATTACTTCCCACCACATCGGACTAATCCAGTGTTTGGGATGATTGTGCAACTCAAACATTATTCTAACATGTTGCAGATGTTCCTGAGTAACTTTCGTCTCTGAACTGTACCTGGAATCTGGTACCGGTAGGCAGCAGTATCCTTTTCCATATTTCCATGGATCTGAAATAATGAATCCAATTTTCTTTCTTCCACAGTAGGTCCACATTTCTCAACTGAAGCGTTTTGTTTCCGTTTCAGAAACCACGCCAGCCTTCGTCTCACAGTTCTGTGACGTTGATATCATTGTTGGCAGTATGTATGTACATGTTACAGTATTAAATGATAATTTGAGTGGGACTGTTATCGGTCATGGTTACATACTGAGGGTTTGGACAAACCTCTCATATAATGTGTTTCTTTCTGAGCAAACAATGCCTCACTACAAGTTTCATCTTCTTCTTCTTAAATATTGCAGACAGGCTGTCAAATACACTGCACTCTGTATTTTGTGTTTGATTGTCTTGCCATGGTCAGCTTTGCATTTTGCATCACAAATGTTGCAGACAGCGTTGTCTGTGTCGACTTTTGTAACCACGCTCGGTACGGCTTTTGTTCTCCAGCCGGTGTGTTTGTTGCTCTCTAACACACGGTCACATGGTCTCATTTTTATTCCTTTTCTAAGCTCGATGTGCTCTGCTACCGAAATGTGACACCGATTAGGGCTGGGCGATATATCGAGTTTTTGAAAAATATCGATATATTTTCATACGAGATATAAGATGTGACAATATCGTTTATATCATATAGTCTATGTTACGTTATAATTATACTTATGGAGCCGCAGGTTTGCCTCTCTTTCGTCCACTTATGTCTCTACGCAACGTTACTGAGCCTCGCCTCTCCTTCACTGAACACAACTCCCCCTCCCCCATAGCTTCACCTGCAGGCAATGACAAGATGAAAGCGGAAAATCTCCGTTAGCGAGTTACCGTGCGTGGGGCTGGACGGTGTCAACGTGTTAGCGAGCTAACCACGCTAACGAGCTAACCGCGCTAACGACATGCAGCCCGGAGGAGCTGCACGGCCTAAAATCCTTTCATTTTCTCAAAAATCGACAGCGCGCCTTATGTATGAATTCTGGTTGTGCTTACTGACGCGAACCGATTTTATGTGGTACACAGCGCTCAGCAATCTGTCAAAAAATGTTTTAATATGACTTTGCTAAGCTACGGAGCTGCACCACTTGATGGATTGTCGGAGGATTACGGCTACAGAGGAGGAGCCTCGCGGAGTGATACGTACTGTGTGTGTATAAGGACCACAAACGGCACCTGTTCAGAGACGTGGTGCAGCTCTGAAATCTGTCTCTTTGTTATTACGCTCAGCGTCTATTAGTTTACATTTTGACTGCACAATTGTGAGCTTTTTGTTATGCACAAAAACATTGTTTTCTTTTATTTATGGACCATGATTATTTAATAAATGCTGATAATTTATTTTTGAGTAATTTCTTCATGTACATCTACGCTGTATGTAAATAAAAGTGCCCGTGTGACATCTGGGACACAGTGTGACTAAGAACTCTCTTTTTGTTCTTAACTTAAAACTTAAAACTTTAAAAAAATATTGAGATATATATCTTATATCGCCATCCAGCTAAAAAATATCGAGATATGAATTTTGGGTCATATCGCCCAGCCCTAACACTGATTCATTTAGAGTACATCAGTACTGTGTAGTATTTATGTAATTTGGTTGTTACAGTCAAACCTATGAGGCTGGTTACCCATCGTACTGCTTGAACACACATACTGTGACAGACATTATCACAATGATGCACCTGACAAAAACAGGAGGAACACACATTACAGCTGATTTGTAATGCTGATGAGAAATATGTTGTGTACAAACTGAAGACATGCAAAAGACCTGCCAGATTTTCTTTCAACAGCTGCATCAAATGATCCAACAGATGGTTTAATGGTAGATAATGGCACAAATACCAGTAACCTGACTGACTCACATCTTAGTATCAGTCTTGTGTGATTCACTAAAATGCTCTCTATCCCAAATTTTGAATTTGGGTGTTATTTCAGTGTGCTATCTTAAACAAAACAAGAAACACAGAGTACATGCTGACAGTACTACTTGGTGCTACAACAGGGCTTTGCATTCGTGAAAACTGTGGATCTTCTATATACAACCCAATGGATCGTTGACATGTTGTGCAGCTGTGCGTCGTGTCCAGCTGCTCTGTATATCCAGTCTCATTTTTTCTCTCAAAAAGGAAGGAAGACTGTGTGGTGATGGTGAGGACATCCTGAGCTATGTGACCGATCTCGTCTTTATAGTAACAATGTAAAAACATAGCTGTGGAGATGAGCTCTGTTTGTTTAAATCCTGCGTTCTGTTTAAATCGATGTAGTTAAAGCTAATCCTGGCTGTCAGTGATAAACTAGTTCTTTACTTTGTGTTGAAGTACTTTTTTTTTAAGCCAACAAGTACTTGAGTTAGGCGCTGCTTCAAGTGCAACAACTTCAGGGCGCAGAGCCTTATTCAGTTTATTTAGACATGTTATTAAATGTGCAGTTAGAAGTCAAATAAATACATAGAAACTGATACACCGGACATATTATACTGCTTATTTTTATACTCATTTTATTTTTTTACATCAAAAAAGAAAATTGTAACTTTTGTATTTTATTATCATTTTTTTATTTTAATTTAAGCTCCAAGTCTCACAGGCCTACAGACAGGCAGGAAACAGCAGAACAAACGCTGTATTCTCCAACCAGTTGGTGGTGTTTGCTGGACTTTGCTGGGAGTCGCTGTGAATAAACAGTTTGCTAAAGCCTCACTCACACAGGCCTAGAGACTGGTCAGTGACCCACTGGAAACCAGTGGCTGCAACCAAACATAAAAGGTGCACCTTTTACTTTGAAGGCGAACTTTCTCGTGTTTGCGGCGGACACACTAGCAC
This sequence comes from Aulonocara stuartgranti, assembly GCF_965226115.1. Lineage (NCBI taxonomy): Eukaryota > Metazoa > Chordata > Actinopteri > Cichliformes > Cichlidae > Aulonocara > Aulonocara stuartgranti. The sequence continues at coordinate 1,570,156 of NC_138957.1, read as the reverse complement.
CAATTGTAAATGGCGACTTCCACGCAAACAGCAGGCGCCTGCAGCAGGGGCTGTCGGGAGATTGCTGACCGTTCTCTAGGCCGGTGTGTCTGAGGCATGATCAGCTGAAGAAGCATTAAATGAAAAGCTCCCATGATTAGCTGAGTGAAAACAGGTTCAAATAATTGGTTCAGTGGGTAAACGATATGTCATTTCCCACTTGCAGGTTGTGATCAAGCCAAAAAACATCAAAACGCAAATTTGGATCCATTTGTCCCAACCAGACTGAACTGTATTCTTAGCTGTTTATGGTAATGATACGAAGGTAACGTTGTTAACACTGTCACTGCACTGAGCAGCAGACGTGCATCCTTTGAATCAACAGAAAAATAATTCACACTTCTGTGTCAGTGCGCGCACAACTCCTCCATCTCACGTAGCAACATCCAGCATATGCTGCTGTGTCAGAGCTGCGACCGTCACTGTGGAGCTGGACTGCTAAAGGCCAGCAGCAGGACCGAGAAGAGCGAGCTGGCACACAAGGTCAATGTTAACAACACTGCCGGGTAAAACAGTGTAAACAAGGTTCGACGGAGCGCTTCAGACTGTGTAAAAGAGGCTAAACGTTTAAAAGATACGATCAGCAGCTGTAGGACAATCAGTTCATCAGATCCTGTTTTTTACACCACGGTACCTGCCTGTCTTTGGCATCTTATGACGTTATTACATGTAATAAGATCAAACTGTATGCAGAAATCGATGTAAACAGATAAAACTAATCAAATTCAGTGCAAAGTAAAATCTGGCATTTAATTATTCATTTTTTGGTCTTTCATTAATTGATCCATTCTTATTATTTTATACATGTATTCCCGTGTGGATAGTAGTTCTGTCTGGTCTAAAGAGACCTGCTCTGTGTTTGGGGTGAATCGTTTGACACTGGGTACTTTAACCTAGTGGGGCCGATCGTGGCCCAAGAGTTCGCCTCGTAATCAGAAGGTTGCCGGTTCGAGCCCCGGCTCGGACAGTCTCGGTCGTTGTGTCCTTGGGCGAGACACTTCACCCGTTGCCTACTGGTGGTGGTCAGAGGGCCCGGTGGTGCCAGTGTCCGGCAGCCTCGCCTCTGTCAGTGGGCAGCTGTGGCTACAATGTAGCTGCCATCACCAGTGTGTGAATGTGTGTGTGAATGTGTGTGTGACTGGTTGTGTAAAGCGCTATACAAATACAGGCCATTTACCATTTAACTGTCTTTAGGTGCCAGATAAAAAAAAGACACAAAATGGAGAAAAACAGGTGTGGACACGAGGCTGAAGGAGATACACATCAAACTGTGGCTTATACGTCTCAGTGGAGCTCCTCTGTGTGTGAAGACATAAGTTTCATTAGGATTGGCCCGCCCTTTAAGTGGTATGGTAGAAATAATCTAGGTAATTGTTCATATTTAGGGAGTAGCAGAAGCAGTAGTTCATTCCAAATGATATATTTGTGCTTAGTTTATCCCCTGTCCTTCACTAATCCAGTATCTTGCCCCCCCTCTCATCTCGTCTCCCATCCTTCCTCTGCAGCTTTCTCTCGCTCTTTTCTTCCTTTCTCCCTCCATTGTGAGCAGCTTACTGCAGTATCCTTAAAGTCCCTTGCCTATGTCCTTAGTTGTCCTCTCGTACCCAGCCTGCACTGGAGTGATCTGGAGCTCTGTCAGCTCAAGATGGGTGTGCACTTTGATGTTGGAAGAGAGGATTGTGTGGTGGGTAGATGCTACGATGTTGCTTTATATATTCCTTTCAATAGTTTCCCTTAGCGGCAACTGCTGTCATCAATTTGAAAAGGACTCTTTTCTTCCCTCCTTTTTCCCCCATTCTGGCCCCTCAGACAGTGTCCATGAGGCTGAAAAAATGGGGCAAAAAAACACGCTATTGCTGCAAACAGTCTGCATGCAGGGGAATTGTCCTGACGCGACCCGCGCTCGCTCACAGAGGCAAAGGCAGCAGCGAGCTCGAAGGGAGGCGTCTGTGTGTGAGTGCATGTGTGTAACGTGGGGCTTTCAGCAGGCAAACAGATGCATGACATGCTTGCCTGCATATATTTTTAGCATGTCCATGTCTTAGTGTGTGCACTCCATCCACACACTGTCTCCTCTGGAGCTGTAAATATTACGCGTAGCTGATAGTACTGACTGATACTGGCCTCTTCTTGATATTATAATTATGTCACTATGTGCAAATATGAAACCTATTTTTCGAGAGCATAATGCAGAAACTGGTCACACCATAGTTCTTACATCACAGTGACTCCAACTCCAGGTTTACAGTGTTCTCAGTACTTAATGTAGGACCAATCACATGTTGGTAGACATCGGTGTAAGAAGGCTGCGGGCTCTCGCTGAGTCGGTCCAATCCCATTCAGATATGTCATCGAACTGGGATTGTGAAAGTTTGAGGGCTGGGGTGATGAGCTGCTCTCTATGTTGTGTTTGTTCCTGGAGTGTCTGGACTTTTAGCACATTGCTGCGCTCTTATGAGCTGCCACAATATTAGGAACCTGGTTTTAGTGCCGTCAGTGTTGGTGCATGTTCACTTGCTGGTTTGTTCAGGGTTTGATAGAGTTAACTCTGAGCAGCCTAGCTCACTGTGGTTCTCGCTGTTTGATTGGGTCTCTCATTGGCCCATGGCACTCTCACCGTCCATTCAGTTATCTGAACCGTTGAGCTTACGTTCTTCTGTTTTGACACCTTGAAGGAGTTTTTTAAAGAGTTCCTATAAGGTTTATGTGTCTTCATTCTTAATCAGATTACTGCGTCTCTGTGGTTCCCATTCTTCATCCGTTACCACAGTTTAAATATGTAGAGCTAGTTTAGTCGCCTTCAACTCCTTTTGTTATTGTTTGTTAGTTTTTCTTGTTGTAAAAAGTCTTTTCGGGGCTTTTATTTAGCTGTTGAATATAACGATGAGTTTTGCTTCTAGAGTTTGTACTGAGCGCATCTTTTTTTCCTTTATCTTTAAAATATTTCAAAGGTCATTTAATTCAGCGGTCCCCAACCCCCGGCCCACGGCCCGGTACCGGTCTGTGAGTCGTTTGGTCCCGGGCCGTGAGAGCTGAGGCTCGGGTGTGAAATTGATGGTTTTCAGGGTTTTTATCGTTAACTCGGTTCCCTGGGTCTTTTCCGTGTTGTAGTTGTGCGTCTTATTTTGAAAGAAATGTGTTACCATAGCGACCAGAGAGCATTGAGGGGCAGAGAGGAGGACGTTACTCTCAATGTTGTTGGTGCACTTCAGGAGGACGCTGCTAATAAAGTTACACAATTACACACTGAATTTGCGTTTAGTGTTATATTTACAAAATACCACAGTTTTTGTTGTATCTGTTATTTTGTCGTATTTATCCGCCACACCTTAAACTCCGGTCCGTGAAAATACTGCCTGATAATACTGACCTGTCTGTGGAGCGACAAAGGTTGGGGACCGCTGATCAAAGTTGGTTCAGAAAAGTTGTGTAGGCGCCCTGTTTGTCCAGTATGTCTCTGGTCTGTAAACTGGTTTCTTCCAAAATGTGGTAATGTTGCATAACATGACATTCAGAAACACTGCAGTGTAGATCCCTGGGTCTTGTGTAAAGCACAGTAGGTCAGAGCGCACAGTACCGGAGTCTGCGAGCTAATAGTGAAGGAACTGAGCACTCAGTACTCATCAGGCTGTAAGCATAATGTTTCGACTTGGGATCAACCCTACCGCCTACTGGTGTTGGCCAGAGGAGCCGATGGCGCGATATGGCAGCCTGGCTTCTGTCAGTCTGCTCCAGGGCAGCTGTGGCTACGACTGTACCTGCCTTCACCAGTGTGTGAATGTGAGAGTGAATGAATAGTGGTATTGTAAAGCGCTTTGGGTGCCTAGAAAAGCGCCATAATATAAATGCAATCTATTATCAATGCAGGATCAACAGATGTGCCCATCCAGATGTTTAACCATTTACAACCATTACAGCTCAGCACATCAAAGCCCTCGTTGACTTTTCTCTCCAGGCCCAGAGAGAAGGTCATTCTTATCTCACTTTTCTTCTCTGTAAACCTTTCACACATGTAACTCATGAAGATGACTAACAGCAAAAGGCGAAAGTGGATGTTGAAATGTGCGTCACATTTTCAAATATAACTCCGATCACTATGGAAACTGAGTGTATCGTCTAGGGTTCCCCCCCTCAGCCACACTCACACACCTTCTTGTCATGTCTTTGCTTTTCGCGTTTCTTCTCCAAGACACACAAACACACACTTCTGACTAACAACAGATGGCCCTCGGTCCAAAAACACTTGTTTGTTGAACATATTTTGGAAGCAGAATTCTCTGGGCCCATATGTACACAGACGTTATAACTGTAGCTGCGTTCAAGTTTCACAAAGTAGAGCAATTTCATACACACAATATATAAAGTAGATTTTATTTTTACTACACCACAAAGACTGTTGACATTAACCAGTCCAATAGGACTACAGGTCACATGAGGCACAGCTGAAGTCCAAACACGCTGTAGGCTCCACCAGGCTGAGGTCATGAACACTACGTTTGTATTAAAGCTGAACAAATCCAGTAGGGAGCCAAAGTCTGAAGCACGATTTGGAGCCTAGTGAAGTAGCTTTGGATTGAACTGCAGTTCTACATTCTTACAGATGTACACAGGACAGTAACTCCAACTGCAGACCTGACCTTCTCCACAGCAGGTTATCTTTGAGATGAGCATAGAAAATGAACACCTACCTACCAATCAGTATTAAGAACAGTTGTGTGTTGATTCTTGGACAAGCCCAGGTGTAGAAGTTTTAGAGACAGTCTAATGTTGATGTCTTTCGGTCCTCCTCAGCACCCAGCTGGGTGGCCAGCACGGCGAAGCCCTCGATGCACCGCCAGGAGCCATCTTTAAATGGGTTTCTCCTTCTCGACAGCTCAAGAGACATCCTGGCGTCAGTGTCCTTACAAATGTGGCGCTAAAGACTGAATGACCAGAGTATTCCTGTGGCCAACTACTGGCAATGGATCAATGTAAAATTAGTAAAATTTGAATTATAATGACACCACCTGTTTCAATCAGTGACCACTAAGATTAATAGTAGCATCACTGTGTGACTGTGCCAGAACAATGTCAGACTCTGAAGATCCTCTGCCCAGTTTGACCAGTGACGACACGTGTAGCCGCAGGTCTACAGCTATCTGTCGGGTGGTGTCTAGAAAACAATGTGAGCTTCATAGATAACTGGCAAACTTTCCCCAGTATGGCTGTGAGAAAGAAGCCGTGTCTGCTTATTTCAGCTGACGTAACCAAATATCAGCAAAAGCACTATTTACACATTTACAAAGAATAACAGTTTCAACAGCAGCGCAGAGCAAAACAATAAAGTGTGCATGATTGAACCTGCTGGTTTTTGTCCTATAGTTGCAATAAGACTGTTTCAATGGATCAGTGGCCGTGTGTCAGAATCCAGCCAAAGACGCAGCCATGGCTGTAATTCATTTTACACTTAGCTTTGTTCACCGTAACTATTGTTCGTCTGCCTGTACTCAGAGTTTCTGATTTATTCCAGCCAGGCTGACAGAGGCCTACATTTCACTAGCTCCAACAGGTATATATTAGATCTATATTCACAGCCTTCCCACAGACATATCCATAATTGTAACAGCTGTCATACTACTAACAGTACTGCTAATAATGCCAATAATCAGACTGCTTCCCTTGTGGTCAGGTGACTCTGAACGATCAATTCATTATATGTTTCGTCCGTCTTCCCGTGATGCACTGAACGCACCACGACTACATTAAACGATGTCCTCTCTCCCACACTGTGTGTTGTCCCCTCCCTGTGCTCTCCTAATTAACCAACTAATGAGCAATCGTCAAGCAACAGGTTTCCAGGACCAACTTCATTCCTGCTTTTAATGTTTGCTGCAAGCAAGTTTTAAAAATTTGTTCCACAAGCCTTAATTTAGAAGTATGATCCTAAAGCAGGACTAAGACTTTTACTTGCTGAGTGTATATAAAAGTGGAAAGTACGCTAAGGCTGCAGCTAGGACTGGGCAATATGGCCCAAAATTCATATCTCAATATTCTTTAGCTGGATGGCGATCTACGATATATATCTCGATATTTTTTTAAGCCATAAAGCAAGAACAAACAGAGAGTTCTTAGTCAAAGCTGTGTCCCAGATGTCACACAGGCACTTTTATTAACATACAGCGCAGATGTGCATGAAAAAAAATAAATTATCAGCATTTATTAAATAATAATGCTGCATAAATAAAATAAAACTATGTTGTTTTTGTGCATAACAAAGAGCTCACAACTGTGCAGTCAAAATGTAAACTAAAAGACGCTAACTGTTAGCGCGGTTAGCGCAGTCAGCTCGCTGTCCATCCCCACGCACGGGGCGATCCGCGGTAACAGAGATTTGCCGTGTTAATGCAGTTATGCCGTTAACGTCATTTTAACCAGATTAACGCTACCAGCATTAAAATAATAATCTCCAAATGTTTTCTTTTTACCGAGCAGCTCCTCTTTGACAGCTGCCGTGTCCATCTTGTGCTGCCTGCAGGTGAAGCGATGGGCGAGGCAGAGTAATGCTGCGCAGAGACAAAAGTGGACGAAAGAGAGGCAAACTTGCAACTCCACAAGTATAAATATAACGTAACACAGACTATATCGATATAAACGATGTTGTCAGATCTTATATCTCGTATAAAAATATATCAATATATTTAAAAACTCGATATATCGCCCAGTCCTAGATGCAGTACATCCCATGACTCTGTTTTTGTTTTGCTTTCCTCTCAGACTGTTTATGAATACAAGTGCATACACAGACACTGTACAGCCTTCATAAGTAAAGCCAGTATACACTGTAGAAATAACACCTGCCTAAAACAGCGTGTGCTGTCATCTTGGGTAAAAAAAGTTGTCCTTATAACTTGCTGTAATAAATTGTTGTCACCTGTGATTGCAGCAAACAGTGAGCTAACACAACAGAGCTGCAGCTGACTCTGAGCTGCAGTTTCAGCTGCACCTGAATGAATGCATGTGCATGAAATCTGTAGACACTACATACTAATCAGGGCTGTGCACTGTTGTTTTGAATAGACGGCAGTATTAAAACAATTACTGTCTGTCAGATGAAAGTGTGGCAGCAACGTTTCCCAGTGCAGATGTGAAAAACACACATACACACTCCTGTTTGCAGACACAACATCAGCTGTAAGTCTGATTACGAGTGATTAGTGTTTCATTGGAGAGGGATGATCACCACTGCCCTGCACTGAATGTGTTCCTCTCACTCATCAGACCAGCTTCTCTCCTGTAGGCGTCTTTCATCTTTCCCCGTGATCTCAGCATGAAGTTAACAAATGATTTGTTTCTGCTTCCCTGCACATGTTGTGTTGTCATCACTATGATATTCATGGCCATTGTTGACTTCAAGGCTGCACACAGAGAAAAAAGACAAATGGATCCATTGCAAGGCAGCCAGTCCAAAAAGGAAATCCAAATTATAGAAGGGAAGAGCTTTCCCACCTTGTGTCTGCTTCAGCGTGAGGTTTGGATTTCAACTGTACCTACGCTTTAGTTAAATATTTCATTCCAATGTTCAAAACCTTACTGGGACCCTACTGGGATTTCATAGCTAGACTGTGATTATCATCTTAGTTTGTCATTACTCTCCCAAATCTCAGTGTGTGTTTCCTTGTGTTTTCGTAGGTGTTTCTCTGGGGGAGCTCAGCAGCTCCTCAGCACGGCCCCGAGTCAGACTTGACTTATTTTGGTAAGACCTTCATGTTGCTTCATTTTGCACAGTCAGAGTCCTGCAGCTTGCAGAATGCCAATACACAGCATCTCACACACACACACACACACACACACACACACACACACACACACACACACGTACACACACACACGCACACACACACACACACACACACACACACAATTAAACTCAAATCTTTGTTTATATCTTAGCCTAAGTCATTATGTGCCACAGCAGGCTCTGTTTATTCTGTTTGTTGCCTGTGTGTGTGTGTGTGTGTGTGTGTGTGTGTGTGTGTGTGTGTGTACATGTGTGTGTGTGTGTGTGTGTGTGTGTGTGTGTGTGTGTGTGTGTGTGTGTGTGTGTGTGTGTGTGGGTTGATCTGATATCCTCGTGTTGGTGTTGTTCCCAGATCATCATACTAAATGTTGTTCCAGGATCAACATTGCAAGTGACCAATCAGAATGTTGTGACGTCATACTCTTGCGACTTCGGGAAAAAACGGCATAAAACAAAAAACTGTACTAAAGCTGCGTGAAACCGCCTCTGTCCGCCGATCAACGGACCCTGACCCTAACCCTAACCGTAACCCTTTAATAAACGGTAAGCAGAATTGATATTGTCCTTGCAACATTGGAATTTCATAAATGCACGAATGGCTTGGCGCGCAAAAGAATAACGTCACAACAATGTGATTGGTCACTTGCAATGTTGAACCTGGAACAACATTTTCATGATGGTCTGGGAACAACACCAACACGAGGATATCAGATCATCCGTGTGTGTGTGTGTGTGTACGTGTGTGTGTGTGTGTGTGTGTGTGTGTGTGTGTGTACGTGTGTGTGTGTGTGTGTGTGTACGTGTGTGTGTGTGTACGTGTGTGTGTGTGTGTGTGTGTGTGTGTGTACGTGGTAAATAAAATTGGACATACATCAGCTGAAGAACTCGATGTCAAACATATTGTCATGTTTACCTGCTTCTGCTTCTTCTAACGTTTGTCCTCCACTAACAGTCCAATCCGATCGTATGTAACGATAAATGAACTAACTGTGGTTCCACCATGACAAAAGCAAACATAGTTCTAGTCCTAATAATAATAATAGTCCTATGGATAGCTGCATTCTTCATGAAGACATGAAATATAGACAGGTATGCTTGTGTCAGCACTGCAGTTCATTCAACAAAATAAAGGCTTGACAAAAGCTGTGGCGGTATCACTGCACACAACATGACTATTGCAGGTGCTATAATGGGCCCAGAACATCGGTCAGCGCATAGACCGTTTAGAAGAAGCATCAAAAAACGTTCTTGTAAAGTCTCCTTACAAAGTCTTTGGTGTCTTGAGATCAGATGTGATGAGCACGAGGTAGATCCTCTGTCACAAATCATCAGCCCTGGATGATCCTCTCTCCTGACCATCATTTAGAAAAGTTTTATTCTACATACCAGATGTTGACATGTGTTGGGTCATTGTCGTGCTGGACGACCCGTCCGTTCCCCGTCTCCAGTGTTACAGCGCGTGGCCCCGTCCGCTGGCCCCTCGGTGCGGTGAGGTTGTCCTGTATCCTTGGCAGAAAAGCAGCTCCAAAGCATATTTCCACCCTTGTGCTTGGCTATGAGGATTGTGTTCTTTGGGTCATACTTGGCATTTTCTGTCCTCCAAGCGGATCCGCTTGAGTCGGTGGCAGAGAGCTTGATTTTGGTTTCATCTGACCGTAGCGCTTTCTACCAAGCCACCTCTGAATCATTTAGACAAGCTGCCAAATACCAGTGGTGCATTGTGCACATTCACAATCCTGTCCCTGGTGTCCTTTGACAGCTCTCTGGTCTGTGATAGGTGGAGAGGTTGGAATGGAAGAAATTCATTATGTGGACACAGAATGAGTTGAGATCAAGAGTGTCTGTCACTGACTGACTGTAACAAGTCGATGGGAGCAAGAATTCTGGCCAGGAGATCAAATACTGGCTGTCTGCTTTGTGTTGATGGTCTGTCTCTCTCTAAATTACCATTAAAAACTACAGACTGGTTTTGTTTTTTTAATGAGCAAATTTTAAAGTTCACCAGGGGATCAAGTAATTATTTCCCTCACTGTGTCTTTATGTCACGAACAGCGACTGAGCACATGGATTCATCACATTTGGTGAGGTGAAGGCGCAGAGCTTTGTTCTCCTGTCTGCAGGACAATAAGGCTTTTTTGCAACCACAGATGTCCCTGATGGACATTTAAAAGAGTTTAGGGCACATTTGCTTCAGTGTCTCTTTTCAGACTCTGAAATTGTATCAATATTTTATACTTGGTTGTTGTGAAAGGACATATTTTAACTGAAACCATACTATAAAGTGGAACAAATCTGTCAACCTGAAGGTAATTTTGATTCAAAATCAAAATCACAGACACGTGTCTACAAATAGCAGGCTGCAGCTAACTCGTTTGGGTGGAAGTCCGGTGGTTTATGCTACTGTGCTACCAAGCCTGCTAATTAGACAAGCCTGTGTAAGCTTTTATTCACCATAGCAGGGTGCTAGGCTGCAGTGCTACATTGCACATTAAAGAATGATGCTAAGGTTAGGAGGAGGCTGCCATCAAACATATGAAAACATATAAAAACGAGCGATTCCTGATTGTTCTCTTTTATTCTTACTGTAGCTCAGGAGACAGAGCAGCTCAGCTTCTTATCGAAAGGTTCGTGCTCCAGTCCAAGTGTCCCGTTACTCTGTGCCGCGTTGATCAGAGTGTGAATGTTAGGAAGAACTGGGGGGGAAAGGTTCTTGTATAAGTTGGGTGTGAATGGATGAATGAGGCATGTTGTATGAAGGGCTTTACCATATCACTGATTCATAAATGCAAATTATTAGCTGTAAGTTGAATTAATGAAGTTATGGTTACAGTGCATTTTGGATTTAATGACTGAAACATTTCATAGGATAAGTAATATGCTGATATTATTTGCAGTGATGAAACGGAATAAGAGTGAAATCATAGTCACCCAGTTTCTTTTTATTAAATCAATAAAAGGTTTTAATCAAGAAGCAGGTCGTGATACTAAGCTCTGGCTGTACTTCACGGTAATTATGTCAGATAACATTTCATGTAAATCAGAAGGGACCTGAAAGTTACGTTCCTCACTAAAGTAGGGCTGGGTATCCTCACTGATTTCAAGAATCGATCCGATTTGATTTGATTTGATTCGGGGAAATTTTGCCTCAGACAGTCAGAAATATTATAATTCTGATCACTTATCAGTACATATCTATATTTTTATATCTATAAAAAGAAAGCTGACACTTGCGAGACTTTTATCAGAGGTGTGAGCGTCACAGCAGAGGCCTCTGTGCTGAAGTAGCTGAGGATAAAACAGAACAACATGAAGGCAGTTTTCCTGGCCTGGGTTACAGAGTTACAGAGGTTTAGAGACACAGCATTTTGCAATTCTGCATAATCTTAAAAAGTTTAAATTTGTTCAGTATTGAACAGCAGAAATGAGGCTTTCTTTTCAGAAGTAAGTAAAAAAAAAGAAAGAAAAAAAACAGTCTGCATTCCAAGTTTCCTTGGGTCAGATGCTACTGCCCAAATACAAGTTCAGTAAATATCTCCCTGCACTAGCTGCCTGTGACTAATCTAACATCCTCTAATTAAAAGAAACATAGATTTCAGTCAGCAGTTGTTTGGACAGTTATCTAAAGCCACCAGCTACAGTCACAGACTTCTGCAACCATATAATTGAAGCTGTGGCCATTCCAGCATGATGTACAGTATATTGCAAGCAGGAAATACAACAGTAAGTACAGTACGTACAGTAAGTATAGAACACAGTTTTCTAAGTAAATATTTTTGTATTATATATTTGTAAAGGTGCTATTGATGTGAAATGTTGGTAACAACCCATCCAAAGAAATCAAATCCATAAATTAACTTATAATAATAAGAAATGAAACAGGGGGAAAGTATTGAACACGTGAAGAAAGGGAGGTGCAAACAGGCAGGACAGTCATGACACCAGCAGAAATGAGAAAGTAAGGCTGGTTCAGTCCCAACTGATGGTCATTACCAACACGTCACACAAGAAACATCTCATGATGGCCAACAGAAAGACAGATGCAATTATTTTAAAGAAAACGATGAGCTGTGCACTCAACTAACATGGCCTGTACATGCGCTCACTCATGCAGGATCCATCGCACTTAGACAAGCCTGTGAGATACGGGGAGGATATAGTCTGGTCAAAACCGAACGCTTTGGATGCTGTAATGCACACCGTGGTTGGAGGCCAAAAGGCTCTCATCCCCAAAACACCGTACCAACAGTGACGTTTGGAGGTGTGAACATCATAGTGTGAGGCGACACTGGCACGTGTCATAATCAACGTTCCCTGTAATGTTTCACGTGTCTGAACACACAAACTCCCTGAGCGTCCCCTTGGACCACTGTGAGCAACAGCAGACGTGTGCACTGTGGTCACGCCAGCATCCGATCCATCCAAGTTACATGTATTTAAAGTAATCAAATTACAGCATTTATGTTAGACTACTTTTAATTAACTGCTTTAGCCCACTTACAATGAAAATTATAAAAATCGTGTTCCTGTCCTGTGCAGCATGTTAACACTATTGGAAGGAAAAATAACTTCAACTCCAATTTTGAAAACACAACTTTCTTTCTTTTTTTTTATTAAATAAAGCTCTGACTGTATTCTGAGTCTGTGGTCTGGGAGAGAGTCTGTAACTCTGTCTGCAAAATACAGTAAATAATGACCAATGTTGGGATATTAATTATATAGTTACTACTTCAAAAAAGTTACTGAGTTTTGCAAACAACAAAGTGTTTTGCAGCTGTTTACCTAAAAATGCAGCCAAGGTGTTTTTAATAAACATTTCAAACTATTCACAGAACAATCAGCTGTTCTGCATCAAATCTGATGCCACACAAATTATTTGTGCCGCTCCAAAAATAATTTCTGTCCACTATGAGATGAAGGAGAACAACAGCCTGATACCTGCAGGCCTGACAGCAGCAGATGTGTCACTGCTGTAACACCTGTAACACTCAGCAGGCGCCTCATTGTTCTGACACACACAACACTACTGACTACACTACACACTAACTACACACTAACTACACACTAACTACACACTAACTACACACTAACTACACACTGACTACACACTAACTACACACTAACTACACACTAACTACACACTGACTACACACTAACTACACACTGACTACACACTGACTACACACTGACTACACACTGACTACACACTAACTACACACTAACTACACACTAACTACACACTAACTACACACTAACTACACACTAACTACACACTGACTACACACTGACTACACACTAACTACACACTAACTACACACTAACTACACACTGACTACACACTAACTACACACTGACTACACACTGACTACACACTGACTACACACTAACTACACACTGACTACACACTAACTACACACTGACTACACACTGACTACACACTAACTACACACTAACTACACACTAACTACACACTAACTACACACTGACTACACACTAACTACACACTAACTACACACTAACTACACACTGACTACACACTAACTACACACTGACTACACACTGACTACACACTAACTACACACTAACTACACACTGACTACACACTGACTACACACTAACTACACACTGACTACACACTGACTACACACTAACTACACACTGACTACACACTGACTACACACTGACTACACACTAACTACACACTAACTACACACTGACTACACACTAACTACACACTAACTACACACTGACTACACACTGACTACACACTAACTACACACTGACTACACACTGACTACACACTAACTACACACTAACTACACACTGACTACACACTAACTACACACTAACTACACACTGACTACACACTGACTACACACTAACTACACACTGACTACACACTGACTACACACTAACTACACACTAACTACACACTGACTACACACTAACTACACACTAACTACACACTGACTACACACTGACTACACACTAACTACACACTGACTACACACTGACTACACACTGACTACACACTAACTACACACTAACTACACACTAACTACACACTAACTACACACTGACTACATACTGACTACACACTGACTACACACTGACTACACACTAACTACACACTGACTACACACTAACTACACACTAACTACACACTGACTACACACTGACTACACACTGACTACACACTAACTACACACTACGTGGTTTTACGTGGCCGATCAACACAATTTATAAACTGGTATAAAGTCCACACTTTGTCCGTCAGTTGTTCCGTCTGTCCTGCTCACATCTCCAATGGTTGTACACGTTGTCATTAACGTGGCTTCACTCCACATCAGCCGCTTTGCTAAAACACCGGTGTCGGCACATAAGGACGCTGTCATAGCCTGTCAGCCACGCTGATTAGCTGCGTATATACGAATGTGAATCACATCATTGGCTGGACTTTGGGATAAGGTAGCATCGTTCTGATCCCATACGGGAGCAGCCAGTCACTGACTCACACTGCAAACAGAATTGTGTTAGGATGCCTGGGTCGTTGACCCAGGGTTTTGAGTTTATTGTATTATTTATCATTTCTATTCTTTGGTTTCTTCGTTAGAGTTCTGTCTTATGGTTTATGTCTCTGTGTAATCCTTAGTTGCTATATCCTCGTGTCCAGTCAGTGTCTGTCTGCCCTGGTCCCATGTCTTTGTTCCCTTTGTTGTAGTGCCTGCATGTGAGTCTGTGTCTTTAGTCCAGTCTGTGTTATGTTTCCTGTTTTATTTTGAAGGTCCATGTCTGATGTTAATGTATCTGGTTTTGCTTCCTTTGTCTCGTCAGGCCTGATTTGCCCCAGCTGTGTTTCCCTCCTGTTACCCATTCCCTGATTGCTCCCTCTGTGTATTTAAGCCCTGTGTTTCAGTTTGTCCGTGTTGGGATCTACCCTTATCTTGCTGTGTGTTCTGTCAGTCTTCTGGTGTAAGTTTATTTTGATATATCCAGTTATTCTGCATTTGAGTTTAGCATTAAAGCTGTTTTGAGTTCAAGTTTTGCCTCCGAGTGTCGGCACCTTGGGTCCTATTCCTGCCTGCACACAGCTGTTCATAAAAAATTGTTAAAGTTTTAATTTCAATTCAGGTTAAAAAAAATTTGTGTGCGCAACGCAGATTTTCTGTACACAGAGACCAGCAGTGCGCAATTACGCACGCGCGCAGCTTAGAGGGAACATTGGTCATTATGTATATTATGGTAAATGGCCTGCATTTGTATAGCGCTTCACACATTCAGTCATTCACACATTCACACACTGGTGATGGCAGCTACATTATAGCCACAGCCACCCTGGGGCGCACTGACAGAGGCGAGGCTGCCGGACACTGGCGCCACCGGGCCCTCTGACCACCACCAGTAGGCAACGGGTGAAGTGTCTTGCCCAAGGATATTTGGCATGAAGCCAGGAGGCAACCTGGGATCAAACCACCGATCTTATGATTAGTGGCTGACCTGCTCTGCCACCTGAGCTACCCAGTATTATTGTATATTAATAATAAAAATGAAGGGATGATTAATGGAAGAATGTACTGAGACAATCTTGATAAAAATCTGCTGCCAGGATGATGAAGCTGAAACAATGATGGGCATTTCAGTGATCCCAAACACATCCAAGGGAACGCTCAGCTGGTTTTACAGAAAGAAAATAAAGCATGGCCCAGCCAATCAACTCCAACTGAAACTCTGTGGAAGGACTGAAGCTTGGGGTTTATAGGACTGTTTATGTGGCCGAATGGGCCGAAATCACACCTGAACAATGCATGTGCATCGTGTTACCAGCATCTGGTGAGAGTTTCAGGTCAGAGGCACCTTTAGAAATGCATTTACTTAGAAACTTAAAGACGTGTATAGTACCTGTTTTACCTGCTGTACACATGACTGTGTGGCGGGCGTGGTTGTGGTCAATCCAAGGTGCAGGCACCTGCCGTGCCCCAGCCGCTCCCACCTGAGGAGTGGGTATGGTCGCTGAGGCAGGCTGCACCTTGGCTGGTCGCACCCTGGGGGCCTGCACGGGGGCCTGAACAGTCCGGACCTCCTCCACACCCACGCCACCGGGGGACGCTGGTGGGGTGGTGTCGGCCAGGACTGGATCCGAGCTGCCAGATTCTTAATCACCTCCATATGGTGCTCGGTCTGGTCCTGCAGCGTGACACCGCTGCCTGCTCCTGTTGCTGCCTGTCCTGGGTTTCGGCACCACTTAAGTGAATGCACAGCAGACCTGACCACATGTCCATGCTTTCCAGCATCTTTTATTCGCCACACGATTTACGCACACGGTTGCTGTACACACACAGTGGCCGCAGCTCTCCCACTGCCAGCCGTACTCGCATCAACAATAAACCCCACACTCAGGACCAAGTACCATTTATGCAGGTCGGCGTGATGAACCGATGCAGCTCCAGTGCGTCAGCTCCCAATGCAGCCGTGCCACAACCACGCCTGCCAACGTCTGTCTATTAAAAATGAAGCCTAACAGATGGGTTGTGTCTCTCTGAGGAGATTAGTAAGTGAAAATAAAAAGGTTTCACTTAAATAGGAATATTTATTGATGATGACTTTAGGCACCAAATATCATTCATGGGTCTGCAGGTGACTGGCAGCTCCAGCTGTCATCCATGATGTGTGTTCTTGCTGCTGAGCATGACTTATTGGTCCCATTGCTCCCAGTAGATTATTCGGACCTACTCAACTCACGGTGCACGCAGTATAACAAACCACAGTGGGCAGCCTCTGTGTACAGAGAATTTAATGTAATATGATAAGTGCACTGGAGACTTGATCATTCAGCTGATTCTTCTGTCAGCTTGAATTCTTTAATGAAAGCACCATCTGCTCTCCCTTGTGTGATGCAGGTTGCCATGATGATGAGCGTGTATCACGTCGCATTGTGTGTTGCAGCTTTGTAAATCAAGTATTAGAGCTCCAGGCGTAGTGGCCGTCCGATGAAGATGGACTCTTATCTAAATGCCAGTTCAAATAACATGCATATTGGTCAATATGACGGTTATTGTTGACTGTTCCTTGTAAGTGCTGATTCATGATGCATGATGTAAACTGAAGACTGGGCAGGGCTGACATTTGGCTTTAGATAAGGCTTTTTCAAAACAACCACAGTTATCATTTTTATTATCATTTATTTGTCTGTTTTGTGCATTAGTTTAAATTGTCAAGCGACACAAATTCAGTGCAGAGATGAACTGTTGAACTATGGTTGAACTGTGAAAGCTACACGGTTGTTTTACTATCAAAATGAGTAAAAACTGACAATCCTGCCTCCGAAGCAGTTAGCAGCAAACTATACTTGAACCTCAGGTGACCAAGCTCTTATATACAACAAGTATAACTGGTCGTTTATGCTCCCATTATTATTTTATGCAGGAATACTGTTTTATCACCCCTATACTTTATCTGTGACAGATATTCTAACATTTAAAAATTCTGTTAACATTGTTTCACCGATTACGTTCATAATTTTTGTGGACAGATTGTCTCGGGGCAGCCTGAGGCTGAAGGTGTTGTGTTTCGTGGCCATATGATCTCATGTCTGATGTATGCAGGTGATGTGTGTAGCGGCCAGAATGAGAATTAGCACGTTTGAGATCATCGTCCTCAGACAGAAAAATTCCCCGTGCCATCTCCGTGTTGGTGTCCGAGGCAGAAGAGTTCAAGTATCTGGAGGACGCTCACAAGTATGAAAAGGATAAATGGGAAATGACGGCGAGATTGGACACTGTAATGGTCTGGTGTGGTGAAGAGAGAGCTGTGTGTGAAAGTGTTCTCACTCTCACATAAGGCCACAAGTAGCAAGTGAGGCCACATGGGCTGTGACAACAAACAACGAGGTCTTCATTGTTGGACCGTTTTTTAAATCCTTTATTTCCAGGCTTATTTCAAATATTTTATGCGTGAACCCTTAAAATGAGAAAAGTTAAAATGAGATGCCCTATAACAGAATAATTAGAAGGTAATTTAAAAAACAGAAGTTGCTATAAAATCAAAGAAATATATTTCTCACAACTTCAGTCACCCTGACTATGCCAGTGGGCCAATTCATGGAAAAAAGAGAGAAATTCTTGTTTGTGTTGTTGCTCGAAAATGTCAAAACGTGATTCTGTGGATGCACCACCCACAGACATCTTATTTGGGTGTTGGTGGGTCTTTGAAGAGGCTCCACCTGGAGTCTCCATAGTTCTCCTGGGAGACTTTAACAATTTGACAGAGACCTGGAGATGCATGATGGAAGGAAGAGTCTTGAGTTCTGTGCTAGGCATGGGTTGGCCATAACAAACACCATGCTCAAGCACAAGATGTGCATAGTGTACATGGCAATGATCGACTTTGCTGTTGTATCATCTGATAAGAGCAGACCTGTTATTTGATCACTGCCTAGTGAGTTAAATCAAAGGGCAGGGCGGCTGCTAGACGAAGCTGAAGCTGAAGAAAGCAGCGACAGTATTAAAGGGCCAAAAGGACGTCAGCAGAGGAGGTCACAGAAGAGGACTTTTGGGAGCCCTGTTCTGGCAAGCTCTCTGTGGACTCAGGAAGGGAAACCAGGGCTTGGCTCAAGCTGTGCTCAGCCAGAGGGAAGAACTGGTGACCCAGATTTGGGATATTGTTTAGCAGTGGAAAAAGGACTTTGATGATCCGAGGCAAAACTTCCAGTATAGAGAAGGCAGAGCCTGAAAACTCATGGGAAGCCACATCTATCACACTGACAGAGGTCGCTGCGTTAGTTAAGAAGCTCCCTGGTAGCAGCGCTGGTCGAGATTCACTTTGAGAGTCACTGTTTCACTGTAATGGAGAGAGTCAAAATATCAATCTAAATTGCAGACAAAGCACATTACAGTTGCATGTTATTCAATGAAATGAAATAAAATTCAGTGATGTCCTATAACCCAACAACTACAATCAATCAATTACAAATACTCCGTGTTCATAAAGCACACCTGTCCACAGACTTCATTTCTTCCATTCCAACCTCCCCACCTCCATGGCCAGACCAGAAAGTCAATGAAAAACATTGTAGACCACAAGAAGCAAGAAGCCTGGTGAAAAAGTGACAACTGTGACAACAGAGATGCAAGAAAAAAAGACTTTAAATTGCTTTTGGTTTGACTCCATACAAAATCTTGCCTCATGGGGTGAGGATGATGAGAAAGGTCAGGGATCAGCCCGAAACCGCTTGGGTGGAGCCTGATCAGTGATCCCAATGATGGCAGTTGGGACTACAACCAAAAACTGATAACACACTACGCCTTAATGAATTGAAATCTTGCAGCATCCACCAGGTCATGTGCCTAAGAAAGCTCAGGTATAGGCCCAACTTAAACTTTCCAGTGAATATTCAAATGACTCAGAGAAGCCATGACGGAGTGGCCGAGCCAGTCTCCAGACCTCAGGTCTGTAGGTGCAGAGAGCTGAAGCTTCAAGTGTCCAAGCGACAGCCAAGAAACCTGAAAGATTTCATTCCTATAAAGAGGAGTGGGCCAGATTCTCGCTGAGATGTTCGCAAACCTAGAGACCAACTACAAGAAACGTCTTACCACTGTGCTTGTCAACACGGTTTCTCCAAAAGTAGTAATGATACTCAAATTATGACTTTGGTATCATTATTTTTTTGTGGATTTTTGGTTGATATACAGTTTGAACTTACGTTAAAAGTTAGAGACTGTTCATTTCTTGGTAAGTGAGCAAACTTTTAAGTTATAGGGTGAGGAGCTCAGACATCCAGAGGGATCTTAGAGTATAGCTGCTGCTCCTGTGTGTTAATAGGTGGGTTTGGTAAGGATGCTTCCTGAGTACTTCCCTTGGGAGACTTTCCAGGTAAGTGGAAGATAACAGATGGATGGACAGTTGCAAGTAGAAACATGTAGCGGTGGTCATAAATTACTGCACTTGGACACTTGATGATTGATTGATTTTTGTGCTGGTAGTCAACTCAGACACAGAAAAGGAGCTACTGACCAAACCAAAACGAGACCCGGGCTACTGAACTTGCCAAAAGAATAATTAGCTGGACTACAGTACAAGGAAATGAATTAAGGTGTGACCAAACTACACTTTGATAGTGACCGTGCTTATGACAGTAATGGCATGTTTACATTTCAGCACTTGTAAAAGTTGGCATGAATGTTAATGTAAGCAAACCTGGAAATGCATTGTATGATTTTGTGCTGCTCTGTTAGCTAAACACCACTGCAACGGCTTTAAGTGTGTGCAGCAAACCTTTGATCCAGACTTTCATGCAGCTTCAGTTTCTGTCAGCTGGGTCTGGTTTGAAGGACGCATGTGGTGACGGTACATTACAGATAGAAAACTTGTTTAAAAGTGGAGCACGGTGATGCACGAGCATGCTTTTCATTTATTTTGTGTCTCTTGCGTATCCGTTACCCTCTGCCTAAAGGTTTTACAAGGTAATTACACTGGAAGAAAATAAGGAAAACTAACTAATAACAGACAATGAAGATAATGAAGGGAAATTAAAATGCTCAGCAGTTAAAATCTGCAATTCTCCAGTTCAATGCTGAGAGAACAAGGTTACAAGTTCAGACAGCTGAACTTTTATATAAAAGTATAAAGGAAATAAAAATGGACAATGAAATGCCTCATTTAGTACTCGTCAGTAACTATCAGTTAATCTGGTCCTTGGATGATAGCAGCGAGGAAGTGTACAGCATGTGCCCTATTACAGGCCTATTTCCTGTTTCCTGCCTTACCTCAGGATTCTGAACACATACATGTAAGTCACATCTCGTTCTTTATAGCCACTCTGTTTTCCCTCTGTTGTTGCCTCAGATGTGTCTGTGGCCTGGCTGTAAGTGACAGGTGGTCGAGCAGGTCACCTACTAACTGGAAGGTTGGTGGTTCAATCCCAGTCTGCTCCAGTCTGCATGCCAAATATGGCCATGTTGCTCTCCGATGCATCCATCGGAGTGTGAATGTTAGATAGGAAGCAGCATAGAAAAAAACGTGAATGTGCAAGTTGTGTAAAACGCTTTGAGTGCTCAGAGTAAGAACCAGCATTTCAGAGTGATGGTACCTGATGTAGTGTTGGTTTGTTAGTGTGTCTATCTGGACATTTTGGAGAAGAAATTATTTTTAACACCAACAGTAATAAGGTTGAATAAGATAAACACCATCAGTAGTCACACAGTGTGAGGCTTTTTGGTGTCCACTTCCATGTTACACCCAAACTGAAAGTAATTCATGGAAATCTATCGAATCCTTAATTCAGACTTCAGATTGTGGAAAAGCAGCAGTACTTACCTTCACCAAAGGTTCTCCATAAACAAGGACTGATGCTGAAACCATACCACAGCACAGGAGTTACGATTTTATCATGTTTTTAAGGCTCTAATCAATTCGTAAGGGTCTGATTGTTATAGCTGATAAATATACACATATTCACAAAGGCTTATTTAGGATTGTAAACAAGACCCGTCGTCTTCAGAAAACGACTCTGTCGTCATCCGCAGGAGGAAAAACGCAGCCTCAAAGCAGTGCAAACCCTTGAATAAACCTAGCTTCCAAGCAAACAGAGTTCAGTGAGCTTGCAGTTGTAAGATGTGACATCTGTAAAGGACAGCATGCACTGACTACGGTTTCACTTTGTGACCGGAGATCACATGATTGTGATTTGACTGCAGCTGCGGCTCAAATCTGATTACAACAGACAGAAGCTGCTTTCATCTGAAACTCGATGACTTTGGTGACCATTTGAGTTTCATTCATCTTTGTGTTCGACTGTATTGGCCTAACTGTGGGTGATTCTGTCTTGGTCTGGATTTTCCCAAACCTGGTCTCCATCAGCCCAGTCAAGCTGAAGCACAACACATGCGATCTTTAAATCCACCATACGTATTGAAGCCATTTGTATAGCATGTCGTGTCCCTACCCGAGCGTTTTTACTTTTCTGACTTCAGTTATCTGATGAAAGTACAGCTATGAGAGAATTTCACATTTATTTATGGTGTTTGTGT
Source organism: Aulonocara stuartgranti (assembly GCF_965226115.1). Classification (NCBI taxonomy): domain Eukaryota; kingdom Metazoa; phylum Chordata; class Actinopteri; order Cichliformes; family Cichlidae; genus Aulonocara; species Aulonocara stuartgranti. The sequence goes on along the minus strand of NC_138957.1, from coordinate 1,548,319 downwards.
AGCACTCTGTACACAACCTGGTGCACAACCTGACACTCAGAGAAACAAAAGGCTACAGTTTAAATTGATGATCGTCACAACTTGGTGCATTTTCATCAAGCAAAAGACAAAAGGTTGATTCTTTCAGGACCTCAGTTTAGTTGTTCCAGGAAACTCAAGAGTAAAAATCAGTACCTGCACATGTACTTCAAGCAGAGAAATATGAGAAATACCATCGCTCCATCCCGGTAGCAGTGCTTCTGTCTTTTCAAAAGCAGGTAGAAAAAGTGTCTAGTAGGCTGTTCTGCTCTCAGCTAATGCAGCTAATGCTGCCTGCAGTGGAAGTCGGGACAGTAATGTGCAGAAATTGTAATTATAGAAAGTCATAAAGAGCACTGAGCTGTATCAACTCTGTATCCTTTTCACCATCTGTGGACCTCCTGTCTGATGGCATCAGGTTGTCTCAAACGCCTCCTCTGAAGAGTGCCGAACATGTGACTGTCGAATGAAGACTATGCATTTCCTCGTGCAGCATCGTGTTTTTAAAAAATGTGTGATGTTACTTACACAGCAACATCACACCATAACCCTCCACCATTAATGCTCATTCTAATGGAGACCGCTGCTTAACACAACCTGTTGGTTTCAAGCACATAATGAATTGAAGTGCAGATTGTATACAGGGCCTGACCAAAAGATGTTACCACCACACGTAACCTCAGATTCCAGGCACCTACCACCCAGGGAACAAACACTCAGGTATTCCTGTTTGCATCCAGACCTTTGAGATGGTCCTCAGGAATACCCACACGCGTGTTCAGTGAGTGTTAATCTGACCTCTGCTTGACTTCAGTTTTTATTCATTTCTTTTTAGTTATAATGTGTTGAAGCCTGCATCCTGACCTGTTCATGATAACATTTGCATCCTCCAATCGTTTTATTAACCTTGAAGATATTTCATGCTGACACTTTTTTATCGGCTGTGCAAGTGTCAGGTGTAGCACAGTGACAGTACGTGAGGTTTGATCGGCGTGCAGTGAGAGGATACGTGCTTATGTGAGCAGAGAGCGGCCCTCCATGTTCTTATCAGTCCAATCTCAATCAGGTGGAGTCCTCTTGTTGTGGCTTCAGCTACAGGAAAGTGTGATGCATATGTGGCCTCCTGAGGACAGCTGCTCAAGGACATTCAGCTTCCTGCTTTCTCGTCTTACTGTAGCAAGTTACAGTTTCAGCTGGTCAGGTACAGTAACAGCCAGATAGCGTGCTGCACTGTGCACTGTGGATGTGCTGCTGTGGCTTTGATTCATTTATTTATTATTCATTTTTCAATAAACCGCTGCACTGACAGTTGTTTATCAGACTCAGCATCAGATGTATCGCCCAGTGAAAAGACAAGAGACATTATCTGAATTTTAAAAGCCAAATAGTGAAGTTAACATTCTGTGTGGGTCGTCCTTGTTGGTCTCGTTGGCTGTTAAGCCTCTCACCACAACCCTGTGAGTCATTCTAGCATTAAAAGCTCAAAGGATGAATCATCCTGTCAGTGTAAAACATTTAATCCCTGAGATATTTTAATATAGCAGTACATCTAAGTTTCTTTACATGATAACGATGTAAAAGTTAGCTCATCCCCCAGTTTTGTTAATTAACTGTGAGACCACAAGAATAAAAACATACATTTTATAGTAGATGATGGAAAAACAAAAGCTTGTCTCTCGTCTCAGTGTTTGTCTTTCTCTTCTGTGGTGTCGTGTGGACGGCAAAGTCAGGCAGAGTCTTTATCGTCACAGAAAGCTGTGAAACGTGCAGGATGGATTGGAGTCTTGGCCAAACCAATTCTGGGCCCCGGGCCTTATGTTGGACACCATGATTGTGATGATGTCACATGATCTTTGTTGGCACATGAAGTTGTTGCATGAGTGCAGTTGTTTTAAGTGCTGCATGCATTATAAACACCTATTTTACACAAAGGAGCATCAGTGCAAATAAGAACTGCTACTAAGAGTAACCTTTAGCTGACAAACAGTGAAACAAGGACGTTGCAGCAGAGTTGAACGCCTGGTGTGTGCAGTGTGTTGTTTGTGTGTTGGATGCACACTAACAAAACCTCAGAGGGAAAGAAATGATACCTGGACCCTGAGACGTAACATGAGCATGTAACCACTAGATGTCATCCTGCACAGAGGACGAGAACTGAGAGCTGGCAGCCTGTGCAGTTTCGTTTAATCTAACATTGGGTGATCACTCCTGTACACTTTACGTTTTTAAAATGACGAGCTGTGAGGAAAAGACGCTGTTCAGAGATGTGTGTGAAGCTGCTCTGTTAGATAAAGAATGACTGAGCGTTTGTTTCTGTGTTTGGGTAGGTAGGAACCCAGAGGTCTGATGAGGCTCTGAGGATGACGTCTTTGCCTTGAAGCCCCACCAGTATGTCAGGTAAGGCTCACACTGCCAGCTTCACTCCAAATATGATGGAACCTAAAGAAAAGTCTTATTATTCTCTATTTTTTAGTTGGTGTGAAAGTTGATGTGAAAACTAAAAAAACAGCAAATACTCTGTTTTACTGGTTAATTCTGATCGGGGAAACAACACTGAGCAAAGTACAAGCGCACAGGTTAGCACTGTTGTAACGCGAGTAATCCAACGCCGAGTGCTTTCAGAACACTGTGTTAGACAACAGAAGTAAAGAAACATATGTGACTTGCTACACAGTAACCAGCAGAATGACTTTGTGTCACCACTTCTCACTGAGCCGGTTTGACATCAGGACCTCTGCTTCACAGTTTATTTGTCAGCTGCTCAGCAACGAGGTCAGAAATGAAGTGTGAGGTTTGCTGTGGCACCCAACAGTTTCTGCACATAATCTGACAGCAGTCAGTCATTCAGCCTGGTGTTAAACAACTGAGATAATAAACCATTAACTCCTCAACAGTTCTTTAAAAATCAGTTTTTACTGCAGTTCAGGATCAAATTAGTAGTGTGCAACTCCATTAAGCTAATATTTGCTTTAACATGTACAGTATGACAGAGTTGAGTCCGATGTGCAGATCCAGGACAGACTGCATGATGGTGCTACAAGCTGTGGAAGCAGAGAGGAAGCAAAAGGGAGTCGAGACCTAATAATAAGTTTAAGTGTTTGAATTATGACCATCCTTTTACAAGAAGGGATTTGGAAAGTACAACAAATGAATTTGCACCAATAGGAACTTGATTCGTATCATAGCTGCAGTTAAAACTGCTGCTGCGTTACCATGAAACTCAACTTTTCTAAAACCTATTTTTAAACTGCATTTTCATATTACGATAGCAAAGAAACAGAAACAAGCACATAACAAATGCTAGTGAAGAAGAAATCACCAGATATCAGTATTGGTCTTAGAAATAATCCACTTTTTCCATTTCCTGACCTGTTATTAAATGATTGCTCAGCCAGTTTTTCCCTCGACTGTAGCTGTTGGCTTTAAAAACATGGTCAGGTCTCAATAATCAGCTTGTAAAGATAACCTAACATTTTAACCTGGTAGCTGTAACTGACAGAAGATGCTCACACTCGTAGCAGGGAGGCCCCTTCGAGCAGCAGGACTGATGCAGTGTTTGTTGGCAGAGATCAGTGACCAGTACAAAACCCCGACCACTGCATGTCACACTCTACACTTTGGTTGGACAGTGATAGTCTGCCCTCACCACCAGAGGTCCACGTTGTCTTAGAGTGATAACAATGTTTTAATCAAGGTGATCAGTGTTAAACTGTGAAAAGGTCTCAGCTTGAGCCTGATGGCAAAATCAGCTCTTTTCCACACACACACATATTAACCATTCATTTCTATAACATGGTTCATCCCTGTTCACACACACAGCAGCACCACTTCATTCGGCCAAATCGAAGCATCAAAAAGGCAAAGAAATGTGAAGATGGCAGGACGCTGCACGCAGCCATGCTGCCCTATATTAAACAGCCAAGACAGGATGTAGCTCTGCATTTATTTACTTAACTAGCAAATTGGGCATCAGTGAGGTCAGCGGGGCTGGAATTGGATTTAACCAGCCTGGGCGACCTCAGTGACCTGGCCATCCCTACATAGCCGACAGACTTACACTCACATGTTATCACACTGACAAAATGAACTTAAGCTTTCATTCACCATGTAAGCTCCAAGGGGACAACGACTGCTTTGGTATCTGAGATGCTGTTTTAGTTTTTACATGAACCTGCTGCTCTGTTGGAACAACTTCTGAAAGCTTTTAAGTTCATGTACGAAGCAGAGCAGCATTAGCTTCTCTCTCTCTCAGCTGTTTTATGACAACGTCGCTTGTGTTTTTTAAAGTGCCTCTCCCATCTATTTTAGAGCCAGCAGAAAAATGCTCCCCCCGCTGGAAAGATGAGGCCATTCAAAATGGTAATATTTCTCCTCCCTCTCTACACTGCTGTTTCCTTCTTCTGTCAGCATGGCGCAGCTTTGGATTTGTTAAGGAAAAACTTCGAAAGGGCTTCAAAAACTGGAATTATTTGATTTAAGAACATTTTTGTGTAGATTCAGTTCAAAATAAATCATATCCCAGTCGTTTCAGTTTCACCGATGTTGGGAAGCTGCAGACATCACGTTACAACACGTAGAGTAACTGAACTCAGACGTTTAAACATCAGCTCATTTAGAGTTTGCTTTCAAAAAGTGGGACATTCACTTATTGTAATAATAATAACAATAATAATAAAGAGGAAAGAGGTTCAAAATGTATAAGTAAGTAAAGCTTTATTTGCACCTTTAACCCTTTAGAGCCGGTCGGAGCGGGCATGCTCCATTTTGTGTAACTATTTTTAAATCCCAGTAGCTCTGCAACCGTGTAAGCTAGCGCAATAATTTTTTTTGCATATGAAACCGGAGGAGTTGTACTTACATCTGATGCCATCAGCTTGTCCTAAGTCACAGTTTCCTTCCACATAAAGCTTTGCAAAAATTGCATAAAAAGCACTTGCAGCAACAAAAACATAATATTCCAGAAACACGCTTTGCCGATCCGATCAGCTGTTCATAACACTTCATACTTGGAATAGACGTCAGCGCGAACATTCGCACGTCCGCCATTACCTGCCCGAAACCGGAAGTGACGTCATTTTCGTGGAAATGTAGTTTTTTACCATCAGGGCCTCATGAGCCTATGCTGGTCTTTTTAAAAGTTATGTTTGACTTCATGACTTTCTGTGTCGTTTCTGGGATGCTGAGGACTCATGTTGCACTGCTGGAAATAGTTTATTTTGATGCACATGCTGCTTTTTTGCAAATTTGCAGTATAATATTTATTTCCGTTTTTCCTGCAGTGTATAAAAATTGGTGTATTTCAAAAATAGAACTATGAAGACACTCAAAATAAATTTCCTGTGGTGGGAAACTATTTTGTGCAACTTTTTTGTATTTACAGTTTTGAGGGATGAGCCTCTTAAATTTCTCTAACTAGAAATATATGTTAAAAAAACAAAAACAATTTTCAATTTTTTGGTAGTTTATTGCACTTTTTTGCAATTTATGTAATTACTATGGACTTAATGCATACATATTATTAAAATCTGGGCTATAACAGTTGTATTGATGTATAGCAACTTGAAATGCTCCCAAAAATGGCTCCACAGCCTGTAAAAATATGATATAAGCTCTGGCGGACTTGGTTCTGTGGTAGGTCTTAAAGGGTTAACCAGAACCCTGAAAACAAAGGTCAGTCGAACACAAGTCTAAAAAGCTGACTCTCAGCTGTGTGGGAGAGCCCACAGAGGGAGAGATTCTGGGGTCACTGTTACTCCTTCATTTTCAGCGTAATGCACAGCCCTGATCACATGACCCAGGGACCTGCTGAGCACATACTCAGATGTGTGCAGGTTCTTTTCCATGCAGAGCTCTAAAAGTGATATGTGAGGACGAAGAAGCCTCGCCGCAGCATGCTGGAGACATTTGGCTTAGACTAGTGAACAGTGAATTACAGTGTTGAAATATATGCACCAATAACAGTTTACAGTTCAGAGTGTGACACTGTGGGATTAACTTGGCAATATTTCTTAAGTGGTTTAAAAACAAGAGTGAAGCAGAGATTTGACACGAGCATCAATGTAAAAGTGTGAAGTTACCCGGAGACAGAGGGTTTAGCAGACGTATGCAAGGGGACCAAAGGTTTCTATTACCTTAGACACAAATCTGTCAGGAGCACAAACTTCTGTCGGAGAAAGCTGTCTGCCATCCAAGCTTTAATAGAGTCTAAGCAGCTATGCAGGATCTGTAGCTTGGAATCATCTTGGGGCTTAAGGAGTGATAAGAAATGTCCTTAAAAGGTGACAGGGTTGCATAAGTGCACATAGCAAACCTATAAAGATCCCATAATTATTATTATATTCAGAAGGAGCTTTCCTTCCTGAGACAGTGCTGACCACATTCTGCACATATACCAACACCGTGGTTCCACAGCACTGCAGCCCTGTCACCCACTGAAAGCTGAAGCTTCAACTCAACTGCTGCACAGATGAAATGCTGTGTCAGCAACTATGAGAACACATTTGGCTCTTAAAGTGTCTCCTTACAGAATGCTGTTCAATAAGTGATAAGGTGTGTGTGTGTGTGTGTGTGTGTGTGTGTGTGTGTGTGTGTTGTTCACATATCAGGAAGTAATCCAAATCATCAGGTCATTAGCAGCTCCTAAAATCAAAAACCTCAGATGATAACAACACATGACCTATTATAATCACATGACCTATTATAATCACATGACCTATTATAATCACATGACCTATTATAATCACATGACCTATTATAATCACATGACCTATTATTATTATTATTTCTTTAATAGAAATGAAGGAAACCAGCAAAAGCCATGTGTGAAAAATAAAGTCTGCAGGAATCATTTTCTGTATGAAAGCATTTCAGTCAGGTTCAGACGTTGCCACGGCAACACATTGATTTTCCCTTTCATAAGTAATTGTGTTATAGATTTGATGGTGAGTTCACTGCAATCATTCTTACCCACACTAAACGCCTGTTGCATTTATGGGACGTGGATACCAGCCTGGTTTGGTGCACCGTGCGCCTATGACTACGACTCTCATTACACTCTGATACTGATACAACCTTACAAGTGAAAGAGGTCTTTGTTCTTTTTAAAATTACACTTTAAACATGTTTGTAATAAAGCTACAGGTAAGTGGGTGTTGTTTTGTATAAGAGTGCATGACGAAATATTCATTGAATATATTCAAACTGTTGCAGTTTAACACGCCTACATGGAACTTCTTTCCTTTTCATCCCCTCAGATCACCATCGTCTGCTCGCAGACCACCACAAGTCTTAAAAAAATTAAAAATTTAAAAAATGTACAAAAAAAGAAGAATATAATATATCCATCCATTCGCTTCCGCTTATCCTTTTCCGGGTCGCGGGGGGGCGCTGGAGCCTATCCCAGCTGTCATAGGGAGAGAGGCGGGGTCCACCCTGGACAGGTCGCCAGTCTGTCGCAGGGCCAACACAAGGACAGCATATATATATATATATATATATATATATATATATATATATATATATATATATATATATATATATATATATATATATATATGTATATATATATATATATATATATATATGTATATATATATGTATATATATATATATATATATATATATATATATATATATATATATATATATATATATATATATGTATATATATATATATATATATGTATATATATATATATATATATATGTATATATATATATATATATGTATGTATATATATATATATATGTATATATGTATATATATATGTATATATATATATATATATACATATATATATATATATATATATGTATATGTAGTATATACATATATATATATACATATATATATATATATGTATATATGTATATATATATATATATATATATGTATATGTAGTATATACATTGGGTGAATGTGCAGTAGTAGCAGCAAGCAGGTGAATTCTGTACATTAATATGAATAGACATCTGACTATTTTACAGGATAGACAATATAAACATATTTAAACATTAAATATCACACAAGCACCTCATAAAACCTGCGACACGGCGTAACTCTGCTCATAACCGTAGCACGTCGCAGCAGTGTGCTCACGTGATAGAGCGGCTGTGTGTTTGTAGCCTCGCTACCAAACCGGCATTTCATCTCTGAGGAAGTGATCCCAGAGAGAAGTAAAGCAAGTGTGTAAGTTCATCTCTGAATGTTTGTAAAGCATTCCAGCGTTAAGCTTAACAACCGATATATGGAGCGACTGCCTCTCTCTCTCCTGCTGCTACTTCAGTCATGAAACTGATCAATGATCAGCTGATCGTCTCTCTTCTTTGTTTTTGCGCCAGAAAGAGGAAACCAGCGGCTGAACAACAGCAGCACGTTTAAGCTTGACTGTTGTTAGAATTTATTTAATATTACTTTCTACACCAGGATCTTTTTCTACACAGCTGACGTAACTGTGCAGGGGCGGATCTAGCAAAGTTTAGCCGGGGGGCTGATAGGGCATGAACAGGGAAAGGGCACAAAGACAGACTTTTCTTTCTTATTCTCATTTACAATGTCGAGCTTTTAATAAATAATTATCTGAATCTGACACCCAAAGTTTTAATTTGATGTAAATGTATAGAAGTCCATTACTGTATATAGTAACTGTTAAGTCTAATATACCCTAGTAAGCTGTAGTACTTTTTCCTTTGGGAACCATCTGTGCAGTCTGCAGTTCTGTTTGAAGAAAGATGTTGAATCTGTTTAATTATCTTGAAAAATAATTGATTTCTGTGCATTTTTTTTTTTCATGTGCATTAAATTAAAGTTGATTAAGCATCATGAGGTGGAGGGCGGGGGGTGGTTCCCTATTTATTTTTTTGCTGGGAGTTTGCAGCCCTGTTAGTTAGGTTGTTTAATATTTTGGTAAGTACTCTTTAAAATACCAGAGTAGGGAGGATGTTGCAGGTTTACGTTTATTAGATTGATCAGTTTTGCTGAACTATGAAATATTTTGGGTGCAGTGTGTTTTTTACATACAGGTATAACAGAATAGCTTTAGTGTTGTTGTTTAGTTAAACTCGAGTATAAACTTATACAAAATCCTTTGAAATTCACAGATCTGACTAAAGGTAGATGTTTCTTTCTGTAGGTACTGTGGACACAACAGAAAACAGCAGCCATGCTTTGGCTCACTCAATTAATCAAAAAAAATCTATATACATATATATTAGGAGTGCAACGATATCGTATCGATATTGAACCGTTCGATACAGTGCTTTCGGTTCGGTACGCATATGTATCGAACAATACAACATTTGTAATTTATTTTATCAACTTTCCTTCTGACGATGCTGTCTGTGTTGAGCGCTCAGTGAATCTGCGTTCGACTACTCCGCCTAGGCTGCACTGTCGAGCACAGATCCACTGAGCCCAGCCGGACACGGCTGTAAGAACAGCATTTTTTGTCTCGCCTGGAAAACCTTTTTTGGACTTTGCTGGTGATCTGCACTCGATCCCTCATAACAGGATCAGGTTGTACAATATAAACACAACCCTACAAGTTTGTCTAAATTCTGCCAATTCGTGTTCATAAACAAGGTGATATTTCTTTAACAATATGATGATTCATTCAGCAAATGTTTGCAGTTCTGGGCGTGTTGGGCGTCTAATCCTTGTGGAGTTGTGTAGAGAAGGCAATGACAGTATTTATAATGAGAAAAAAGGAAGAGCAGGATTCAAAACAAGTTCACCCACCTTATCCTAAAGTGCAGGATAATCCTCTCCAACTTTAACCTTTACTGAGGGTAGCCTTCTGTTGTTCCCCTCAGCTTACCCTGAACTTTAAGGGAAAGGTTAACCAACTAATGTGGCCTCCTCAGGTAACAAAGAGTAGCCAGGGACAACTGGCACTGGAGATCATGTTAACTGAGGGCCCCTGGATAAAATTGTTAATGACCAGCTTTGAACCCCCGAGTCCTCAAACGATCAAGGGAGGGAATGTACAAAAGCCCGCCGCGAGGCCAGTGTGGTAAAGAGCCACTGGGAGCGAAGTTGTCTTGAGGTGCACGGCACGGAAAGTTGGCGTTTTTGGTCAAAGGCCTCGCTGGTTACTTCAGCTGTTGGCAGGATATCCTCGAGTCATCCATTAGAGACCATGCTGGATCGTATTTGTACATTTGTATTTTTTACATAGGGGAGGAAAAAAGAGACAGCTGGCATTTATGTGACCACCCCGGGTAAGTAGGAAAATTCATAGAGGCTCGTAATTTACTGTAGATTTTCCTTTTTTAGTACTTGTTGTTTTCCAGATACTAAAAGTGATACACCGGGCATCTGAGTATATTGCATTTTACCATATTAACATCCTCTATTTTAATATTTTAATTTTAATAAAGACATAAGTGCTTTCAGATCTGCTACACTTGCTAGATTGTCTTCTCAAAGCTCAGTGACAAAAGTATATATTTAAAGAAATATATATATAAATATCTTAATAAATGATATTTATGTGAGTCATATGCAAATATCAAGGTTATTTTCTATTTATGCTGTTTTAATACTGCATTTAAACAGCTTTTCAGCATCTAATAAAGCTTCACTTTATGTGACAAAGACGAAGAAGACAAAGAATTGGAGATTAAAAAATGTGACAAATGAACTAAATTCGTCACTAAAAGTCCAAAACGTGGCATAGAAAAAAGCGTAGACAGTCACACCATCCACTCAGACAACAGATTGTTTCATTATTGACAGGCGTTAAACTCTGTCTGACAAATGCTTAACAGTTGTTAAGAAACGACAAACAAGATTAGTTCAGGACCAGGACATCACCTCATCAAAAAGTTAAACTGGTATCAAGCCCTCTTTGCAAGAAGATTTGCCTCATAGGACCAGCCTCTTACCAGCTGTTGCATGTTGATCACATCTACTGGTCACACACTCACACTTATTACATTAATGGAGTTGCTAATCCCACGATAAGCCTTTTTAACTGTTCTCCCAGGCAGATCAATCAAACGCTGACACTGAAACGTATTTTTAACAGAACAAGTCAAAATGTTCAATCTTATTACACAGTCACTACTCTTTGTTTAAGTAGATAAAGCAGCTTTATAACTCACCTCCACGACAGGTATTTTTAGCTATATACTATTATTACTTATCACTTGTCTTTAAAGCCTTATTGTTGTTGTTTTTATTACTGATCTTCAGCTGATCTCAGGAGTTTTCCAACTTGCATTTTAATAAGAAATCTTTGAGTCTTACAAGTACAGCAAAGCATGTTTGACAGCAGCCTGTATTTAACGGTAACTGTTCTATCTGTTGTTCCTGTCTTTAATGAAGAACCAATTAACAATTAGAGAGCTTTCCATAAATAAACAACAATCAAGGTCAAGGTTGTCTGTTAAAAACATTCAGTCACAGAGAGGCAGACATCCAGAAGACTTTTAGAGAAAGAGGAAAATGGTAATGAGGAAAGTTTATTAATAACACAGTAGATCGTTTTCTTTTAGCACAGCAACAAAGCTTTCTCGTATTTCCCCATGAACTCTTTACTCATGCTGGTCTACACTAGCCAGCTTCTGTCTATAAACACACACATGTAGATGCTACAGTATATGAGGATTATTGTATGTAATGAGTTCCCTTTTTTGTACAAACTTTGTGAGTCCTGCACAAGGCATAGAAAAGTGGTTCTCTACTCCCACCACCACGTTTCAGATTAAAATGTAATAACTTTGGACATCTGTTAGTTTACCACCGTACCACCCTGAGCTTGTCTGGTTTCAGGAGCTAAGCTAGGGGTGGGTTTTTATAATCGATTTATCGATTAAAATCGATTCTAGCTTGGATAACGTAAAATCGATTCATTAAAATCCTGAATCGATTTTTTAATATTAATTTATTTTGCCCGAAATGCCAGAATCTCAGGTGAAAGATCACAAAATTTCAACAACCACCAAACAGCTAAGACAGTAAATGAGAGCAGGTGCACGGCTTCTGCACAAAGACGTAAACACACAGCGCCGACGGATCAGGATCAGTTAGATGTCGCTTTTCTCAGCTGACGGTCGGGGCTGAAAGCCGACAGCTCGCTGATTCTGATCCGCGGGTCCGTGCTGTGTGTTTACGCCCTTTTTGCGCTGATCATATGGCTGTTAGTTTTATCTCTCTCCAAACAATATTGACCGAACCAGCAGCAAAAGAAGATCCAAACCACGCTTCACATAAACATCGTCATGAATTCACTCTGACTTTTACTGACTTTTCAGGATAAAAATCACACTTCATGCACAGCTCTCTCTCTCTCTCTCTCTCTCTCTCTTTTCTGCATTATTCGCTTGCTTGTTACACACAAGTCTACCGTTGTTTACAGCGCTGTCGGCCGACGTTTTTTTTTCCCTTTTACTTACTTCCGAAAAGTAAACCTAATTTCTGCTGTTCAATATTGAACAATTTTAAACTTTTTAAAATTAAGCAAAATGCAAAACGCTTAGCCGTGTCTCTAATAAAACCGCTGTAACTTCAGAGGTGATGTTCATATGTTGATTAATGGTTTTCTTTCGTTTTTGATGTACTGCAGAATATTTTTATAAAATCCCAGAACAGGAAAATCTCCTTCATGTTTTTCTGTGTTTTATCTTCAGCTACTTTGACACAAAGGTATCTGCTGTGATGCTCACACCTTTGATAAAGTCTTGCGTGTGTCAGCTTCCTTTTAATAGATACAAAAATATGTAAATGTACTGATCTGAATTATAATATTTCTGACTGTCAAAATTTCCCAGAATCGAATCGAATCAAATCGAATTAAATCGAATCGTGGATCGAATCGATTCGGGACCTTGTGAATCGGAATTGAATCGATTCTAGAAATCAGTGACGATACCCAGCCCTAAGCTAAGCGGGGTCGGGACTGGTTAGTACTTGGATGGGAGACGTCTGTTACACATATTTATGTCTTGTGTGTCAGATGTATATTATTATTTCTTACCTATTTGATTAAATATAAAATTAAGTGTGAAATTTGGTACACGGTGTGGTAGTTCTTCAAGAAGGGGGATCGGAGAAAGTCTACCAGCTTTAGGGGATCGTGCTTCTCAGCCTCCCTGGGACTATGTCAGGGTACTGGAGACGAGTATCCACCTGGTACTCAAACCTCAGATTCTGGAGAAGCAGTTTTTGTCTCGGTCACAGAAACTGAGACCAGCTCTTCATCCTGTCAAGGATATTTAAGCGTGGGTGGGAGCAATGTTCCCTCTAATGTTTCACGTGTCTGAGCGAACACAAACTCCCTGAGCGTCCCCTTGGACCACTGTGAGCAACAGCAGACGTGTGCACTGTGGTCACGCCAGCATCCAATCCATCCAAGTTACATGTTTATTAAAGTAATCAAATTACAGCATTTATGTTAGACTACTTTTAATTAACTGCTTCAGCCCACTTACAATGAATACATGTTTATTAAAGTAATCAAATTACAGCATTTATGTTAGACTACTTTTAATTAACTGCTTCAGCCCACTTACAATGAAAATTATAAAAATCGTGTTCCTGTCCTGTGCAGCATGTTAACACTATTGGAAGGAAAAATAACTTCAACTCCAATTTTGAAAACACAACTTTCTTTCTTTTTTTTTTTATATAAAGCTCTGACTTGTATTCTGAGTCTGTGGTCTGGGAGAGAGTCTGTAACTCTGTCTGCAAAATACAGTAAATAATGACCAATGTTGGGTAACTAATTATATAGTTACTTCTGCAAAAAAGTTACTGAGGCGTTTTTTAAACAAACATTTCAAACTATTCACAGAACAATCAGCTGTTCTGCATCAAATCTGATGCCACACAAATTATTTGTGCCGCTCCAAAAATAATTTGTGTCCACTATGAGATGAAGGAGAACAACAGCCTGATACCTGCAGGCCTGACAGCAGCAGATGTGTCACTGCTGTAACACCTGTAACACTCAGCAGGCGCCTCATTGTTCTGACACACAACACAACTATTGACTACACTACACACTAACTACACACTAACTACACACTGACTACACACTAACTACACACTAACTACACACTGACTACACACTAACTACACACTAACTACACACTAACTACACACTAACTATACACTAACTACACACTAACTACACACTAACTACCCACTAACTACACACTAACTATACACTAACTACACACTAACTACACACTAACTACACACTAATTACACACTAACTACACACTAACTACACACTGACTACACACTAACTACACACTAACTACCCACTAACTACACACTAACTATACACTAACTACACACTAACTACACACTAATTACACACTAACTACACACTGACTACACACTGACTACACACTAACTACACACTGACTACACACTAACTACACACTGACTACACACTAACTACACACTAACTACCCACTAACTACACACTAACTACACACTAACTACACACTAATTACACACTAACTACACACTAACTACACACTAATTACACACTAACTACACACTAACTACACACTAACTACACACTAACTACACACTAACTATACACTAACTATACACTAACTACACACTGACTACACACTAATTACACACTAACTACACACTAACTACACACTAACTACACACTAACTACACACTAACTACACACTGACTACACACTAACTATACACTAACTACACACTAACTACACACTAATTACACACTAACTATACACTAACTACACACTAATTACACACTAACTACACACTAACTACACACTGACTACACACTAACTATACACTAACTACACACTAACTACACACTAACTACACAAGATTTGTGCTAAACGTCTCAAATCTCTCACATCTCAAACACGCCGTCACTCCTAAAACTTCCCCCGTCCTAAACAACTAAAGGCCATGTTGCCATATCATTCTTTGATTGGTCCACATGGTACATTTTTCCACCAATAGGAAAGGCTGGGAGTTTTGGTGTTTTTGCTCACAGGCTTTCGAGCGTTTTCCTTATAAAACGCAGTTTTTACCGTTTCTTCCTGCAGTAAATATAAACAACGACAGTATTCAGGAAGAAAACCAAACATTGCAGATATTTTATCATAACTCTGGCTTTACGTGGCCGATCAACACAATTTAAAAACTGGTATAAAGTCCACACTTTGTCCGTCAGTTGTTCCGTCTGTCCTGCTCACATCTCCAATGGTTGTACACGTTGTCATTAACGTGGCTTCACTCCACATCAGCCGCTTTGCTAAAACACCGGCACATAAGGACGCTGTCATAGCCTGTCAGCCACGTTGATTAGCTGCGTATATACGAATGTGAATCACATCATTGGCTGGACTTTGGGATAAGGTGGCATCGTTCTGATCCCATACGGGAGCAGCCAGTCACTGACTCACACTGCAAACAGAATTGTTAAAGTTTTAATTTTAATTTCAATTCAGGTTAGTTTTTTTTTTTTTTTTGTGCGCAACACAGATTTGCACAACATTGGATGGGAGTAGTAGTAGTACTAGTACCATTCAACCACATCCCTTAAGTTATTGTGCAGGGCGGGTGCTTTGGGAGTATGGGATATCATGCTCGTTGTTGCAAGCTATTTGTCCCTGCAACACCAGAGCTGGTCTGCATTGGTCTGACTGTTTCTTGGTGGGTGTTGGACTCTCCCAGGGCTGCTCGTTGACACCAATGCTCTGCATCATTTTTATGAACAGAATTGTAAGCACAGTCATGGGGCACATAGTGTCTGGTTCAGTTTTAGCTCTGGCAGATGACGTGGTTTTGTTGTTTCATGGAGTAATGACTGCCAGCTTGTACTGGAGTGGTTTGTGGCTGGATTGAGCTGTGCTCACCCACAGAGACAGGGTGTAGAGTCCAGATATTTGGGGTAGAGCCCGTGCTCTTCTGTGTCGACAGGAGGCAGTTGGGATGGGATGATGACCAGGGGCACCTCCTCTGTGGGGCGGTCCAGTAATGTCCCACCAGGCGGAGACCTCGGGGTAGACCCAGGATACGCTGGAGAGATGACATCTTTTGGTTGACTTGGATGGATATGCAACATACCAAAACAGACCTTTAAACAGATTGTAATAGGTGATTGTGGCACTGTTACTATTTTCAGGTGGTCTACTTTTTTTGGTCAGTCTTAACTAGAGACATTGGTGATGCTAAATTAAAAGAAAAAAGAGTTTTTATTTTAAAAGCTCGTCCATGGCATCATGCAGAGTTTCAATGATTTGACATGAAATGATAATTTACTGTAATTCATAAATGGACTATAATATTTGGTCATCTGCCTCGAGATGCATATTAATGTCAGTGACTTCCATTCTTAATTCATATTTTCTAATGATGCTGACCCGCTGTTTGCCACTTTAACACCTGTGTGTGACAAAATATTGTTTACCGTGCAAATTTGAAATACATTTAAATCTCAAGGCTGTCATTATTATTGACGAGGACGCCTCATTAGTATGACTGAGCATAACCTCTCTGGGATTAATAAGTGCCTTTACAGAAACGGACCACACAATGTTTCATTGTTTAAATCTATATATATAGATATATATAAATATATAGAGATATATAAAACACTTTTAGACTCAACTAATTTTGCAAACAATTAGTTGAGTCTAAAAGTGACAAGAAAAACAAATAAATTGGAATTTTTGGTTTACAAATTTCCACACTAAATGTTTTTCAGCAATTTAAAATTCTTTGCGCAACAAGAGACAATAAATCTTAGTGCTATTTTGTACATTTACATGCATTCGCACAGTTTTTCATGGCGCAATCCCTGAATTTGATTTAGCTGCTGACCTAAACCAAAATGTTATTTTGGTTTTTGTGCAGGTATTCATTATTCTAAGTAAATCCCAAATAATTGCACTAATATGTGCCCTATCTTTCCATAAGCTGCACAGCAGGATCTAAATACACATTAGAGTCTTATTGGTGAAAAATCAGGGCCATGTGTTAAAACCCTTCTTAGAACCTTCTTAGTGTTGTAGTACTCACCAAGTGGCTTCAAGAATAAACTGACCTAAGGGAACTTGTTAGTCGGTTCTGTTAAAATACCCAGAGGATAAGCAATGGTCAAAATGTAAAGGCCAAGGTTATGAGGTTAGGAAAGGATCGCGGTTAAGATAATTCTTGTATCATATGCGACCCCTCCTCAGGCAGGTTTTTTAACCATTTGTGTTTTCGTGGACCAGCTTTTCTTTAGATTTGTGTGTGTGAGATGTTTCTTACAGTAGGTGCATCATGTAATGTCTTAATCTGTGACATCGCCACTGTCTGTGGTACATCACGGATTTGTGAAGTGTAAGATTAGAGCCCTATGTCGTCATAAATCTCTGCTTCCCAATTCGGCCGGGTGGTGGCGGGTGGGGCAGTTGCAAGGTGTTGTTTGTGGTCTGTGGATTTGTTGGATAAAGCGTTTGCTCCTAAGTACGGTCAACTCCATCAAGTCCTTTCAGATCAGGAGTTATTTTCTTCATTTCGTGGCTTGATGCCAGCTCAGGTTTTTCTTTTTTGAGAGCAGATAGTTCTCCGGGTAGAACCAGAAGTTTTTATGGTGCTCTGCTGAAGGTCTTCATCATGAACTATTGCATTCCGGACATGTACGAGATGCCTCACACCGGCGTCGGAAGCTATTCGGTGCAGGGAGGTGGGGAATATTGCATGTACTCGGACGAAGGGTCCGGGTATGGCAACTGTGAGCCTCAGCCCCTTCATCATCCACCCTGCATGGAGCAGGCTTGGTCCCCCAGCCAGCACTACTCGTGCTCCTACGCCGCGGGTCCTTCTGTTTTTAAGAGTGAGTTTTGCAGCATGGAGGTCCCTCTCAGTCACTTCCACCAGCCTGAGTACTTCCCCGAGATCAAACCTGAATTTTCACACCTGCGGTGGATGCAGAGTGCGCACAGAAAAGGTACGACATGCAGGCTGTGATTATTTAGCTCTTTAACAAAGTACCTGAGGGGCTGGAACTGCAGCTCGGACGTGTTCAGGTTGTTTAACTTGTTGAAGTTGCGAGTAACTTAAACAGTCTCCACTGTCTGTAATTAACTGGGTTTGTGTGTATGCAAGCATGTGTGTGTGTGTGTGTGTGTGTGTGTGTGTGTGTTTGAGTTTAGCTGTGTGTGTGTGTGTGTGTGTGTGTGTGTGTGTGTGTATGCAAGCATGTGTGTGTGTGTGTGTGTGTGTGTGTGTGTGTGTGTGTGTGTGTGTGTGTGTGTATTTGAGTTTAGTTGTGTGTGTGTGTTTGAGTTTAGCTGTGTGTGTCTGTGTGTGTGTGTGTGTGTGCACATGTGTGTGTGTATTTGAGTTTAGTTGTGTGTGTGTGTGTGTGTGTGTGTGTGTGTGTGTGTGTGTATTTGAGTTTAGTTGTGTGTGTGTGTTTGAGTTTAGCTGTGTGTGTGTGTGTGTGTGTGTGTGTGTGTGTGTGTGTGTGTGTGTGTGTGTGTGTCTGTGTGTCTGTGTGTGTGTGTGTGTGTGTGTCTATAATATAACAGACTTGTAATACACTTGCTCAAACTGATGATTGGTCCTTCTTGATCATCGATCAATGATGTCTGGGATTTTCGAATTAAGTCCGATAAGCATAAATCCAAGACATAAGGCATCGTGCGCTGGTCTGTGATCAGGGCTTGTAGCTGTGTTTGATTGAGGTAGACGGGGTTCCTTATTGATTGCTGTTGAGGCAACAGAAGGCTGACAAAAGATATTGATCGGTTTGTTAACCTGCTGTCCTGGTGACAGAATTCACTCAACCCAATCTCAAATACAAGATAGACTCCACAATATTAGAGTCTACAAAGATTTTTCCATGAAGTGTGTTAGAAGCATCAGAGTTTACCTACCACTCCACACTCTGCTGTTAGCAAGTGTGACCACCTACAGAAAAGAACAGGTTTTGGCAGTTTGCTCATCTAGAGCATTCAGGTAACTACTAAAACAATTCCACAGGTTCCCAAGAGCCAAGGTCTCAACAAATTCACCCCATCGTCAAACTACGCAATATTCAGAAAATGCCAAAAATCCAAGACCAACATCTCAGACTCTACAGGCTTCAGTTAGCATGTTCATAGCAGTAGAATTAGAAAGAAACTGAACAACTATCGCTTGTTTGTAAGCGTTGCCAGAAGAAAGCCTCTAAAATAACATGACAGCATGGCTTAGACTTAGGAACAAACCTCAACACCACAAGAACTTTGCAAAGCAGCGATGTCAGGAGATAAAGCACCTTGTTTGGAGAAAACCAAACACAGCAGGGCAGTACAAATGCTGCATAGCAACTGTCGAGGACAGCAGTGGAGCAGTGATGATTTGGACTCGTTTAGCAGCCACAGATCCTGAATACGTTATAGTCTCTGAGCTGACCATGAACGTCTCTGTATACAAAAGTATTCCAGACTCAAGCTAAAGCTAAGGCCTTGGGGGGAGTGGTGCCTGATCAAAATCTAGACCTCAACTCAGTGTCAGAGCTGTGCATGAAAACTTCCCTGCAAATCTCAACAAAGTGAAGAAATATTATAAAGAAGATGGGCCAGCGACAGACGTGCCCACTGCTGAGTCATGGGGGGTGTAGTTTTTAACAGGACTACAACGAGTCATGTTACATCATTCTGTAGTGTGTATTTTATGCAAATGCACACATTCATTCATATATGTGTGTGTGTGAGTGTGTATACAATTATCTTTTTACTACTGTGCAAAGAATAGTACATTGCCCCAATTTTAATTAATATCTAATAAAAAATGAATGTGTTTGGACAAACATTGTGAATGGCAGTCGTCAAATTTACTTGACATTCGTTTGCCTTATTTTTAAAATTAAAACAAATCCAGTTGTCTCCTTCTTTTCTCTCTAGGGTACATACCAAGTTACCTGGACAAGGATGAGCTATGCGTAGTGTGTGGGGACAAAGCTACAGGCTACCACTATCGCTGTATTACCTGTGAAGGTTGCAAGGTAAACCATGTGACCACATGGCCTCAGCCTTCGCCGTCTCCCTGTTCTGATCACGTCGCCTTCTGTTTTCTAGGGATTCTTCAGGCGGACAATCCAGAAGAATCTCAATCCAACTTACGCCTGTAAGTACGAGGGCAAATGTGTTATTGACAAAGTGACCAGGAACCAGTGCCAGGAATGTCGCTTCAAGAAGTGCATTGCAGTGGGAATGGCAACAGACTGTAAGTGGCCTCAGTAACAGGATATTTGACTCTTGTCTTTATAGCTTTTATGTCACTTTTGCATTTCTGCTGTTCTTCAATTGGAAAAAAAGAATTCTGACATTTATTTACAAAAACAATGCCATTTATAAAGAAAGTGCAGAATTAGTAACAAAATCAACAAAGAAAAGTTGGATTTAAAGAAAGTTCATCAGGGTTTGTCATCACCTGAAATATATTTACTCCAAATAAAAGCAGTGATGATTTTTCACCACATGGAAAAACAAATAATGGTCTCCATATTCACGTTTTGTTTGATTGTGCCTTTCACATTTTTCATACAATGGAAAGTTTGTTTTCATGTGTGGGTCATTTGACTCTTAAAGCCTCCTGCTACATTGTATCTGCATCATTTTCTGAACGTCCAAAACATAAAACGGTTCAAAACACAAGAACAATCATGAAGCATGAACAAGTGTCACCTCAGCGGGATGTCATGTTCTGTGTTGGAACAACTCTGCACCTCAGCGAGTCATCATTTTATGCCCCCCTACCCTCCCCCCTCCTCTCCCTCTTTCCTTTTCCTTCCCGTCCACTCTCTTGGCCTCCCTTGGCCCCCTGCTGACCCCCTTTATTTGCCCCAGTGGTGTTGGATGACAGCAAGCGGCTTGCCAAGCGGAAGCTAATCGAGGAGAACCGGGAGCGCCGTCGGAGGGAGGAACTGCAGAAGACGGCGTGGGACCGACTGGAGCCCACCCAAGAGGAGTGGGACCTCATCCGTATGGTGACCGAAGCCCATATGGCCACAAACGCCCAGGGCAACCACTGGAAGCAGAAGCGGAAATTCCTGGTGAGACATCGTCCTCCTCCTCCTTCCCTCCTCACCAAAGCCTTGATTGTATCGATTACTGTGCCCTGTTCAAACCACCAACCCCCCTGACCCCCACCTACCTCCCCCTCCCGCCCATCTCAGCCCGCTTCCAACCCGTCCCAGCCCCCTTCCGCTTCATGTCCCCGTCTCCTCCTCTTCCACCACCACCACCATTGTTCCACTGTTCCCTATGTTAATATGTCCATGTGTTTTTTTGTATCTCCTTGTAGAGTGGGGAGAATTAGCTGGACGATGGAGAAAAGTGTTTCCTCAACGCAGCAGCACTAATTTATATTGGAACATCTTACTCTTGTCTTATGTTTTGCCGAGCAGCAACTTTTAATTGCTAATACTAATGACTTGCTTTTTTTCGTGCTGTTAAATTTTCCTCTCTTTCTGTTTGTAGCTTTTGATTTCACACCTCACTCTGTTTTTGACTAATTTTGCTTTTTCTGTTAAGTTTGATTACTCTGTCCGGACTGAGAGTCTGTCAGCTGTTTGTTGGCGTTATACTGAGTTTCTATGGCACGATTAAAGGGAACGCTCATTAATCGCAGAATTATTTGATCGGCGGGGTTTGGCAAAAAAAGAAGGCTTATTTTTCAGGATACTGGGGAAACGGGGGGGAAAGACTTTCCCTGCAGCAACATGAACACAGCCTAATCTGTCTGCAAACTTTCATGGCCGCATCTGTTGTTTTTCATGCAATTTGTTTCAAAAAGTGTTGAAAACGTGACCAAAGATTTGATTGAGGTCTCATACAAAGATCCGATGAAGAGCGTTCCCGAGGACCCGTTTGATCCGTGGTCCCGAGTCTTGCTGTGGAAACTCGTGTCCTATTTCTGTCTTTACCTGTTTTCTGTCTGCGCACTCTTTCATCTGTCTTCAGTTTTAACTTGTTTTATTTTAGTTGGCTTGACACGGGTTCTTCATTGAAACTTCACGATTCCTGTTGATTATCCAACAGGTCGAGGAAGCAATGCTTCTTAATGAAATAACATGTAATTTATTCTATACTTCTGACCAGAGTGCAGCGGGGGTGAAGGAAGCTAAGGTAAGACACACAGATACACGGTTCAGTTGAGCCTAACGACGGGTTTTCAGCCATTTACATGTAAAACGATGGATAAATAACAAATGATGCGATGAAACCAGCTGATGTCCACTCCTCGTTCTTTCAGCCTGAGGATATTGGTCAAGCGTCCACGGATAATGCACCTGAAGGAAGTAAAGTGGACATAGAAGCCTTCAGTCAGTTTACAAAAATTATCACCCCTGCCATAACCCGAGTGGTGGACTTTGCCAAAAAACTGCCTATGTTCTGTGAGGTAGGTTTGTTTGAGTGGAAAGGGTGACTGTGAATGTGTCACTGAGTGGTTAAAGCTGTATATTCAGATTGAATATGAATCTTTCACAGTCTTTGACATAATGGAAGTTCCACCTGTCCCTAAATAAGCCATTCTTCTCTTTAACCCAGCTGCCTTGTGAAGACCAGATCATCCTGTTGAAAGGCTGTTGCATGGAGATCATGTCGCTGCGGGCTGCTGTTCGCTACGATCCAGAGAGCGAGACCCTCACACTCAACGGCGAGATGGCAGTGACACGAGGTCAGCTCAAGAACGGAGGCTTGGGCGTCGTCTCAGACGCCATCTTTGACCTTGGCGTGTCGCTGTCCTCCTTTAACTTGGATGACTCTGAGGTGGCTCTTCTGCAAGCTGTTATCCTGCTTTCATCCGGTAATCGCCTAGAGTGCACACTTATCCGAGTACATAAGAGGTTATTAAAGGGTTTTCTTTCTCGCTCTTCTAGGTCTCGCTCTGTTTTAGCACAGCGGCGTTACTGCGTTCTTATTACACCGTTGGTAACGTCGGCTTACAGGGAACAGATTTTTAGGAAGTACAGCAGCGTGAATCTGCAGCTGCACAGCTTGTGTGAATACTTGGTTTTGACATGAAATCTATATCAAACCACAGTTTAATCAATTAATCACCGTAATCATTGTGAGGAGCTTTGGCCTGTTAGCTTGTTTCTGGCTCCACTGGCATTTCTCTGTAATACTCTCATTGAAGATCAATACTCGTGTGCTTTATGGTGCAGACCCATCTGTCCTGACACTTTACAGTATCCACTGACGGTTAGATAACACTGCTATTGGGGCAACGAATCGCTTTGGGATAGAAAGTTAATTATTTGTGTTTATTGATCATCTTTAAATTTTAAATTTTTTTTGTTTCGTACTATTTGTACCAAAAAAGAAAAATAATTGTGAGTACTGCAATAAATAATAACTGACACTGTAGTGTATCCACAGCTGCGCCTGTGTTTAACTCATTTTCAGTCAGAAATGACATAAGAGTCATTCAAGGCATGAACACAATGTATTTGTACTGGATCTTTATTTTGGACATGTTTAAATAGTATAAGAACAACAAGAGAGAAAAAACAGACAAACAAACAAAACAATAATAATTATAAATAACTTACATGTTCAGAAACGAGCAGCACGAGCTCATTTAATCCAACCTCCTGTTCATGCCGTCTCCATCACAAGTTCTTCATTATAATTTCTTACATGTATTTTTTTATAACCTCGGTAACACGTATAACGATATATATGTTTACAGATATATCTACTTATATAAACCACACACCTGATCAGAGCCCTACCTCCACCACATTTGTTCCAAATCATCCCAAATAATACAGGAATTGACAAATACAGCAACCAGGTGATTCTCCATAAAAAGCTTTTGACTGAAACTGTGCGCGGTGTGCAGCGTGTCCTTAAAAACAACGAGGACAAAAGAAGAAGAACAGTATTTGACAGTTGTGTTAAGGCTGCTTCCTCATGCACAGGGCTTCATCGCAGAAGAAGAAGCCATGCCTAAGTGAGGGAAACAGGAGGAATAGGCTCAGATATGCCAAATACACAATAACTGGGTGGAAGGAGGTGAGGGAGCATCCACACAGCAGCCAGTGGTGCTGGAGATCCAGTTAAGTCAGATTTGGATCCAACTGGGATGATCTTCATATTCCAGTATGACAGTGATCCCAAACACATAATCAAATCAGTCATAGATAGACCCTTGTGAGTTGTAATTAAGCTATTGTAAGCCATCCTTCCTATTAGCAAAGGAAGACCAAAGGTTATCAGGGTTCTCTCAGCACTGTTCCTCAGGGACAAACGCTTTACAGCTCTGCAGGACGCTGCATAACAACACTGTTGGTGTGCTTGTGTCTTCAGATCGTCCAGGCCTAACTAGTGTGGAGCGAATCGAGCGTTGCCAAGAGGAGTTCCTGTTGGCCTTTGAACATTATATCAACTACCGCAAACACAAAGTGGCACATTTCTGGCCCAAGCTGCTAATGAAGGTGACAGACCTGCGGATGATCGGCACCTGCCACGCCAGCCGATTCCTCCACATGAAAGTGGAGTGTCCCACCGAGCTGTTCCCTCCTCTGTTTCTGGAGGTCTTCGAGGACTGACCAGTGGATTTCTGTGTGTGTGTGCGTGCGTGTGTGTGCGCCTGGGCACCCTGGTGGTCTCAGGGGTGGAACCAGCAGAAAGCCCGTCACAACGAACCTTCTAACAGCACTACTGAGTGTCACTTCATTCCACCTTAGAGTAGCTCTCTGGTCTATTTTTGGATGAAACCATTCCTGACAGTGCGGGTACATGTGAATAGCTTTTTGACTTTTCTGGTTTGTTCTGTTATTGTTGTCATGGATATAACATCTCACCTCAGATTTGACTCTAGGTTTTTTGTTTTCATTATTGCATCATGGTAATCTTATCAACACTTGTTTGTTCGTTAGAAGCCAAGCACATGTTGTATATTCCTTCCTTTATGTTGAAATACTCGGCTGCTCGCCTCATCCACGACACGAGACGCCGTCAGCAAACCCGCTCCACTTTACCGCATTAATATATCAACCTTCGTCCATCTGGTGAGTGTCCAGTCTGTCCGGTGCCTCGCCATCCTACTGTGACCGTTAAAAACGCGTACTCTAACGGACGGCAGCTCGCAGGTGTCTGCAAGTCTCTCGGCAGCCGCACATTACGAGGTTAAGTTGCAACGCTGCATTCCAGAGCTGTCGGAAAAACAAACGTCAGCTCGAGACACGCTCCGAGCGAGAAACCTGAGCAGGATTTTGCAATATTAAAGGGGACCTGTGTGTCTTTTCTCAGTTGATGTTGCAATGCTGATTGTTCCTATTAAACATGACCAAAGTTTCAAATCATTTACTAAATATATGTAAAAACAATCCCAGCACTTGGACTGCTATTAAATCGAGGTTTCCAAAGGTTTTTCTCGCACCTTCTGTGACACTCGTTTGCTGCAGGCGGTAGAGCTCGTCCTGAGCCAGGCTTCCCGAAGCCGTCCTATTGGAAGAAAGTGGCTCGTTAGGTAAGGCGAACCTTAACGAGGCAGCGCTAAACAGGATGCTTTTAGTCAAAGGATAAACCGATAGTCTGCATGACGCACAAATCTAAGGACACTAGTCTGTTGGAGTGTCTCTACTAGAGTAATGAGTCCCCTCAAACTTCACACGGTGGCAGTGCACACTGCAAACACAACTTCTCTCTGGCCCTTCACACACACACACACACACACACGCTGGGCTTTCAGCTAACAGTAAGTCTACTTACTCAACCCTTAAAATGATATGTGGCATTTTGCAGGATATTGCATAAATACTGTTGCACTACAGCAGCATATATGGGCCAGCGAAATAGTCAAAGGTCAGCTCTCTGTTTATGAGCAGGAAGCATCTTTGTGTCTGGCTGAAAGCAAAGAGTGTTTATGAAATCAGAGTGTGGACACTAATAAACTGAGAGAGTGTCTCTCGCTTGTTGTTAATTGCCTTTGGACTTATTGTCAGACAGCATGATATGACCGGTGCTTTGATACTTTATAGACTAATGATTAATTAGCACAACCTCAAAGCATTTCATATGCAACTCTGACAGATTAACTGAAAATGCAGAGGTTCTGTGCGTTCAAACCTGGACAGTGCAAAAAATCTTGCTCGAGTTTCTGTTTGTCTTTATTTCGACAAGAAACAAAACAACGAAACAACAAAACCAAAACTGCGATGTAGACGTGAGCGACAGTGAATGGAATGCAGAAGCAGCATTAAAATGAGCCGCTCGTCGTGCCGGAGACTCGTCACACGGTGGCACTGAGGCCAGGATCGTCTGTGTGTCACAGTACTGCATGTTGTGCCAAAACCAGGTGAACAATGCCCTCACTGCATCCTCCCTCCACTTCCTTAGTTGAGTATAAATTGGCTCCCTGTCGGTCCACACACAGGCTGTCCTATTTGCTGTGTTTCAGTCTGCGGTTGGAACTTCAACTATAAGACCAGCATTAGATTTCAGTGTTTCATCTCAGCCATGTTGCCTCAAAGTCAGATAATTAGTCAGCATTTTTTCTGTTTGTTTAGTGTCTCCGTGAGTGGACGTGGGCTTTCTATTAAAACAGTGAAGTCATGGTGCTATGGTGAGTTGGGGCTATGGCTGATTGAAGCGTATTGTTATTTACATGTCTGAATAAGAGCAGGATGGCATGCATATAGTACAGTAACACACATGCACATATACAGAATGTACAGTACATCTGTGTAGCTGTTGTGCAGCAACTGATCAGCCACAACAATAAGACTGGCACAGATGCTGGGTCCCACTCGGGTACTGGCAGTGGTTTTTGGAGTGGGCCTCTGTCTGCCTCGGTTGGAGGGTTGGTAAATGGGAGAGTTTACCAGCAGAGAAGACCAGTGTTCACCTGTAACTGGTTTTAGTGATGTGGCTGATTGGTGTATCGCTCACACAGATAACACATGGGTCCGACTCCACGACTGTGACCGACCTGTGGCATTCAGAGGCCAAGTATGCTTCGCCATCACCAAGGTACACTGACGAGGCTGGTGAGATTGTGAAAAGTAGAGCTCTTTGTTCTTTAGCCTCTGGTTTTGTTTTTTTTCTTGAAAAAGCCTCGGTATGGTATTGCCGTTTGCAATCTGACAGACCTCGGCTCTTTATATTTCGCTTTTTCGAGCTTCACACTACTCCTCAAAGCAGCTTGTATTTTATTTTGTTTCTTCTCATTTCTGTGAAGTGATGCCTTTTTATCAAAGCAATAGAATTGCTGCAGTGTTTGAATGACCCGGACCTCACACATATACACCTCGCAAACTGTACAGATTCAGATAAATGCACAGACAATCAGAGGGAGAGGCACCCGAGCTCAGGCTGGTCCCCGTCGACATGAAGGGCCGGGCCGGGCCCCGCTGAGACGGAGCCATTCAGAAACGTAACGGTTGGCCACGTTTACATGCACCCCTGCGTCTGCAGCCAACGAAAGACTTTGTTATGTGAAGAAGCCTTCGACGAAAGCTGTCAGAACGCGCATCCAACATCAACGAGCTAGACTCATTAACGTAACATCACCTGTGTTTCTAATGAAATAAATGTCTTCATGTCTCAGTAGCAGGGGCTGGCTGCACAAACACATCAGAAGTTGGCTGACTATCTAATGTTCAACCCAACAGTCCCAGGATCTCAGCTCAGGACTTCAATGTCCCTTTGGTGTGCTTCTGTTGGTTAGAACATGTAGATTGAACAAAGTCATGTAAAAAGCATCATTTTTATGCGGTAAACATGGTTTGTTGTTGCACGTTCCCGGTTCTTAGGCTCTCTTTCACGTCTTTTTTTAACTAAAGACTTTTAGTCTAGTCTCAGGAATTTGGCAGTGTAACTTTTCAGACATTCAGCTAAAGTAGCAGCAACTATTGTTTGCAGCCCGAAAAACAAAAAGCTGTGTTTGCTCTTGATTTGGCCTGCCAGTCCTCCACCAGGATAGTTGTTGGGCTGTAATTAGCCGCTACCTCATGAGCGGGGAATTTTGGCCTGGGAATCAAAACTGGAACTTTGTTACTGCTGTCAAATGTAATAACAGTTCCCGAGTTTGTGCAGATGATTCTGTTTTCCTGTGCAGGTAAAGAGACACTAAGAAAGCTGCACAGATTTTAACCACTGAAAGTCCAAAATTAGGTGATTAACAGCTTTATGTGTAATGTGTTTTTGTAGCGTGCAGTAGATTGAACAAAGGTTTCTTTAACAGGCTGATGATATTTCTGTGAAACCACACCCCCTCTCTGAAGCTGCCCGACAGCGCAGTCATTCTCTTTGTGGCTTCATGTTCAGGATGCTCATCATAAGCATAAAATGAGCCACTGTGTGATCAGGACAGTGACAGCCGTCAGTTTCTTTCACATCAGCCCGTGTTCCTCCTTACTTTCTAGTTTGTTGCATTTTTCAATTTGCTGACTTCAGCTACAACGAGGGGATTACTGAGACCACCTCCCTCATGCTAAACATACAGTTTGAATATTGCCCGATGGTTTATAGGTCAGTGTGGAGTAGCTTAACACAAAGAAGAAGAAGAGATGAAAGTCAGAGCGTTGCAGGCTTACTCGTTGGAGGCAAAACATAAAGGCAAGGGTGGCTCAAAACTTTTGCACAGTACTGTATCTAAAGCCTAGCCCTGTGATTGGATGGATGGAGCCAGCCTGTCTGTGCAGCCAGCCCCGTTGTCAGAGAATGAACTTGAAGGTAGAGATGTCTCACAGTTATCATAAAAGTCACATAGATACTGTAAAACTAATGCAGGTCACAGTTAAAGAACTGCTGAAAAACACAATAATCAATAATCATGAAGAAGAACCAGTGTGAAACAGTGACCTGGATAAAAACAATGAGGAGGGCATTATTTGGTTTCTGTAAAAAAAAATATAAATAACCTGTCAGTAATACTTTCACTCATAAATGTAATAAAGTCGAGCAGTTCATAACAATAAACCTGTCAGTTTTATGGTTGAGGCAAATGATGGCCTTGATGTAGTAATATATCATCAAACCTGTAAAGTTATTTCAGTCTGTGGGCGCTCTAATATGAATCCTGAAAGTTTAGCTTAAAAAGCTGGAGAGCAGCCGGGCTCTTTGACAGCTCCTACCCACGTTCCTCTGGGTTCTCCCGATGACTTTGTTGGCATGTTGATCAGTTATCTGAGCGTTTTACTGAAAAAAGCACTGAAGAGGAAGTGAAACCAAAACAAGGAGTTAAAACTTGCAAAGATCTGCAACAGTCAAATAGTTCACAGCAGGATGATGAATGCAGCTTTAATCCAAAATAATCGACATGTTTTTTTACACTTTGATACATAGTTTCACTTTTCTTTTTTTCCTTTTTTGCGGGACGGCTATAAATTGGGTATCTTGTATCCTGGCTGTGTTCACTGAGCACATACGCAGAGCTGTGGTGCACGTAAACGTCGTCATTGCTCACCGCTGGTTAGGAACATGTTCATTTTACCTGAGGAGGTGAATGTTGGCCGTGATATCTCCCGTGAGTTGTTGCTCGTAAGGTTTCTCAGTTACAACCAATAGCAAGAGTTGCGCCATAGAGAAGCTATTTTACAGTACAAAGGAAAAGGATGTATATTTTCAGACTGCAGATTTTTTTTACGGATGTTAGCATAATATGAACATATTGTTTTTGCATAGTGTTAAAAAGATACAGTGTTGCTCTCAAATGTATTTCCACATCTGATGGAGACGTATTTAAAAAAACAAATGATAAAAACAGTTAAATTAGCTGGATTCATGTCCAAAAGAAACCACACATGAGCACGTTTAGGGACAGCGTGGTCAGAAGGAGGCGGTCATCCACAGTCGGCACAGATTTCTCTTCTCTCCTTGTGTGTTTGAGTGTCTTCTTGTTTAAGTCATCTGTTTAATGCAAACCGGGAATTCGACCAGGAGGTGCAGAGAGATGTGAAAGTGAATCTGTGGCAGAAAAAAAGGAAGAACAAAGAATATTGTGTTCCTCAAACGGCTGTTGGACATTTTCAGCTTGGAGGACTGATGATTTTGATTTTGCCTGATGGGGGATGATTGCAGAATTTGTGATTTGGGTCTTAAGAATAAAGATGGTTTTGAGAGAATTTGATTTGGTGTCTTCACTTATTCAGACTTTGTAGGTGCTCTGTATGGCTGTTTGAATGGTTCACTGTGCACCCATTTTATGAAACACAGGTTAATGTGCAGTGCTGTGCAAAAGACTTGAGCCCACCTCGTTCTTTGTATTTTGCTTTAATTTTGCTCCGTGAATCGCTACCTTATCGTGGTGGAGGGGTTTGTGTGTCCCAGGGATCCCAGGGGCTATGTTGTCTGGGGGCTTTTGCCCCCTGGTAGGGTCTCCCATGGCAAATTGGTCCTGTGAGCGATTCAGAAGACCCTTATGAAGAGAACATCAAGGGAACAGTTTACTCTGCCCGGGATAGGGTTACCGGGGCCCCGCCCTGGAGCCAGGCCCGGGGAGGGTGCCCGAGGGCGAGCGTCTGGTGGCCGGGCACAGCCTGAAGAGGAGACATGGGCCCATTCTCCCGCAGGCCCACCACCCACAGGAGGCGCCATAGGGGTCAGGCGCATTGTGTGCCGGGTGGCGGCCAGGAGCGGAGGCCCTGGCGGACTGATCCCCAGCTACCAAGACTGGCAATAGGGACATGGAATGTCACCTCTCTGGTGGGCAAGGAGCCTGAGTTAGAGCGTGAGGTTGAGAGGTACCGGCTAGATATAGTCAGGCTCACCTCTACGCATGGCTTGGGCTCTGGAACCAGTCTCCTGGAGCGGGGCTGGACTCTGTCTCAGTCTGGAGTTGCCCCTGGTGAGAGGCGGCGGGCTGGGGTGGGTATTCTAATATCCCCTCGGCTTGCTGCCGGTACGTTGGGGTTTTTCCCGGTGGATAAGAGGGTTTTTTCCCTGCGCCTTAGGGTCGGGGAACGGGTCCTGACTGTCATCTGCGCTTATGCGCCGAGTGGCAGTTCAGAGTACCCAGCCTTCTTAGAGTCCCTGTGGGGGGTGCTGGAAGGTGCTCCACCTGGAGACTCTGTTGTCCTGCTGGGAGACTTCAATGCTCACGTGGGTAACGACAGCGAGACCTGGAGGGGCGTGATTGGGAGGAACGGCCTCCCTGATCTGAACCCAAGCGGTGTTTTGTTATTGGACTTCTGTGCAAATCACAGTTTGACCATAGCGAACACCTTGTTCGAACATAAGAGTGTCCAGAAGTGTACATGGCACCAGGACGCTCTAGGCCGCAGGTCGATGATCGATTTTGTAATCGTATCACCAGACCTGTCACCATATGTTCTGGACACTCGGGTAAAGAGAGGGGCTGAGCTGTCAACTGATCACCACCTGGTGGTGAGTTGGATCAGGTGGCGGGGGGAGGACGCTGGACAGACCCGGTGCACCTAAGCGCGTAGTGAGGGTGTGCTGGGAACATCTAGCAGAGGCCCCAGTCCGCGAGATCTTCAACGCACACCTCCGGCAGAGCTTCAACAGCATTTCGAGGGAGACTGGGGACATTGAGTCCGAATGGACCATGTTCAGCATCTCCATTGCCGAAGCTGCTGCATTGAGCTGCGGCCGTAAGGTGGTTGGTGCCTGCCGTGGTGGTAATCCCCGAACCAAATAGTGGACACCAGAGGTGAAGGGAGCCACCAGGCTGAAGAAGGAGTCCTATCGGGCTTGGTTAGCCTGTGGGACTCCGGAGGCAGCCAACAGGTATCGACAGACTAAGCGCAATGCGGCTCGGGCAGTGGCTGAAGCAAAAACTCGGGTGTGGGAGGAGTTCGGTGAGGCCATGGAAAAAGACTTTTGGACTGCCTTGAAGAGATTCTGGCAAACTGTCAGGCGTCTCAGGAGGGGAAAGCGGTGCTCTACCTGCACTGTGTATAGTGCTGGCGGAGCGCTGCTGACATCGACTGCGAAAATTGTCAGGTGGTGGAAGGAATACTTCGAGGACCTCCTTAATCCCACTGACACGTCTTCCGAGGAGGAAGCAGAGTCTGGGGATGAGGGGAATGACCCGCCAATTTCCGGGGGCGACGTCACTGAGGCAGTTAAACAACTCCTTGGTGGCAGAGCCCCTGGTGTTGATGAGGTCTGCCCCGAGTTCCTGAAGGCTCT
This sequence comes from Aulonocara stuartgranti, assembly GCF_965226115.1. Taxonomy (NCBI): domain Eukaryota; kingdom Metazoa; phylum Chordata; class Actinopteri; order Cichliformes; family Cichlidae; genus Aulonocara; species Aulonocara stuartgranti. Next base: position 1,516,214 of record NC_138957.1, on the reverse strand, counting down.
GGACGTTGTAGGGCTGTCCTGGTTGACACGCCTCTGCAATGTTGCGTGGAGATCAGGGGCAGTACCCGTGGACTGGCAGACCGGGATGGTGGTCCCCATCTTTAAGAAGGGAGACTGGAGGGTGTGTTCCAACTACAGGGGGATCACACTCCTCAGCCTCCCTGGGAAAGTCTATGCCAGGGTGCTGGAGAGGAGAGTTCGTCCGCTAGTCGAACCTCAGATACAGGAGGAACAATGCGGTTTTCGTCCTGGACGCGGAACACTGGACCAGCTCTTTATCCTCTCGAGGATACTTGAGGGTGCATGGGAGTTTGCCCAACCAGTCTACATGTGTTTTGTGGACTTGGAGAAGGCATTCGACCGTGTCCCTCGGGGTGTCCTGTGGGAGGTGTTGCGGGAGTATGGGGTGTCTGGCCCATTGCTACGGGCCATTCGATCCCTATACAACCGTTGCAAGAGCTTGGTTCGCATTGCCAGCAATAAATCGGACTCGTTCCCGGTGGGTGATGGGCTCCGCCAGGGCTGCCCTTTGTCACTGATTCTGTTCATAATTTTTATGGACAGGATTTCTAGGTGCAGCCAAGTGGCGGAGGGCTTTCGCTTTGGTGGCCTCAGAATCTCATCTCTGCTTTTCGCGGATGATGTGGTTCTGTTGGCTTCATCGGGTGGGGGCCTCCAGCTCACACTGGAACGGTTCGCAGCCGAGTGTGAAGCAGCGGGAATGAGGATCAGCACTTCCAAATCTGAGGCCATGGTTCTCAGCCGGAAAAGGGTGGAGTGCCCACTCCGAGTCGGGGATGAGTTCCTGCCCCAAGTGGAGGAGTTCAAGTATCAAGTCTTGTTAGCGAGTGATGGGAGAAGGGAGCCGGAGATCGACAGACGGATTGGGGCTGCGGCTGCAGTGATGCGGACGCTGCACCGGTCCGTCGTGGTGAAGAGGGAGCTGAGTGTAAAAGCGAAGCTCTCAATTTACCGGTCGATCTACGTCCCTACCCTCACCTATGGCCACGAGCTGTGGGTAGTGACCGAAAGAACGAGATCGCGGATACAAGCTGCAGAAATGAGCTTCCTCCGAAGGGTGGCTGGCCTCTCCCTTAGAGATAGGGTGAGAAGTTCGGCCATCCGGGAGGGGCTCAAAGTAGAGCCGCTGCTGCTCCACATCGAAAGGAGCCAGCTGAGGTGGTTCGGGCATCTGACAAGGATGCCCCCTGGGCGCCTCCTGGGTGAGGTGTTCCAGGCATGTCCCACCGGGAGGAGGCCCCGGGGCAGACCCAGGACACGCTGGAGAGATTATATCTCTCAGCTGGCCTGGGAACGCCTTGGTATTCCCCCGGATAAGCTGGAGGAGGTGGCTGGGGAGAGGGAGGTCTGAGCTTCTCTGCTTAGGCTGCTGCCCCCGTGACCCGGCCTCGGATAAAGCGGATGAAGATGGATGGATGGATGGATGGATGTAAAAAGTGGTCTTAAGTAATATTTCCCTGAGCTTTCTGATGATCTTTCAAAGTTTTTTTTGGCTCCTAATTTTCATTCCAGTTCTTGTGCCTGATGATTTAAAGACGTTTTCTTTGTTGTTGTTAGTTAAACCATTAAACACTGACCTATCAATCATTAAAGCATGAAACAGGAATTTAATGTAAGAGAGGAACCAGTGTTGTCTACACACGAGGGACAACGTTAAAATGATATCGTTTATTCCCATTTCTTTAGGTGAATCTCCATAAAAATTAATTAATTAAAGTGAAGTCCATGAGAATTGGGGTGATCACGGTCCTGCTGCTGTTGAACTATAAGGTATGGTCTCGTTTGGAGGGGGGCCATCAAGAGGTCATTCTTAGCGAAGGGAAACGGGGAGAATAGGTTGAGGTTTGCCTTACACTATAACTAATCAGATAAGAGAGATAAGATAGAACTTTATTAATCCCTCGGGTGGGTTCCTCTGGGAAATTCGACTTCCAAAAAGCACAGCAACGACCGAAGTTACAGTTACAGAATATTATATATATATATATATATATATATATACACACACACACACACACATATATAAATACAGAGACAAATATAAATAAAATATACGAAGGGGATAAATAGAATAAATAGGAATAAAAATAAAAATACAAGTGAATTGCACATTTCAAGTATTGAGTCTATTGCACTGTTGACTATTTACAAAGGTATTGCACAAAAGGTATTGCACAGTGAGGTGAAGAGGCACTACAGCTTAGTTGTTCCCCCCTCCTTTGTCCTCCTGTTTCCCCTCCCTCTCCCCTCCAGAGAGGAGTTAAACAGTTTGATGGCGTGTGGGACAAAGGAGTTTTTAAGTCTGTTAGTTCTTGTCTTTGGGAGAAGCAACCTGTCACTGAACAGACTCTTCTGGTTGTTAATGGCCGTGTGCAGAGGATGCCCAGCATTGTCCATAATGTCCATCAGTTTCTTTAATGTCCTTTTCTCTGCCACTGTCACCAGAGTGTCCAGCTTCATGCCGACCACAGAGCTAGCCTTCCTGATCAGTTTCTCCAGCCTGGATGAGTCCTTCTTTGCTGTGCTGCTCCCCCAGCACACCACAGCATAGAAAAGTACTCCAGCAACCACTGACTGGTAAAACATCCTCAGGAGCTTCCTGCAGATGTTAAAAGACCTCAGCCTCCTGAGGAAGTACAGTCGGCTTTGGGCTTTTTTATACAGGTGCTCTGTGTTGCATGACCAGTCCAGTTTATTGTCCACCCACAGCCCGAGGTACTTGTACTTGTTGACCACCTCCACCTCCTCCCCCTCTATCTGAACCGGCAGTGGACCTTCTCTGGACCTCCCGAAGTCCACAACCAGTTCCTTAGTCTTTGAGGTGTTGAGTTGCAGGTGGTTTGTGTGACTCCATGCGACAAAGTTCCTCACCAGACTTCTCAAATCAAATCAAATCAAATCAAATCACTTTTTATTGTCACATCACATGTGCAGGCACACTGGCACAGCACATGCGAGTGAAATTCTTGTGTGCGAGCCCCACAAGCAACAGAGATGTGCAAACACAACAACACAAACGAGCAAAATACAAGAATGGCCAACCTGAAACGAATAAATATATGTACAATATATAATAGTGTATGCATTTCTGGATGTGTATACTAAATATTTTCCTACGTGTGTGTGTGTGTGTGTGTGTGTGTGTGTGTGTGTGTGTGTGTGTGTGTGTGTGTGTGTGTGTATACACATTTTTACAAATTAAATAGTAAAAAAATAAAATAAAATAATAATAATAATAATAATAAAATATATAAAATATACAGAGTTGAATATGTGCAAAACAAGTGGCATTTATATACAGTGTGGAGTGCATAATGTTGAAGTTCGTTACTTCTGTACTCCTCTTCCTGATCATCCCAGATACACCCCATGATGGCCGTGTCATCTGCAAACTTCTGAATCAGTCAAATTTGAAATGTTTGTTTTGAATTGTCATCGATATGTGTGAGCGAGGACAAGGGAAGGTGAAGGTCTACAGTCGTGTATAAAATATGGTGGAGCCTCTTTCATAGTTTGACCCAGTTATAAACAGAAAAGCCAGATTTTGATCCAGCATGTGAAACCATCTGGAAATCACCTTATTGGCAATGATGATGATTCCAATGCAATAAAAGAATAGCTGGAAACACAAAGACAGTGGAGCACTCTGAGGGAGCCAGCGTACCTGAAGAAGTGTGGATCACAGAGAGAGAGCAAAATGTAGCCAACCTACAAAGAAGCACTTTGGAGTGATACTCAAGAGATGCGGAGCGTTGTCCTGAAGGCTGCTTAAAGACAGCTGCCTGAGAGAGTTCAGGTTGTGCTGAAGAATAAAGGTGCTCATAGCAAATGCTGACTAACAACAGAGGTCGATCATCTTGTTAATAATTTGTTAATTTGTTAATAATTTCACCTCCTCACTACGTACGACTCTGGATACTGTAGCTCCTGTGAAAACTAAGGTCTCAGATCAGAAGTACCTGACTCCGTGGTATAATTCTCAAACACGTAGCCTAAAGCAGATGACTCGTAAGCTGGAGAGGAAATGGCGTGTCACAAATTTAGAGGATCATCATTTTGCTGCTTTATAAGAAAGCCCTCCGCAAAGCCAGAACATCTTACTATTCATCACTGATTGAAGAAAATAAGAACAACCCCAGGTTTCTCTTCAGCTCTGTAGCCAGGCTGACAAACAGTCAGAGCTCTGTTGAGCCAACCATCCCTTTAACGTTAACTAGTAATGACTTCATGAACTTCTTCACAAATAAAATTTTTATCATTAGAGAAAAAATTACCAGTAATCATCCCACAGATGTAATATTATCTACAGCTACTCTTAGTACCATTGATGTTAAGTTAGACTCTTTTTCTCCAATTGATCTTTCTGAGTTAACTTCAATAATTACTTCCTCCAAACCATCAACGTGTCTTTTAGACCCCATTCCTACAAAACTGCTCAAAGAAGTCCTGCCATTAATTAATGCTTCGAGCTTAAATATGATCAACCTATCTCTAATAATCAGCTATGTACCACAGGCCTTCAAGCTGGCTGTAGTTAAACCTTTACTCAAAAAGCATCTCTAGACCCAGCAGTCTTAGCTAATTATAGGCCAATCTCCAACCTTCCTTTCATATCAAACATCCTTGAAAGAGTAGTTGTCAAACAGCTAACAGATCATCTGCAGAGGCTTATTTGAAGAGTTTCAGTCAGGTTTCAGAGCTCATCACAGCACAGAAACAGCTTTAGTGAAGGTTACAAATGATCTTCTTATGGCCTCTGACAGTGGACTCATCTCTGTGCTTGTCCTGCTAGACCTCAGTGCAGCGTTCGATACTGTCGACCATAATATCCTATTAGAGCGATTAGAACATGCTGTAGGTATTACAGGTACTGCACTGCAGTGGTTTGTATCATATCTATCTAATAGACTCCAGTTTGTGCATGTAAATGGAGAGTCCTCTTCACACACTGAGGTTAATTATGGAGTTCCACAGGGTTCAGTGCTAGGACCAATTCTGTTTACATTATACATGCTTCCCTTAGGCAGCATCATTAGAAGACATAGCATACATTTACACTGCTATGCAGATGACACCCAGCTCTATCTGTCCATGAAGCCAGATAACACACACCAATTAGTTAAACTGCAGGAATGTCTTAAAGACATAAAGACCTGGATGGCCGCTAACTTTCTGCTTCTTAATTCAGATAAAACTGAGGTTATTGTACTCGGCCCTGAAAATCTTAGAAATATGGTCTCTAAGCAGATTCTTACTCTGGATGGCATTACCTTGGCCTCCAGTAACGCTGTGAGGAACCTTGGAGTCATTTTTGACCAGGACATGTCCTTCAATGCACATATTAAACAAATATGTAAGACTGCGTTCTTCCATTTGTGCAACATCTCTAAAGTTAGAAATATCCTGTCTCAGAGTGATGCTGAAAAACTAGTTCATGCATTTATTACTTCCAGGCTGGACGACTGTAATTCATTATTATCAGGAAGTCCTAAAAACTCCCTGAAAAGCCTTCAGCTGATCCAAAATGCTGCAGCAAGAGTCCTGACAGGGACTAGAAAGAGAGAGCAGATTTCTCCTGTTTTGGCTTCCTGTTAAATCCAGAATTCAAAATCCTGCTCCTCACATACAAGGTCTTAAATAATCAGGCCCCATCTTATCTTAATGACCTTGTAGTACCATATCACCCTATTAGAGCGCTCCGCTCTCGCTCTGCAGGCCTACTTGTTGTTCCTAGAGTATTTAAAAGTAGAATGGGAGGCAGAGCCTTCAGTTTTCAGGCCCCTCTTCTGTGGAACCAGCTTCCAGTTTGGATTCAGGAGACAGACACTATCTCTACTTTCAAGATTAGGCTTCAAACTTTCCTTTTTGCTAAAGCATATAGTTAGGGCTGGACAAGGTGACCCTGAATCCTCCCGTAGTTATGCTGCAATAGACGTAGGCTGCTGGGGGATTCCCATGATGCACTGGGTGTTTCTACCTCACTCACTATGTGTTAACAGACCTCTCTGCATTGAATCATATCTGTTATTAATCTCTGTCTCTCTTCCACAGCATGTCTTTATCCTGTCTTCCTTCTCTCACCCCAACCAATCACAGCAGATGGCCCCGCCCCTCCCTGAGCCTGGTTCTGCCGGAGGTTTCTTCCTGTTAAAAGGGAGTTTTTCCTTCCCACTGTCGCCAAAGTGCTTGCTCACAGGGGGTCATATGATTCTTGGGCTTTTCTCTCTGTATGTATTATTGTAGGGTCTACCTTACAATATAAAGCGCCTTGAAGCGACTGTTGTTGTGATTTGGTGCTGCATAAATAAAATTGGATTGACTATCATTGATGTGTCTGCACATTTCAATACATTTATGAACTAATTTCCTGTTTTCCTTGCAAAATAGAAAATATAAAGACACGGCACTACATTAATAGAGTCTAGCTCTTGTCCTGTGAAGTCATAAGTGAACACACGATAGAGGATGTTTGAACAGACAGGTTCCAGATTGTGCTCTGTTTACAGGACAGCAATCAAACTGAAGTGGACACGTGGGTGGAGCCGATGGTTCTCACTGATTATCGCAGACAGAGGTCTGAGTTTAAAACTTTAAGTGTTACCACCATCACTCGGTGGTAACACTGGAGCTCTGTGTGATTTGGTCGAGTGAATGTTAGTGTCTGTTTACTCGGTGCCACTCCCGGAAGCCAGGGACGCAGACTGAGCTGCACTGTTGCCATCTGCTGATGGATGATAAGCACGGCTTGGTTCAGACGTCGCCTTTCTAAACCTCGTTTTACTGAATCCCTCTGGTGTCACAAGAACGTATTAAAGAAAGGCCATAGTCAAACCTTCATTTCATTCAGTGCTGCATTTTTAAGAGAGAATTACATAGATGTGTGTGCGTTTATATGTCAACCCTGCTGTGAAGGTCCTATTTTATTCACTCCTTGAGGCATCGAATAAAACCGTCTGAAATTTCTACTCTTGTCTGAACCTTTCACATGATTAATTAGCTATTGGTGATCCATAACGATCACACGTTTTACTTTCATTTCTACTTTACTGTTCTTGAAGAGCACAGGAGAGGATAATAGGTGTGATTTTGCATCTGTATTCCATCAATGTGATTAAAATGCATTTAAGGCGTTTATTTCAACTGTTTAGGAATTACAGGCATTTTTATACATAACCTCCCATTTTCACAGGCTCAGAAGGACAGCTGACTGACAAGCAGTCTGACAGGAAATGTCTGGATTCTTCCCTCATGTCGTTAGAAATAAATCACATGACACACCTGTGGTTGATCCACTGTTTAAAGGAAGAAACACACAGGCCAGCTCAGACGGTCAGAGCAGTTCATACAATCATGAAGCTGAAACTGCACTTTAAATGAGTTGCAGTTACTACAGGAAGTATCATTATCCAAGTATTTCTGCTTAGCGCTGTTGCCTCGCAGCAAGGTGGTTGGTTCAGCGTCGCAGGCCGGGGTCTGTGTGGAGTTTGCATGTTCTCCCTCCTGTGTCTGTGTGGGTACTCCGCCTTCCTCCCACAGACGTGCAGTTAGTGGGGTGAGGTTAACTGGTGATCGTGAGTGCGGTCTCTCTGTCCCTGCAACTAACTAGCGATCTGTCCAGGGTGTGCCCCCGCCTCTCACTCTGGGACAGGTTCCAGCCCCCCAACGACCCTGATAAGGATAAGTAGAAGAGAATATTCACGTGTATGCGAGACGATTAAAATTCAAACTGAGTTCTGTGTCGCCGGCTTCAGAGATCACTCAGTTTTACTCAAACTGCACTAAAGCTGCACGTGGTCTCAGATAAAAGTGCGCATATTTTTATAATCACACGGAGAAACAGTAACAAGCAGAAAGTTTGATTATCTGAGTCATGCTCAGGAACAGCTCCTCGTAGGCCTCCCCCGTCCTCCTCATGATGCATTTTGAAAATGAAGACGCAGGTCAGAGGTCAGAGGATGGAGACGAGGCAAAGGCTTCTTAACTGCCGAAGAGAACATTTTCCTACAAATAGGTAAGATGCAGTCGTCATGATTATCAGGAACGACACGTTTTAAATAACCACAGCTTGTACACACCATTTAGAAAATTTATTCATTCATATTATTTATATACACACACACATACAGTTATGTTTATATGATAATATATTTCTATAGAAATCTATGCATACTGCATCCTTTCAGAACATGTCACTGCAATAATAGAAGTCGTGGAGAATAAAAGGCTGAGTGTTTCACCAGCAGCTCTGCTCATGTCTTTACATTACAAACACTTTTACAATCAGACTTATGTGAAATCGTCATACATGGACCTGCATCAGCTACAGAACAGAGTCTCTGTAAAAACGTAGAGACGTGTAACGAAGCGTGCAGAAGCTGCTGGTGACTACGAGGTGACATTTCTGTCCAGACTCTCGGAGATGTCACGAGAAAGAAGACAAAGTCCACAATTTCATTTCATGGCTTCAGTCTTCATTTATACTGATCTCAGTAAAGAGCGACTCTGACACGTTCGATTTGTCACAATGCCCAAATAATTTAGAACACAAAACAAACAAATCATGGCACGAACACACGTGGATGAAATCAAGCGTCTGCTTCCCAAATCTGTCCAAAGACGCCACGTTCAGGTTTCCCTGCTGCTCCAACTGAAAGCAGCTTTCCTGCACAGACTCCTCAGTTTCAGCTGCTTTTAAAGAGAACTTTACCTCCAGCGCGTTTTTCGTCCCGCGAGAGCAGCACCAGTTCAATTTAACGTGCACCACCGCAGGGAAACGTTTAGACTCAGACCCAGAAGCAGTCACATATTGCACTATGAATGCAAAAATACCATCGACACTATACAGGAAAGTGCATCTAATCTTTGTACAGCTGCTACACACAAACACGAGAGACATGTACACCAGTCAGAGTGTCTGTGCGTCTGCATTACCGTCACACAGGCCGTCACGCCCTACAGTACAACTTCCACTTGACTTTTTAGACAAAGAGCTAAACCCAAAGGCCCGTGCAGGTGTGGTCGGGTGGAGCTGGTGCTCCAGGCGGCCTTTAGGGCTGCTTTTGTCTCGGGTGCAATGTTTTCAGGTGAAGTGGGGGCGGACGGCGTCAAGTACTTTAGGAAAGTTCAGGAATGGACCTTGAAGGCGAGCAGCTGCTCAGAGTGCATGTTGTTGAGGGAACGCAGGTCGGGCAGCTTGAGCAGCAGTTTGGTGAAGATGGAGGCCTCGTTGGGGTGGTTCTTGGTGATGAGGCTCCGCAGGGCGCGGATAAGCGTCTCCTGCAGGGCCTCCACGGAGTTCACGTTCTCGATGCCAGATCGATCTGGGAGAGGAAGAGGTAGCAGGGAGGAGAGGCCTCAGTTAGCGATACGTTGACAAACAAGAAAAACGGCCGTGTGACCCGCGTGGTTAGTCGCAGTCTCGTGTCAGGTTAACGTGTTTGTGATAATGACATGATGGACTGTCACTCTACAGCATATGATTGACCAAAGTCAGTGTTCAGCGTGTCCGTGATGCTCTAGGAATAAATGCAATTTTGCACAAACTGAAACCGTTTGCCTCACGTGTGCTCAGGTCACAGCAGAGGAATATTTTAAAGCCTGACTCAGTTTAAATGTGTTTACACTGAAACAGCTGAGCTCAGTCCTGCTGTGAGTGTTCATCAGATAAACAGCAGGTGGCGCCAACTCGCCAATCTGTACCATTACAGTGCAGTCAAAGCTCAGGCAGGAAAAACAAAGTTAATGAGCCAATTTTTCTACCTGTTCTCATCATTTTGGATACAAACACTGACGGTGGTTTATGCGTCGCTATCAGTGGATGGATCGTCTGATAACCCACCTGCAGAGACCAGAACCACAGCAGTAAACAGGCTCATCTCCTCCTCACTGAGACCCAGGTTCATGAGCTTCTCACTAAAGTCAAACATGGAGTTGAGCAGGTCCCCGGCCCCCAGGGCCCTCAGACTGTCCACGCTGTACCTCTTCCCTCCGAGAAAGGTGACAGTGCGGTCCTTCACGTCAAACAGCGAGGCAAACCGAACCACCAACACCTGCAGGCCACAGAGTGCCCCAGATTACTACAGACAGACTAAACAAGACTGCAATACGTAAGAAAATTCAATGAATTACCTCAAAGGTGCCAGCCTTCAAAAGGCTGACCTGGTCATGCTGGGAAAGCTCTCTGAAGCCTGGGATCTTCTTGGCAAACTCGACCACCTCCCTGACCGCCGGGGTGAAGCTGTGGGAGAATTCCTCCCACACCTCGTGGCCGGACTTCTGAGGGTCCACGTGAGGCGAAGTGTTCATCGGACAAACCTGCGGATCAGAGCGGGCCTTCAGTTTGGACACGAGTGCATCCACACCTCTGAAACCTCCTTTTCACTAACTAATCACAGACACGATGGCTTCATGCTGCTGTTGGGACAAACGGAGTGATTTTCATTGCGCTCTAAAACAGAAGCTTTGTTTTGGTGAGACTTCTAGAGTTTGTTTTTGCCCTAAAAGCAGCTGTTCTATTCACATCTATTCATGCATACAGAGGCAGGAGCATCTATCCAAACAACAAACAGACACTTTCATTTAAAAGGCTTTTTATTTTACAAAGTCCGCTTTTACACCTTGACATTGATTTTTAATGGCTTGCCTAAACTGTTACCATCCACTGCCCTCTGTTCAGCTTACCAGATGCATCCTGTTGCCTCCTCTCCACAGGGCGATGCTGCACGATCCATTGGTGGAGCCTTCTGTGGACGGTGCCCTGAAAGCTCCATGTGTATATGCTGGAAAGTGGCTGGTGGCAGCCGTCCTGGACAGCCCGAAGGGGCACTGGTTGACCTCCTGACCCTGGGGGTCAAGGCTCAAGGTGGAGTGCCGGGCCACCGTGACCGGGCTCTTGCGGTGGTCCCAGGTGCCCTGCCGCTCCTGCGTCTGGTTGTCGGTGGGGGTTTTGGCGAGGCCACAGCCGAGGGTGTTCGCGGGCTGCGAGGCCTGGGATGGCAGGCTGCTCTGCTCCTGGTTGTACATGAAGGTTTCCTGGTGGGCCCTGGTCACCGAGCCGATCACCTCCTCCTCGCTGCTGTCCGACGCGCTGGGCGAGGCCGAGCTGGGGCTGGTGTCCATCGACGCGGCGGGTTCTGGGTCTAAGCTGGAGTCTGATTGGCTGGAGTGAGGTGAGGAGGAAGGAGAGCAGGAGGCGGCGGGGACGGCATCGTCTGAGGTAGGCTCGGTGGCACCGGCTGGCAGCGGTTTAACAATGGGCAGGCTCTGGCTGCTGTACAGCTGGCTTTGCAGCTGGCTGTTGTTCATCATGTTGTTCATGGCGCTCTGCATCTCCAGCAGCATGCGCTGTTTCTCTCGCTTCGGGATCCGGCCGAAGCGTACAGCTGAAGAGCGAGAAGAGAATCTCCTTGATTTTTGCCCAAGTCTCAGACATTCGTTAAACAGGAATTTAAAAGGAGGACATCTTACTCTTCTCCAACCGTTAGCTTCACACCTCATGATTACTGCCTTCAAAACAAATCCAGTCATACTGAGAATTACTGCCCCTTAACCATGTCGTCATTAAACTCCAACGTCCTTCCACAGTCAGTGATGCTGGACTATTTCCATCTGTCACTACTAACTGAGCCAAAAGGACTAATGATCGGCATCTTTTTAAAACAAAAATAACAGAAAAGGCTCAATTAAAAGTTTGAGCTTCGTGATTTCTTTGTTAAAAGCGTTTCTTAATGTTGTATTTTGAACACTTTGGTTTTCATGTAGCGCTCTCCTGCAGAATGCCTCATTTTCCATTCACACGCATTCACACAGGTACGTTGTTTCTCTGCTAACACTCACACGAGCAGAACTCTGCCTGAGGAAACTTTGGCAAGCAGACGGGGGAATCTAACCACCAACCGTCTGACTAGAAAATGACACTTATTCGCTTTTATAGCTTTGAAATTGACCGTAACCTGTTTTACGTGTTAGAAAATGGCGTGGTGAGCGTTACTCTGTGAAACCAGCCTCGCTAATCTCTTCACCGAACACAGCGCGAGTCAGTGAACGAGCGCGGGTACTCACAGTCTCTGGACATGCCCACCAGCAGGCATTTCTTGAAGCGGCACTGCTGGCAGCGGTTCCTGTTGATCCTCATGATGGGGCAGCTCTCGTTCTTCAGGCACTTCTTGTACTGGATGTTCTGCTGGATGCTCCTCCTGAAGAAGCCCTGAGTGTGTTCACAGACACAGGCAGCTTACTTTTGTCCTCTTTCTTAGATAAATGAACAGTTTCTACAGTGTGACTTATAACTGTCTGAATTATGTGCGTGTTCGCCCTCTAAGGAGCGCTGTGGTATGTAGCACACTGTTCTCCAGCTAACTGGGCCACACAGCACCATGAAGCATGATGGGTAACAGATATAAATAAAGGCAGAGTGAACTAGTTTCAGTCTGAGCTGTGCAGATGGCTAAAGTGACCCACTTCAACCAAAGACGCCGCAACGCTCGTGTCTGTGTCGCACAGAGACTCATCCTGTGCTGCCTGCGAGTTCACACTGCGTCGTATCAAAGAGGCAGCCTCACCTTGCAGCCCTCACAGGCATGGACGCCATAGTGAAATCCAGAGGCCACGTCCCCGCACACTTTACAGAGCAGCACCAGGCCGTTGATTTCTGAGAAATACAAAAACAAATTCTTACAGTTTATCTGGAAAAAAAAAAAAAAACTGGGAACCCACCGATTATTCCCAACGAGGTCACCGAGTCATTACGCCAGTGCTCCTCCTGAACAGTAGGTGCCGCCACTCACAAAAAACCCCAAACCCTCTGCATCAGTCCTGGTACAGGAGTAGAAGAAGAGGAAACTAAACCACTCTCAAATAACCTGCTGTGCTATATTATGTGCAGGGCTCGCACAATCGCTAGCCCGACGTCCCGGAGCTAGCGATATCTCTGGTCGGGTGACCAAAATCTATCTCAGCCCCGCCCGTCGGGTTATCATATAGCCTGACGGGCGGGGCTGAGATAGCTAGCTAGCTCCGTGGGGCTAGCGATTCTGCGAGCCCTGATGTGGTACAGTTCACATCCCTGCCCGTCACTACAGCCTCAACATCACACTGCTGTTTCTGATAAACTGCTCTGTGAAGGTTTATGTTGAGAATTTATTTATAGACACAAACACGTCACATGTAAAAGTCATTAGCCGTCTACAGGAAGCTCGTGCTGGCTCTGTCTTGGGTTTCTCCTAAACAGCCTCTGGTTTCATTTCAACCGTCTTCAGAGAGAGAACATTAGTTGTGAGATGTTCTTGGTGCAGTGACGGTAGGGCTGAACGATATATCGCATTTGCGATAATATCGCGACATGATCAAGTGCAATTTTCTAACCGCAAAGGCTGCGATTATACTCTGGACATGTCCAAATTCATGGGCTGCATCCTCCTGAGGCCGCATTTGTAGACCGATTACGTCACAGCGACGCGCCGAAGGCTGTCCAAATTACTACCATATCCCAGAATTCATAGCGCGGCCCAGCCAAACTCCAGTTTCCAACAATGGCGGCCGCTACTAAGTTTTAAAATTACTCATACTAATCTTTCTGGGTCACAAAATAAACTTTTAACATATTTTCAGGCGAGAAAGTAGCTGTGTAAACATCAAATATCTGCTCGGTTTATCAAGATATCCCATATTTGCAAAAGTGCTTCGACGTTTTCAGAGACGTCTGCTACCCACCAGCTCGACAGCTAGCCGGGAGCTCGAGGGTTACTGATGCGGCCGAGAACGGCACAACTCCCGGCACATCATTTTCAGATCACCGCGGAGTTTCGCTGCTCAGGTTAAACGTAATATATAAGTCACTTAGACAACCTACAAATGTTATTGTTGGGCTTTTTTCAGTGTTTTGTTTGTTCGTGAGTAAATCGGTTTGGCTGAGATTAAAGTTATTAGATTAGATAAAATAAAACTTTATTAATCCCCCGGGTGGGTTCCTCCTTGGTTTTCACACAGCTGACTAAACGTCAAACAGAAAACTTATTAAACAGAAGTATGAGACAGTCGAGAATTTACACCAGTGTCTGGTTATATTTTAGATAGCAAGAAGCAGACGGCCGAGTTTATTAAACTCCACCGAGACAGCGGTGACGCTAATCAGAACTAGACCGTCCAATTTCACGCCTTTAAACTTTAAAGGCGTGTTTGTGTGTGTGTTTATACAATTGCTATTATGTTTGCACTTTATGTGTAATGTTACTGACTGCAGAGATCAGTAAGATGTGTGTATTTTTTATTTATTAGTTTTATTTATTTAATATTATTTTTTAATTGAATGACTGTCTAGTAGTTCACAGATGTCGAAAAACTGAGTGTGGTAAAGCCACTGATTTGTTTATGTATATTTCTGCAATCTGCACATTGTACTGACTTTCATTTTAATGTTTACACCAGGGTTCCTTGTCAGCACTTTATGCTCAGATGTTTGTAAGCTAAAAATAAACTATTGTGTATGTTCAAATATACTGTTGTGATTGAAGAAGTTAAATAAAAATGTCAGTCATCAATTCATGCATCACCTCATGTCATCATAACAGAGGTCTGTCTTCCAGGAAAGAACAGTTTAAAATTAATGTAATATAGTATTGGCCATACTATATGATGTATTGCTTGTCTTTGTTTAATAATACAGAAGACAAAGACCTTAAAAAATAATCGCATATCGCATCGCAATCGCAATATTGGGGCAAAAAAAATCGCAATTAGATTATTTTCCATAATCGTTCAGCCCTAAGTGACGGCGGCTGAAACAAGCTACCTGGAAGTTAAAATGTCAACATTTGTTTTGGGCAGATTCCAATAATGTCCTTGAGATGTTTAAGTCATATAATGCTCTCACTGGCCTGACATGCTGCACTGATTCCTAGACTTAACACAGGCAGCATCTGAAGACACATATGAGAGGGTCCAACTTACTTGTGATGCCAGTCTTTGCTGTGGACGACGAGCGTCCACCTTTCTGAGTCCGTGGCAATTTTAGGCCTCCTACGGCCATCGTGGGGTCGAGCGGCTGCCTCAGCTGTCCGTGGCTAGGCGGGGACCCGCGGGGCGGGGAGGACGACTGGTAGCTGCCATTGGAGGAGTCGCTGTGACACGACTCTGGGCTGGAGGCAGAGCTGGACGAGCTGATGTAGGCTATTACGCCTCCTGGCGAGCGATCAGCAGAGAGGGGAGGAAACGGACTGTGAGAACAGGGACTGTAACAACGAAGCAAAGCCTACTGTGTGAGCTTGCACTGAAAACTTCTCATGTATTTTATGAGGAAAATAGACAGTATCAAAGATGAATGTAGCTCCTGAAACGTGACCTGTATTGGTCTAATGGTCTGCAACCAGCCCTCGTGTCCCTGTGACCTCTGTAAATGCTTTCCTCACTTTACTTTCAGGTCATATGAATCCATTCAGTCAATTATGGTCTTTATTAGAGTCAATAAGGACGCTCACCCAGGAGCTGCTCAGTGGCTAACCACTCCTCCAATCACAACCATCAGAGGATGAGTGTGTGGTTCAGGACCCACCCCGTGCTCCTCATATGCAGTCTCAGAACAGCAAGACGGCAACGGAGAGAAACGCTCAGCTGAGGGCCTGACAGACACCTCAGTAATGGGTGACCTCACTGTAATAAAATGAGTCCATCTCGTGCCTGATAACACATTTCTGATTTGATTTTAATGTGCACTTTATCAAACTTTACTGATTGTTTCTGCATTAGGACAAAAAGGAAACTCACTTCATCGTCACACTCTACTGCAATCACAAGAAGCTACCAGATGTGCGTGTCTTCTTTTGCTCGTTGTCAGTTACACCGTTTATTTCATCGGTATAACCTGAGCCCTGTTTGAACGCTGTAATGTCGCCATGGTTTCTGTAGGTGGCGCTTTTCTCCCTGACTTACCCCCCCCAGCTACAGACACCTTCCCTGTGTGAAAACCAACCAGCTTAAAGTAAAGAGGGCAGACGAGAATACGACAAACATTTCTTGGGCCAGTAAACGCCGCAGAGACGGGCTGCTGCACCAGGGAGCTCCACCCTCAGCACAGGCTGACCTGATTTCTTCCTCTCCCATTCTTTATGATTAGGTAACAGCGATTACATAATGTCAGCCTGGCAGGGGTGTGTATGTAGTTCAGTCATTCAGTCGTAAAAACAGATCGAATACATGCCTTCATTTATACACTTTTCATTTTAAAAGAAATATATAAAAATTGTCCCCCATTAATACACAGCAAAGGAAAAGTATGAGGTGAAAAAGTGCCAGTGATGACGCAGAGCTCACGCAGCCTCTTTGAATGCTTCAAAAATGAGGTTTAGTTCATGGGATTATCAGGTTACTGTGTATCCAGCATCATGAGTGAAACAGGAAAATATGAGTCAAACCTGTAACTAACTCAGTGACCGTCTCCAGCTCTAATGTTTATCTAACTCTGCGTAATTAGATCATTTTATACGAGCTGGAAACAACCGAGGCTGCGTTTACGGCCCTCGGGAAATATCTTCGTTCGAGTGCTGTCAGCGGACACACGATGAGCTCGAGAGTTGAGCAAACGAAGACAACTGTGGACTTCCGGTTTTTTATTATTATTTTTTTATTCAATGTTGTTTTTATTAAATCAATGGTAACATAGAAACTGAATACAGCGGGTCATATCGCGACGTTTATTATTAATCATGTTACTAACGTACGTTTCTTACACAAAAAGCCTTCCCCGTCCCATGAGCAAAGCACCACAGCTGCTGGTGTTGGGGTTTAAACGCACCCCACCTGGAGCACGCATGCGCTTTCCCCGGGAAAACTAGGTCAGCTCGCGTTGCCATGAGAGGCCTCACGTGTATCACGGCGAGACTGCACACATCGAGCTGGGAGAAATTATGCAACGCCTACGTCACTGCACCGCGCGGCCAATGAGCTGAGACGCACGGGGAGCGTAAACACAAGTGCACATGGCTAGGCTGGCGGGTCCATGTGAGCCGAGATGACTGCAGTGCCACGGAAGCCAAACACTGGTGTAACAACAACCGCCCACGGTGGCCCTAACCCACTTTAACAGTAACAAGTGGGTTCGACAGAAAGTCCACAATAAACAAGAAATACAGTCAGAATGTGACCGGTCGTGTTACTTTTCCGGTTCGACTGAAGCCAAAGGCAGGAGGTAAGTACAGTACGCCCCCCGTCGCCGGGTGCAGATGCTGTCAGGCGTACTTACCAGCTTTGGTGGACTCCATGTCCTGTGAGTCTGGGGGTTTCCTCCTCTGCTACCTCGGTGCCAAAGCCGTTTTCTCAGTTTTAGTGTTCAGCAACTGAAAAGTCGCTGATTGGTCCCAGTAAGAAACTAACCGTCTTTAAGTTTGAACCAAAGACATAAGCCTAGTTCAGACCCTACACGCTACGGTCGGCTTTACAAGCAGCCCGGTGGAGATGTACTTTCCCCCTAAAACAACCAGAAACTCGGCCGAGGCGACGATCAAATGTGCAGCGTTCACTCGTTCCTGGAGCTCCAGTCCAGGCGTGTGCTCGACGGCTTTCTGCTCTGTTTCGAGTAGCGATCAGTGTGAAAACCATGTGACCCAGTTCACTGACTCCTCCCTCCCCTCCCTGCAGCTTTGCACTTGTGTCAATGTAACCCACTGACATACTTTCACCAGTGAAACGGAGCAAAGATACTCGGCAATGTTAGAAAAGACGAGCGGGTTGCGACACAGCATCTCCTCCTGATAGCGTTTATCATATGCTGAAACATTTCATTGAAGTCCAAAAGTTTCAGGACACCTTATATTTATCTATGTGACAGTGCACTGATGTTCCTGCTAAAGCTTCCACTGTGGCCCACTGCAAGTCTGAAAGCTGCAGAAAAGACCACTTTGATTAGATTGAACACAGTCGTGCAGGGACACCAGCATTACTATTACTATTTAAAATGTTTGACATATAGTTCAGCTGCAACATAATATCTTTTTTCTTTCCAAAGTCAACTTCTGCACTTTTGTCGATTTTGTAATAAGTTTGAATCTAGAGAAATGGACATTTTTTTAAAATCTCTTTTGTAAATGGACGGTTCGTTTGAGCAAAGCTTTTTCTGCTCCGGTCCACTCACGCTACAAAGAGTTTGATACTGTTCGTATAAAAGATGTAATATCTTCTGGGTCTGAAAAGTGAAAACACAGGTACTTTAAAGCAGTGGTGAAACACTACAAAGGCTGATTTACACCATGGAGCCCTGCTCTAAAAGCTGACGTAGATGCAACAGTTTCTGGGAGCTGCGTTTAAGAAATAAGAGCTGAAAGTTAACGTTTTTTAGATCATGTTTAGCACCATTTTGCCAGAACGTAGCATCACAGGGTCAGTAGGTTTGTTACGGCTCTTAGACTTACATTAGTTTACGTTAGCAAACTAGTGACAGAACCGATAACTCACTCGAAAACAAGGGGACTAAAACTAAAAACTAGTCTAAGACAGGGGTGGGCAAATCCAGGCCCCGAGGGCCGGTGTCCCGCAGGTTTTAGATCTCACCTTGGGTCAACACACCTGAATCACATGATTAGTTCGTTACCAGGCCTCTGGAGAACTCTGGGACATGTTGAGGAGCTAATTTAGCCATTTAAATCAGCTGTGTTGGTTCAAGACACATCTAAAACCTGCAGGGACACCGGCCCTCGAGGCCTGGAGTTGCCCACCCCTGGTCTAAGAGGACCATATTTGTGCTGCCTCTGGCTGCAGCAATGAGTTTTATGTTAAGAAACCAGGACATACTGTCCCGACATTCACCTGTTAGGTATAATGTTCATGTTGATGAAACACAACTTTATAAATGAGAACAGTAATAACAGGAAAGTTTAGTCTGTACAGGGTTTTGAAAAATCCCCATTTTGACACTCAAGCATTAAGTGCTCAGAATGAAGTCATGTTTAAGAATTACTGTACGCCCTGGCTGATATCCAGGCATGGCTCTAACTGTAAATCAGCCCATCTAACAGTTGAGGAACACCCACTCGTGTTCTGCGATTGGATAACAATCTGGTTTGAGTGGGCACCTCTGTTGGTGATCTTTATCAGGTTGAGAATGATACAGAACCGTCACTAAAGCATTTAGATTTGGTACAAATGATGGGCGTGATGACCATCTTTACCTTCCCCGGCTGGCCAACCAACAAAGATTAGTCTGTAGTCTGGGAGGACGAAGCTTGTAAGGAGCTGAAGGATAAAGCAACCACTCTGTTTGTGATTATGTAACAAACTAGAAGGCTACTGGAACAATGTTGTGTGGACAACTCTTCATATTGTAAGATAAAAACTTAATGGGATCATATTAGGAAACTGGTCCCATTAGCTTCAAAAGGCAAATCTCAGAACGTCTTTCACTAAACTAAGTCTTCAGCAAAACAGCAACCTAACAAAGAAATGTCAAAGAGAAAAAAGTAGAAACTTTGACTTTAAGAGTCATGATCTTTATCCAGTAAAATGGAGAACATGTGAGGAAACCCACCAACATCTTACGGCTGAAGTTCGTCCGAATGAGCTCAAGCCATCGAGGACTGAACAACAGCTACAAGAACTGTTTAGTTATTACTTCACAAAGTTGCCCCACAGGATACTGAAAACAAAGGGTTTTTTTCTCATAGAGATGTTAATTTTATACTTAATTAAATGAGTAGCTAGCCCATTGGCATGGTAGTTAGCACTGTTAACTCACAGCAAGAAGGCTCCCATCCAAGGACCTTCTTGCTGTAGCTCAGGAGGTAAAGCTAACTGGTTTGATCCCTGTGTGCCGATAGTGTTAGGGCAGCTGTCCCTTTAAGAGTTCTGATACCTGGTGACATCACAGGAAGCAGGAAGTAGTAAGGTTTAGTGAAGTTTGCACATGGCCAAGGAGACTGCCATGAATCCACATGCATCTGCCTTCAATCCTTCGTCTTTTGGAGCATCGTCTGTATGTATATTGTTTATTTGATGCTTATCTGTAGTTCTGTGGTTGTATTTTGTGACATGAGGGAAGTTTAATGTGTAACTTTGATACGTTGTTGAAACCACATGTTTAGAGCACGGCTAATGCTTATTCTTGCAGCTAAAGTGCTACGCTACGTTGATTTAGATTATTGTAGACTTGTAGGTACAGTGTATATGTAAGATTTAAAGAATATACTGTAATTGTAATTGTGTTATGTTTGTTTCAGTTTCACACTTTCTACATCATTAAACCTGTGGACAAAGAGTAATGGTCTTCAGAGTCTTGATGGAAGAAAAGTGTTGAACCTTGCTGCCAGTTCCTCTTCTGTGCAGTGTGAAGAGGGAAAGACAGTACAGTGAAAAGACGTTGAGTTACAGACAAGGTAACACAGTGCATGTGACAACAACTACTGCTATCACGCTACATAGCCTCTACTTGCCTACACTATGGATTCAAAGCCATCATCAGTGAAGACACGGTCTTATGCTTCTATGTCAACCACACGTTCTCATGGATCGGCTACCAGCACTGCAGCTGCAAGAGCTAGGGCTAATGCTGAAGCAGCAAAGGCACGTTTAGCGTTTGCAGAGCAAGAAATGAAGTTAAAAATGGAAAAGGCTCGTCTGGAAGCTTCTATAGAAATGCTGACCACAGAAAAGGAAACTGCTGCAGCTGTAGCAAAGGCAGAAGCTTTAGAAGCAGCGGTTGGCGTTAGTGAAGGAAAACACAGTTGTAAACTTCCTCTCATTGCAACATCAGTCGACTCTGTTGAGCGTACAAAAGAGTATGTGGAGAAACAAGCCGAAGTATCAAGAGACATCCAGATGGCATCACAGGAGGATTTACCCTTGCAGGATGAGACACAGCAGCCGCTTCCTGAGGAACCTTTGCATAATACGGTGTGCATGCCCCGTCTCAATTCGCTGAGTGATGGTCCCCCCAACGCTGCTATTACTGTCTTTGATACTCCACTGCCTCCTCCATGTAAACAAAATAGCCTTAATCCCTTTGTCACATCAGATGTGAATCGCAACTCAGCTCAACAGACAGAGCACCACTACTACGGAGCACTCAAAGAAAATGATTATGAAGATTTTCTAAGGCCTTCATGCAGTGTAACTGCACATCAGCCACCCTGGAAGACCAACAGCGCCATGGAAGCTCTTCCCCATCACCCATATGGTAACTCTCAGCGGCCTAGTTACTCCACTGATCCACATGTGACAGACTTTGTCAGATTTCTAGCACGACGTGAGATCGTTACAAGTGGTCTACTACAATTTAACGATAGACCGGAAAACTACAGGGCCTGGCGACGTTCATTCCAGAATGCGGTGAGAGACTTGAATCTAACAAGTGATGAAGAAATGGATCTTCTTGTCAAATGGCTGGGAAGTGAATCAGCTGAGCATGCAAAGCGTATTAGGTCCATCCACATAAATCAACCAGCTAAAGGGCTGAGCATGATCTGGAACCGACTAGATGCTTCTTACGGTTCATCTGAAGCTATTGAGAAAGCTTTGTTCCAAAAACTGGATAGTTTCCCCAAAATTGGCAATAAAGACTACTCCAAGCTCCGGGACCTCAGTGATTTACTGATGGAACTGCAGACATCAAGCAGATGTTTCATTCCTTTCTTGTGAGAGAAGAAGATCGTAACTTCCTACGGTTCTTCTGGTTCAGAGACAACAGTCCTACACAGGATGTCATTGAGTACCGCATGACCGTACATGTGTTCGGTAATAGTCCTAGTCCAGCGGTTGCCATTTACTGCCTCAGGCAGTCCACGATGGATGGAGGACCACATCATGACCCCGAGGTGAAACAGTTTGTTTGCCATGACTTTTATGTCGATGATGCACTTAAATCTTTTTCAAGTGTAAAAAGTGCTGTCTGTCTGTTGAAGAAAACTCAGGATGTTCTGGCAAACTCCAACCTGAGGCTCCACAAAATCGCCTCTAACAGCAAAGAGGTCATGGAGGCTTTCCCACCTGAAGATCGCGCAAATGACTTGAAGGATTTGGATCTGAGCTCAGATATTCTACCTGTACAGCGCAGCTTGGGACTAAATTGGAACTTGGAGTGCGACATGTTTGTTTTTAAAGTCAACAAAGAAGAGAAGCCTTTCACACGCCGAGGCATCCTATCAGTGGTAAATAGCGTGTATGACCCCTTGGGATTTGTGGCTCCCGTGACCATTCAAGGGAAGCACATTCTAAGAGAGCTCACACAACAAAGATGTGACTGGGATTCTCAGCTCCCTGAAGGGATGCAGGAACAATGGAAGTCTTGGCGGGATTCACTAAAAGACCTAAGTTGCGTGATGATCCCAAGAGCCTATACCAAAGCCTTTCTTTCAACAACAAAGACGAGAGAACTGTTTGTCTTTTCTGATGCGTCAACAATGGCTATTGCAGCAGTTGCCTATCTCAGGGTGGTGGACGAAGCAGGGAATACTCATACTGGCTTTGTTATGGGTAAGGCGAAGCTGGCACCCAGACCTGAACACACAATCCCCAGACTTGAGCTTTGTGCAGCTGTACTTGCCGTGGAGTTAGCAGATTTCATATCATCAGAGCTTGACATGCGCATCGATGCTATCACCTTCTACACTGATAGCAAAGTAGTGCTCGGATACATAAATAACGAGACAAGACGCTTTTATGTGTATGTCAGCAATCGTATTGTCCGCATCAGAAGGTCCTCTCATCCTAAGCAGTGGAAGTACGTGTCTACAGGGGAAAATCCAACAGACTGTGCGACAAGGTCTGTACCGGCTGCCTTTCTCTCAGATACCTCTTGGCTCACTGGACCTCCTTTTCTGACTGAGCCTATGCAAGATTCTCTAGAACCAGAATCCTTTGAGCTTGTGGATGCAAACATGGACGCTGAGATCAGCCCGCAAATCTCTACTTTGCAAACACAGGCTTCTCGCACACTACTTGGGTCCCACCGTTTCTCCAAATTTTCTTCCTGGCAAGCTTTGAAACGTGCCATTGCTAATCTCCTTCACATTGTGAACAGCTTTCACACATGTAAGGTCAAAGGGACCATGCAATGCAAGGGGTGGCATTTCTGTCAGAAAGCAGGTACACCTGATCAACTCAGTTTATCAGAGCACGTCATTATTCAAACTGTGCAGGAAGAGGCATATGCTGAAGAGTTGGCCTGTCTCAAAAACAATAAGGTGATCCCTCAAGGGAGTCCTCTTAGGACCCTGGATCCCTTCATTGACGCACACAACGTCCTCAGAGTTGGTGGTCGGATAAGACATGGAGAGGTTCCTCATGAAGAAAAGAACCCTAAGATCATTCCTTGTAAGTACCATATTGCAACATTGCTGGTCAGACATTTCCATGAACAAACCCTGCACCAGGGACGCCACTTCACAGAGGGTGCCATCCGTGCAGCAGGCTACTGGATAATAGGTATGAAGCGATTGGTGAGCACTGTCATCCACCATTGTGTCACATGTCGAAAGCTTCGCGGCCTCCCTGAACAACAAAAGATGGCTGACCTGCCATCAGATCGCCTCTCTATGGAACCTCCATTTACCTACGTTGGACTGGACGTGTTTGGCCCATGGAGTGTTGTTGCACGGCGTACAAGAGGTGGTCTCGCCCATAGTAAGAGATGGGCAGTTATATTCACTTGTATGGCCGTTAGAGCAGTCCACATAGAGGTCATAGAATCTCTGGACACCTCATGCTTCATCAATGCCCTCAGGAGGTTTCTAGCTATTCGAGGTCCTGTGAAACAAATACGTTCGGACAGAGGCACAAACTTCGTGGGTGCGTCAACTGAACTAAAGATTCCATCCAATATTGATTCCACGTCTGTTGAGAAGTACCTAGCTGGAAAAGGTTGTGCATGGATCTTTAATCCTCCACATGCGTCTCACATGGGTGGCGCATGGGAGAGGGTGATAGGAATAGCCAAAAGAATCCTCGATTCAATGTTCCTGCATCTTGAGACATCAAACTTGACGCATGAGGTCCTTACTACGCTGATGGCAGAAGTGGTGGCAATTATCAATGCCAGGCCTCTCATACCAGTATCTACTGATCCAAGTGACCCAGTTCTACTAACCCCAGCCACTCTCTTAACTCAGAAGATGGGCACTCCATCAGCTCCACCTGAAGACTCCAATGTCAAAGATATGTGTAAACAACAATGGCGTCAGGTGCAGCATCTGGCCCAGACTTTCTGGAGCAAATGGAGACGACAGTATCTTTCTTCACTGCAGCCAAGAAGAAAGTGGCAGGACAGTCACCCCAATCTGGAGCCTGGGAGCATTGTACTTCTCAGAGATCAGCAGCTCAAGAGAAATGAATGGCCTCTTGGAGTAATCACCCAAGTCTTCCCTAGCCAGGACAATAAGGTCCGCACAGCGGAGGTGAAGGTATCCAGGCAAGATGGGACAAAAGTATTTTTGAGACCTGTGTCGGAGCTCATTCTTCTGTTACATCCAGACAAAGACTGAACTGTTACTCTAGATTAGATTAGATTAGATAGAACTTTATTAATCCCTCGGGTGGGTTCCTCTGGGAAATTCGATTTCCAAAAAAGCACAGCACCGACAGAAGTTACAGAGTTACGGAATATTATATATATATATATATATATATATATATATATATATATATACACACACACACACACACACACACACACACACACACACACATATATATATAAATACAGAGACAATATAAATAAAATATACGAAGGGGATAAATAGAATAAATAGGAATAAAAAATAAAAATACAAGTGAATGAATTGCACATTTCAAGTATTGAGTCTATTGCACTGTTGACTATTTACAAAAGTATTGCACAAAAGGTATTGCACAGTGAGGTGAAGAGGCACTACAGCTTAGTTGTTCCCCCCTCCTTTGTCCTCCTGTCTCCCCTCCCTCTCCCCTCCAGAGAGGAGTTAAACAGTCTGATGGCGTGTGGGACAAAGGAGTTTTTAAGTCTGTTAGTTCTTGTCTTGGGGAGAAGCAACCTGTCACTGAACAGACTCTTCTGGTTGTTAATGGCCGTGTGCAGAGGATGCCTGGCATTGTCCATAATGTCCATCAGTTTCTTTAATGTCCTTTTCTCTGCCACTGTCACCAGAGTGTCCAGCTTCATGCCGACCACAGAGCTAGCCCTCTTGATCAGTTTTTCCAGCCTGCATGAGTCCTTCTTTGCTGTGCTGCTCCCCCAGCACACCACAGCATAGGAAAGTACTCCAGCAACCACCGACTGGTAAAACATCCTCAGGAGCTTCCTGCAGATGTTAAAAGACCTCAGCCTCCTGAGGAAGTACAGTCGGCTTTGGGCTTTTTTGTACAGGTGCTCTGTGTTGCATGACCAGTCCAGTTTATTGTCCACCCACAGCCCGAGGTACTTGTACTTGTTGACCACCTCCACCTCCACCTCTATATCTATATACATATATAACCATGTATAACCGTTCTGTATTGTGTGTTAGTTGTGGCATTCTAACATGCCAGGCGGGGAGTGTGCCGATAGTGTTAGGGCAGCTGTCCCTTTAAGAGTTCTGATACCTGGTGACATCACAGGAAGCAGGAAGTAGTAAGGTTTAGTGAAGTTTGCACATGGCCAAGGAGACTGCCATGAATCCACATGCATCTGCCTTCAATCCTTCGTCTTTTGGAGCATCGTCTGTATGTATATTGTTTATTTGATGCTTATCTGTAGTTCTGTGGTTGTATTTTGTGACATGAGGGAAGTTTAATGTGTAACTTTGATACGTTGTTGAAACCACATGTTTAGAGCACGGCTAATGCTTATTCTTGCAGCTAAAGTGCTACGCTACGTTGATTTAGATTATTGTAGACTTGTAGGTACAGTGTATATGTAAGATTTAAAGAATATACTGTAATTGTAATTGTGTTATGTTTGTTTCAGTTTCACACTTTCTACATCATTAAACCTGTGGACAAAGAGTAATGGTCTTCAGAGTCTTGATGGAAGAAAAGTGTTGAACCTTGCTGCCAGTTCCTCTTCTGTGCAGTGTGAAGAGGGAAAGACAGTACACCCTGGCTGCACCAGTCTGTATGCCAAACATCACTGAATGTGTGAATGTTAGCTAGAAAGCACTTACACAGAGAAGGCTTATAAAAAGTGCTTGTATAAAGGGTGAAGGAGGCAAGTCGTGTATAGTGCTTCGAGTGGTCAGACTAAAAGCGCTGTGTAAGAACCATCTACGTCTATCTGGCCGAGGCCTTTACATGTGGAGTTCACTCCGGCTTCCTCCCACGGTCAAACATCCAGGTAGTGAGGACAGGTTAACTGGTGAGTCGAAATGTGAGTGTGAATGGTTGTCTGTCTGTGTGACAGACTGTCAACCTGTCCAGGGTGGGATAGGCTCCACCCCCCACCTGCAACCTAAATTGGATAAGCGGAAAAACGTGGATGGAATAAATGACTAAATGCGTCGTTGTATAACTGGGTTGTGCGTTAGGGTACATGAAAGTTGTCTTATAATTGATCCTCCTCTCCTCACCTCAGCTGGTCACATGGCTGCCCCCCTTTCTTCTCTGCATCCATCCTTCTTATCTGAGTTCAGATTATAGCAGCAGCGCTCTCACTGGTCTGTATGTAGGTTTTTCACACGTTGCTTGAATGAAACAGTGTAAAATGTCATGTGTTGTAGTTCATCTATAGGACCATGTAAATTCAGTAAGTGACCATGTAATTTGTTTAGAGAACGTATGACAGAAGCTTTTGGTTTTATCAGCTGTGGGTTGGTGGAGGTTTACCAAGAGCTAGTGTGACACTCGCACAAATCTCTGATGTTACACAGCAGTGTACTAGTGTATCTGCTGCATCCTTCAGTAAAAATAAATGAACCAAGCCGTCACATGCATATGAAAACAGATGTCAACTGTATCCAACTCTGAACCGCTTCTACTGCTTACAGCATATGAAGCACGTAGCTGGTAGATTTACTGGAACATTCAGAAACTGAAGAGTCACAGCTTTGTCAGACTCACTTAGCATAGAGTCAAAACGAGAGTTAAAACATACTAAATATGTGTGATGGTGATTTCTGTCCCTCTGATCACAACTCTGTTCTGTTTTTGGTTAAAGATGTTCACACAAACATCGGAGTAGTTTCTGTGGTTCCCCTGTGAGCCTGCAGCTCACTGCGTGGTCTACAGTGCATCGTTGTTGCGGTTTGTGAACGCCTTCATCTTGTTTTCAGAAGCACGGGGCATGCCTTAAAGCTGAGCAATATACCTACGAGAGAAAAGAGTCTCATTAAGAATGAACACTGTGGATTTTTGACAACCGGCAGCTGTTTTGGAAAAACAGATTCTTCACAATGTTTCTTGTAAACAGAATTAAGTTTCCTCTTCACCTGACTGCCACAGAGGCCGGACTCATACCTGTATGCTGTAGCAAAGACACGTGTCAGTCACTCAGGAATACAACACAGTGTAGAAATGTATGATTTCAGATCTTTTAATGATATCCTGGTGCTGGGCTGTGTGGTTCTTCTCCACCATCATGGTAGTTCTATATTGTGTATTTTGTTGTACAGTTATTTTATTTTCAACTTTAATTTATATATTTTATCTTATTCTTCCCAGTTAAATTTACCCTTCATTCTAATTTGTGTTGTACAGTTATTTCATTTTTAACCTTAATTTATATTTTATTCCTTCTTAGTTAAATTTACCCTTTTTAATTTTTCATATTTATTTCCTATCTTATTCATAGCCTTTTCCTTTTTTGTTTTCTTTAGGTCACGAGCAGTTGTCCAAGCATTTCACTACATATCGTACTGTGTATGACTGTGTACGTGACAAATAAAATTTGAATTTGATTTGATCGGCTCCTCGTGGTTTCACGTGCTTCACCCTCACCTGTCTTGTCGGCTCATCCGCAGTATCTCGTCTGGAAGCTCGTTCAAGATTTCTCTGAAATGACCACATTTCACTTCACCTGCTTCTCTCTGGCACCACCGCTCTGCCAAAGCTTCTGCTAGCCCGTCCTTACCTATTTACTCTCCACTTAGCTGCACTTTATTGAACATTACTGTCAGCTGCCAACTCCCTCCGTGCCTGGCCAACTTCCCCATAACCCCGCCCCTTTACACCTGCCCACTCCACAATAAAGTTGGTCTAACTGCTAGCACCGCTCCAAGCCTGCTCCATGGCCCCAGCCCGAACTCAACCATGACAGACGCAGGGCCTCACATCTGACTCAGGACACTTTGTTATACAGATCATCACCTCTCTGCCACCGTGTGAGACAGTTGGGGTAGTATTGTTTGTGAAGAGTAACAGCTGTGACACCTTTAGTTTTTATGTTATTCGTTTATTTATTTATTGCAGTTTAAGTTTTGGTAGATTTCCTGTGATGTCTACTCCTGGAGGGCTTTGGCACCATGTGAACACCTGTGGATGCTTTTGTATTCGTCTTTTTTTCTTGCTGAAATTCTGCATTCTGCTCCTGCTCCATCAATCTTGTGAAAAGGAAATGAGTTTTGTGAATCTGTATTTATAAAAAAATGAATGTTTTCCTTCTCACTGTCACCAAAGCACCTGCTCAGAGGGGCCATGTGATTGTTGGGGTTTCTCTGGATTATTGCAGAGTCTTTACCATATGAAGTGCCTGCGTGACTGTTGTTGTGATTTGGCACAATATAAATCAAATGTAATTGAATTCAAACTCTGATGATGTTTTAGGTTATGGCTGCACGGTGTACACATGAAAGACCTCGCCTCAGAGGGTCACAAGCTAAGATCAGCCCAGTCTCACCCCCACAAAATACAAGCACTGCATAAGGAAGAGCATCCTGTGTAAAACTTATACCAAATCTAATAGATCCACCCACTGTGGGGACTTCTTGGGAAATAAGATAAGATAGAACTTTATTAATCCCTCGGGTGGGTTCCTCTGGGAAATTCGGTAAGGGGAACAAGGATGAAAGTAAATTCACACTAGATTCAGTCAAACACAAAAACTCTAAAACAGTGACAGATAATAATAACTATAAGAAGAATATGTTTACGTCTCGATGCTCAGTCATCTATTTAAATAAATCTCCAAAGGTTGATTCTGTTCATCTGGAAGTTTTCAGTAGGAGAAACGTTTCATCATCAGGTGACGTCTCCAGTCTCAGCTGACTGCAGGCTTCCAACCTTTAAACAGGACATTTGCACAATGACTGAAACCAGCAGCACTGAAGGAACAATGGGCTGTGAGGTCAGTTCCTTCATCTCATGACCATCGACGAAACGTTTCTCCCACTGAAAACCTCCAGATGAACAGAATCAAACTTTGGGGAATAGTATTCTTGCCTCCACCAAAGAGAGTGGGGGGGTTTGATCTTGCTTGTGTGCACGTTTGTCATTCTTTTCGCCTGTGAACACCACAGTTCACGAAGTTTTGAAGCACAAGTGTAGAGTGGAATCATCCATCTTAATAACTCACCCTTGGAAAATTGAGAACAGCCTCAGAACTTAGCAATTATGAAGGCACATTTAAAGTATCATGTCACATTTGACCTTTGACCTGTACTTCTGAAGGTCATAATCATCATAATAATCATGCCATGTAAAGCTCTGCTTCTAGCTGCCATTGTTTGTGTTGACAACATATCAGCATAAAGGAACGATCTGACCACTACTGTGAGCCCACAGGTCAAACTGTCACCTTTAAAACTCTACTGCTGTTGTTTATATTAGTAATATTAATGAAATGATACCTGTATGTGGGGACTCATGTCACATTTGACTCTGATCTCACTTTTACATCTGACTTCCAAAATGTATTATTTTCAGTGCACTGCAAAGTCCTTACAGGACATGAAAACTACAAAGAACAGCAAATGTACAAAATATAATAAAAGTATTAAAAGTAAATACGGCCTGGAGGGTGGAGCTGCCTGGGTGGAGGTTTTGTTTATCGTGCAACACCTCTGCAAATACACACACTGCATCGTTTTAAGCTAGCATGACATGAAAATGCTTGACTACACACACACACACACGCACACGCACTGCACCGTCTCAATCTCTAATTTCTTTCTTTCTTTTGTGGTTGTTTGTTTGATTTGCTCTGTCGTGCAGGACGGGTCAGGGGTTAGCACTACTATGCAGACTAGTTTACAAGCAGACAATAGAGAGGCAGTAACGTGAGAGCTGTCTGCTGTTCTCAGGTTTCTCTTTCACTATGTAGGTCAGGAAAACAATGTTTTAGCTAAGGTGTTGTCATCATGACCTAGAAGGTTTGTTCACCTAGTAGTCAGCATACCAGTACTTTAATGGGGACGAAGTGGCCTTGCATTTACGTCATAAGCCTTTTTCACCAGTTAACCATGGAAAGTCTCAGAGAATCAGATTATGGTCCAACGATGTCCCTGGTCAGCAGTAGCACAGAAAGTCCATATTTGTTCTGGGTACTCGCTTTGATTTAAGCGAGGGTCCTGCATGATAGAGCTAGCAGGAGACTGGGAACAGGCTGGCCGCTCGATTAATGTGTAGCTAAAGGAGTTACTGGTTATACTGGTGATCGTCTGACATTGCTGCAATTGTAATAAGTAGCAGTAGAAAGTAAGAACATGACACATTTGGATTTATGAAGCAAATGTGTTCAAACACCCTGATGCTGAAATATCGGAGTCCTTAAAATAGTCATTGTTTACTCTGATGACAGCTTTGACATGAACATGGTTGTATCCACCAAAACTGTACAAAACTGTCAAAATGTTACTTATTATTATTACTTATTATTGACAATCTTGACAAGACACAAATGAACAACTACAGGCCGATCTCAAATCTCCCAGTTTTAAGTAAGATCATTGAAAAAGCAGTTTCTCAACAGCTCAATTACTTCTTAACACAGAATAACTGCTATGATGCCTTCCAGTCAGGTTTTAGACAGAACCACAGCACTGAAACTGCTCTGACCAAAGTGTTTAATGACATATGTCTGAATACAGACAGTGGAAAAATGTCAGTCTTAGTTTTACTGGATCTCAGTGCAGCATTTGATACAGTCGACCACAACATATTACTCAAACGACTGGAGAACTGGGCAGGTCTTTCAGGAACTGTACTAAACTGGTTCAAAACATACTTAGAAAACAGGAAATACTTTGTATCAATAGGTAACTTCACAACTTGCCTTGCCTATTAGAGATGTCTTCAAACGTTTGACTCACATGGACTGTTACATAGTTACTTGGTTTCTATCTGGTTTTTACATCAGTTCTCAAAGTTTAAACTAGATTCATCACTCTTTCTTTCACCAAGAGAATCCAGTGTTTTGTTTGCCAAATTTGACTTGCAGGTAGAAAACCTTCGACGTGTTTGATGTGAGGTTGTTTTTCAGGAGACGGGGTCGGTCCCTTAGTTCCAGTGAAAAGCACTGTTAATGTTTCAGTATACAGAGACATTTTGGACAATTTAACGCTCCCAGCTTTGTGGGAACGGTTTGGGGATGGCTCCTTCCTGTTCAATGACTGCAGTGCACAAAGCAATGTGGGTCAATGACTTTGGTGTGGAAGAAGTGGAGTCCTGACATCAACCTAAGAGAACACCACTGGGAATAATTAGAGCAGAGCCTGTGAGCCAGGCCTCCTCCTAAACCTCGCAAAGGGTGGGTGGACGTCGCATTAACCCTCAATTCAATTCAATTTTATTTATATAGCGCCAAATCACAACAAAAGTCGCCTCAAGGCGCTTGAGGGATGAAGAATGGGATGTCACTCAAGTTCATATGCACGTCAGACCACACGAGCAAACACAAATACACCTTCAGAAACATATTAGAACATTGGTGACATGTTCAATATTTTACCTGCTGTAAATTGTGGACGTTTAACTGTATTTTCACAAGTTTCCTATTGATAAAGACCTGTGGTCATTTACAGTACACCAGTAAATATATCCATATCTTTCCTTATATATTCATATTATATTAGAGGCATTATTGTGTCTAATCATTTTTTAATCATAAAATTCAAACTAATTTCACCTTTTCACCAACAGATGGAGTCTTTCCTCTACTTTGTGCTAGTTTCAGCTATGCAAGAATGATTGGAACTTATTATTGGATCTCCCACTGAAACTTTAAAATAGATGTTTTTAGGAGCAGCACACGGGAGACATGACGGCTGCTGCTTACTGCTGTAGCGCAATATCGTTTTTTGGGTTTTGCTGAATTGCATTTTATGTGTATTTATACTTTTATATTCACTATTTTAATCTGTGGAATGAATGAATGAATTTAAGTATGCTAGTCTGCTGAAATCCAGTTCCTCTGTACAATGCCTGAGTACAGCAACAATAAAGGAATCTTTATCTTATCTTATCTATACTGTAGCTATCTTGTTTGACCTGGATACATTTTCATCCAGAACCTTTGCTTTTATGGAGGTTTATGGCTGCACACAGGCTTATTGCCTGCCACAGATTGTAGTAAGCTGTATATTAGTTATGTATCAGTCCACTCCTGATAGCACAAATGAAACTTTTATTTTTCTGGTATTTGCATGAATGAGATAATTTATTAAGGTTTTTTTCTTAAATGACTGATACATTTAATACAAACACTGGCCCAGTTACAGGTAACATCTATCTTAAACTGTGTCCTGAAAAGGTCTCTTGCATGTCAGACTGAATCACTAAACGGAACAGGACCGAGGTTTTAACTTCTTAGATGACATTTAGGATTTGGCCTTGAGCTCTTGCAGAATTCCCTCCTCTTGTGCGTTTCATACATCATATATCATCACATGCTATATATTATATTTCCAAAGCAGAATGTATCCTGAGGGAGAACCTTAGTGTTTTTAACAAATGTAAACATGTGACTGATATCAGGTGGGATTCCCTGCACAGCTGCTGGGACTGTAGGATGCGGTTAAAAGCAGCTGGGATTTGTTGCGTGGAAGTAGAGGTGGGAGTGCGTTGATCTTAGAATGGTTGGTCAGTGCTGCTCAGGTCATCTATAAGACGTATGGTGAGATACGTCTTATAGATGCAGTAGCACAATCTGAATACTTTTTTCAAGTAACAAGTAATGTAAGGGATTACTATTGCAGAAAAAGTAGTTACATTACAGTT
This sequence comes from Aulonocara stuartgranti, assembly GCF_965226115.1. Lineage (NCBI taxonomy): Eukaryota > Metazoa > Chordata > Actinopteri > Cichliformes > Cichlidae > Aulonocara > Aulonocara stuartgranti. Next base: position 1,483,124 of record NC_138957.1, on the reverse strand, counting down.
ACATTCCCGTAAGCACGCTGCGGTACAGCGTTACTAAACTGTGATTTTGTTTGTGAGAGTGTCTCGTGACAATGACGTACGAGCGTGTGACGTCCGTGGCAGCAACAGACGTGGATAACATGGAGTGATGGAGAGAGTACGACCGTGCAGCGTTGCGGAAGTAATCAGATTACTGTGAGTTTGAATCTGTTAAAAGTGACACAAACATCAGCGTCTGCTGTTCACTCTGTGTGGGAAGGAAACTTCTTTCTGCAGCGAAAAAATGAAACTTCAAATCTGAGCGAGCAGCGAGCGCGCCGCCACCGCAACGTGACATTCACAGAGAAACCCCCGGACCCCCCACTGACATGACCGCTGTGGGCAAACCTCCACCCGCCCCACTCCTGATAAACAGGTGGCAATAGATTTAAGAGCTGCTGAGTCTTTGATTCTATTTATTTTCTGCTGTGTTTTACTCGCATCTATTTGAAAGAGTGTAAACACAAAACATGATTTTATCTGCTGGAACATGCAGACGATAGGTTTCCATGTTAATGTCTGTTAATGGCAAGATGGCGCCGGTGTGTGTGGCTGCTCGTCTGTCACTGCCAAGTTTGTTCCTGTTTATGTTATTTCTAATTTGTGTCATCCATGAAACAAAGTCTCTGCTGAGGTATGATCGCCAGACACTATTGGACCTCAAACCTGTGGTCCAAAATATTGTGTCCTTTGGAGCTGGTGGGCAGCAACCCCTGCCCCCATTTGCATCGGAAACCCCGGGTTACCTGTACCGGGTTCCCACACTACCTTCCCGGCGAAAGCGTCATTGTCGCCGGGGTAAACGAAGCGGTCGCCTGGTGAAGCTAAAGGTTTACCTAAAGAATTATTCTGCTGTTTTCCGACCAGTGCATGGATTCTTGCCAAGGCTGTTTGCGTCTCGGCGTTTTCTGGACCCTGTTGATGCCTGTTTGGTGCCTGTGGTCGGCTTTGATGATGATGCTCCTCGGCCTCGCTGCCCATGCTCTCCCAGGCTAAACCTCCGCTGTCAACATTATCGGAATCTGAGATCGCTGCGGCGGGTTTCTGGACCTCCTGAACCCCGAGCTCCAACTCCAGCTCCCGCTAGGATTGGCCTGGTGAACGCCAGATCACTTTTAAACAAAACTTTTATTCTTCGGGACTTCTTCAGTTCCCGTGATCTGGATTTTCTGTGTGTGACTGAGACGTGGCTGAGTGTTGGTGAGTCCAGTGTTCTATCTGAACTTTTACCTGTGGATTGTTGCTATTTTAACTCGCCACGGACGTCAGGCAGAGGTGGAGGCACAGTGACTGTTTACAAAAAGGATTTTAAATGTAAGCAGTGTTTTCTACAGCCTTCGTTCTCCAGCTTTGAACTTACCTCGTTTGAGGTGAGTCGTACAAACCCGGTTTTCTGCGCTGTCATCTATCGCCCCCCGAAATACAATAAGAACTTCATAAACGACTTTTCTGATTTTTTAGCTGGGATTATGCCCAACTATGATAGTGTTCTTATTGTTGGAGATTTTAATATACATGTATGCTGTCCTGATAAGCCACTGGTAAAGGACTTTTTAAGCCTTATTGACTCTTTTAGCCTGGTACAGTCCGTACGTGGCCCTACACATGAGCACGGACACACACTGGACCTTGTTCTGTCATATGGTGTGCCTGTCACTGACTTGGAGATTTGTGACTGTGCACTCTCAGATCATATGCCTGTGTTATTCAACGTTGGTTTGACATATACCGCAGTTAGATCTGGCGCTGCTACTCGGAGCTGTGGGGTTATTAACCCCGCCACTGCTGCGCAGTTTTCTGCTGCTTTTAATCAGCTCGGCGGCCCTTCTGACTTTGTCTCCTCTGATACAGAAGAGCTAAATTCCTGGTTTTATTCTTGCTGTCAAAAAATCATGGACTCTGTGGCTCCTTTAAAAACCAGGCAGCTTAAGGCTAAACCTGAGCCTTGGTTTAATGAGAGCAGTCGTGCTGTTAAGAGGGAATGTCGTCGAGCAGAACGGAGGTGGAAAAAGGATAAACTGCATGTATCATTTCAAATTCTCAAAGACTGCTGGCATCGCTACCAGAACACTGTTAAAGAGGCAAAAAGGGAATATTTTGCAAATATTATTTCTTCCAACGGTCATAACCCACGTGTGTTATTTAGGACCATTGACACTGTTCTTAATACTCCTTTGAATGTCTGTTTGGAAGTTTCTCCTGAGATTTGCAATGGTTTTCTGAACTTTTTTATTGAAAAGGTTGTCACCATCAGGGCTCTTATCACAGCTCCTGACTCTGACCCCTCTGTCTCTGTCCCTTGTGCTGCTGTTTTCACTCAGTTTGAGCTTGTGACGCTCTCCTCTTTAGAGGATGTGGTTCGCCATATTAAGCCCACAGGTTCTCCACGGGATCCTGTCCCTCCACAATTCTTTAAAGAAATTTTTCCTAGTATACAACAGTATGTCCTTGACATTATTAACAGCAGTCTGCCTTCTGGTGTGGTTCCTGCAAATTTCAAACATGCAGTAGTACAGCCACTGCTTAAGAAACCTGGCCTTGATCACACAGTTTTAGCGAACTATAGGCCTATTTCCAAGCTGCCTTTAGTCTCCAAGGTTTTAGAGAAAATTGTTTTTAGTCAACTGAAAGATTTTCTAGATGGTAATGGCATCTTTGAGGTTTTTCAATCAGGTTTTAAAACCCTTCACAGCACAGAATCTGCATTATTAAGGGTTTTTAATTACCTCCTTCTGGCATGTGATTCTGGTAACCATGTTGTTCTTGTCTTGCTCGACCGAACTGCTGCCTTTGACACCGTAGACCACAATATTCTAACTTCTCGATTACATGATGTAGTGGGTATTGGTGGCACTGCACTTAATTGGTTTAGGTCTTATTTATCAGATAGAACTTTCTCTGTCAGCCTTCTCGGTTACGAATAGTCTTCTGCTCCTCTGTCATGTGGTGTCCCACAGGGCTCAATTTTAGGGCCACTGCTCTTTTCTCTGTATCTACTGCCTCTGGGTTCTATCCTTAGAAGGCATGGGATCTCATTTCACTGTTATGCCGATGACTGCCAAATTTATTTGCCACTAAAACACAAGGATGGCATCTCCATAAAACCTCTCTTAACATGTCTAGATGACATTAAAGCTTGGTTGGCTCTAAACTTTTTAAATTTTAATGAAAAGAAAACAGAAGTGTTGGTGTTTGGACCCAGTGGTCCCTGTGAGTCCTCCTCTGTTGTTTTAGGATCCCTGGAAGTCTATTTTAAATCTGTTGTTACTGACCTTGGTTTTAAGTTGGACAGTGATTTTAAATTGGACAACCAAATCAGAGCAGTGGTGAAGTCCAGTTTTTATCATTTAAGGCGACTGGCAAGAGTAAAATCTTTTCTTTCGAGGCAGCACCTTGAAACAGTGATCCATGCTTTTATTTCTTCCCGCCTGGACGACTGTAACTCACTTTATGTGGGGGTCAGTCAGTCGTTGCTCTCACGTCTGCAGCTGGTTCAAAATGCGGCTGCACGACTCCTAGCAGGAACTCGAAAAAGAGAGCATATAACCCCCGTGCTGGCCTCTCTGCACTGGCTGCCTGTGTCTTTTAGAGTTAATTTTAAAATTCTTATGTTTGTTTTTAAATGCCTTCACAGTCTTGCCCCGCCTTACCTCTCTGAGCTTCTTCATCCCCACATACCTTGTCGGTCTCTCAGGTCAGCTGACCAGCTGCTCCTGGAGGTACCGAGATCCAGGAGGAAGCTCAGAGGGGGCGGGGCCTTCTCTATTGTGGCTCCAAAATTATGGAATAATTTGCCCGTGCATGTTAGAGAGGCCCCTTCACTGTCCACTTTTAAATCACGTCTTAAAACCCACTTTTATTCCTTGGCTTCTAACCTCAGTGAGACTTAGTTTCTTTTTTAATGCAGTAGTTATTTAATTAATGATTTCACTCTTCTTTTATTTGTGTTTTATTTATATCTCATGTAATTTTATTTTACAGTTCCAATGTACAGCACTTTGTGTCAGCTGTGGTTGTTTCAAAGTGTTTTTTAAGTAAATATGATGATGATGATGATGATGATGATGATGATGCATAAAGTTAAAAAGATGAAAACTAATAAAACAAGTTTAAAAAATACTTTTTCATTGGATTCAGTTTCATATGATGGATTATGCAGAAACAGTCGAACACGGCTGAAAGCTAACACTGTTGCTTTATTACATATTCAGGTTGTAACTCATGTTTTTGAAAAACAACTAAGTAACTAATTACTTAATCAGTAATGTAACAGGATTACTTTTTGGAGATGTAATCAGTAATTAGTAACTAATTACTTGCCCAACACTGATGGTGAGGGGTCCAAACTCTAGCAACCACAGGTAGGCCTGCAGTCTGACAGCAAAGTGCTCCAGAAGCACAAAATGATACTGTGTAGTCTTTACGATCAGTCAAGCTCTCGTTGAAGAAAGATCTTAAATCTGATTCTGGATTTAACGGGGAACCAGTGAAGTCTGTGGTCTCTGTTTGCTAGTCCCTGTCAGACTCTACCTGCAGCGCTCTGGATCAACCACAAGCTTCTTAAGGAAAACCGAACTTCTTTTCCTTTTGGGTTGTTTCATGATCAATCTCAGAGTCAGGATGTTTGACGCCTCAAACTTCATGAGCACAGAATGACTAAAAATATAACTGCAACAAATAATCATTTGCTTCCTGTTTCTATATATATTTCTTTTTTTCTTTGACCAACTTTGAGCATCAGTGTCACAGTTTTTATCATAGTTTCATATAAATAGAGTTTTACATTCACTCAGTTTTGGCTCTCTGATTAATCCAGGGGTGTCCAACCCCAGGCCTCGAGGGCTGGTGTCCTGCAGGTTTTAGACGTGTCAGCTGATTTAAACGGCTAAATGACTTCCTCAACATGTCTTGCAGTTCGCCAGAGGCCTGGTAATGAACTCATCACCCAGGGTGAGATCTAAACCTGCGGGACACCAGCCCTCGAGTTCCCCACCCTCTGGATTAAACAAATCCTATGGCTCTTACCCAGCAGGCATACAGAGCTCAGACAGAGCTGATGTGGGTCAAAATCATCCAGGTGTGTTCCCTGCTAACCCTGCAGGTCGAGTCCTGTTGCACTGGTTATTTCACAATTTAGACTTTAAAATCACACAAAAAATAACCAAACCACTTGAACTATACTGAGCTGGTGCTGATGTTGTTCTTATGCTTAGCCTAAAGCTGCACCTCTTCCCGTGTTCTCAGTTGATGATAGTCACCCAACAGGAAAGCAGCCGGGCATCCTGAGGAAGTGTGGTGGAAATCCAAATCGTTCTGAACCAACCGTCTACCACGGCACAAACGAGCAGATGAAAAGCACAGAATGAATTCACAGGTTGGACTTCAGTCCTCCTTCTAGTGTCCCTGCTGGAACCTGGAACTGTGAACGAACTTCTACGGCCCACCTGCTCACTTCACTTCAATTTGTCCTCAGCACATCTTCACATGAGCATGAATCCCGTCACATACACAGGAATACTTTTACTTCTTAAAACTCTGTTTGGATCAGTCACCATTTATTTGTTTTCTAAGTCATCCAGTGTGTCACTGTCACTCTTTCTGCACCACACAGGTCAGACTGTGCAGGCTCTCAGTGAGGCCTGTTCTATTAGCATCACAGTTATTCTAACACCCGATCCTTTGTACTGGTTAATGTAAACATACTTTTTATTTATTGTATTTTATTCAACATGAGCAAAACTGACCCAGTGTCTTCAACCCCAGGTAACGTGACAATACACCCACCTACTACAGAACTTAATGAACCTTGGGTGGGGAAATATGGAGCATGAAATCAATATGGGGGGAGACGCTGATTGAAGCATCCCTCGTTGCCAGACTGAGTATTTCAAAATCTGCTGTTCTATGGAGCAAAGCATGTGCCAGGTACCACTCCTCACATACTTATGAGAAACCGAAGCAACAGATTTGCTAAATGTTTCGTGGGATGGCAGGTTCAGAGTTTGGTGTAAACAACGCTCAAGCACAGAGGCAGCTCGCCTCCTCCCAGCGTGTGATGGCTGTTTGGGCTTCTTAGTACCAACTAAGAATCACTTCGATTACAGCACTAAGTACAAGGAAACTACAGTGCTTCTAAAAGCCTGCAATAATAATTAATGTGCAATAATAACAGTGTGCAATACACATACACTTATTTTTTTATTACCAAGTTAATATACTGTGTTGTGTTGTTTGTGTTGCGTTGTGATGTCTCATATCGTGTCGTGTTTTTTTAAAATGATAATCTCTTTAGTTTTTAACTTACATTTTCAAAGACGTTGAGCTGCAGCTCATCTGAATTATTTTTCTCCAGAGTGCCACAGGTACAGAAAGCTCCCAGTTATTTTAAAATAACCTTGTTCCTAATCCAGTAAAGTGTAAATGTCTTCACTTGCACAGGTCTGGCACGAGGACTTGTCGTGATAACCCTTTGAAAGAGCATCAGTAAAGAGCGTGCTCACGTTCTACAAACACAATGAAACGACACAGATCACCCCCATAAAAAGAGCTGTTTATTTTTGTAAATGTACAGGCATGGCTGGCACGCTCTAACGGTAGCGGTGCAGCTGCAGGGTGTTGCGCCTCTTCCAGGCTGCATGGCGGGAGCCTCCAATGGTCAGGTGGAACTTGTGGCCCTTACCCAGGCCGCGGCTCTTCTTACCCGCCGATGTCAGGCCACGCATCTCTCTGTGCTTGTGCACCGCTCTTGTGAGCCACTGGGTGTCTGGGTTGCGTCTGATGGCCTTGTGGAAGGTATCGACCAGGATCACCTCGAAAAACTTGTAGGTGGAGTCCTCGCCCACCCAGTAAGAGTTGAGCACTCGCAGGGCACCGCAGTGACGGCCAGCACGCTCCTACAAAATAAAAGTCATGTTTAGTCTTAGCAGGGTAATCACATTCTAAAGCATTCAATATCTGCTAGCTCCTGTTGGCAACAAGCTTTGAATCCAATATTCAAAACCCACAGACAATGTCAGACCTGCCCGAGCCACTCGTCACACCGCTAACCTTTGTGTGCTCACGTCAGGAAAACAAAAGCAAGCAGCCTTCACCACTGAGAAAGACGTCTGCACGAGTGCAGGCCTCAAACCTCACCAACGCCACAGCTTCATTTGGGAAAAATAACTTCCAACCACTGCAACTTCCCATTTCACAGCCAGACATGTTCACTGGATGTTTCCCCTTCAGAAAATTCCACACCAACATCCTGTGAAGTTAGTTTCAGTCAGAGAGCTAGGTGTAGCATCACAGGTAAACGTGATAACGTTATGAAAGCTGCTGCACAAGAGAGCGTGCAGTATTCTTGCTTCTTCCAAAAACAGATGCACGTTTTTTAAAGTGGTGATTAAAGATTGTGGATAAGCCCATGTTTGTCAAGTCAATCCCACTGTGCCCACTCATCCCACCAGCTGCATGAACATGACCAGTGCAGTTAGTGTTCCATTAACACTCTGCAGAGAACCTGTCCAATCTGTAAGCGGACAATTTTGCAATAAGGAAAATTGTACACACATTTACATCAAGACAGAGAGCACATACTAAAGTAATGCAGCGTCTAACATTGCACAGCACATTTATACAGGACTGCTGAGGGGTGCAGGATATTGGCCAAGAATATATTATAACAAACAAACAGGAATACAAACACTTTTCATTTCACAGATCACATCATTCTGTAGGTTTCAACACAAGATACGACCACTGATGAAAACTATTTGCTGGGGTGTGAGTGGCAACTACACCTTTAACATTGTTAATCCACCATCACACTAAGCTACTGTGGGCAGTAAAGTAAGGCATCCTTTCATATTACTAACACGATATTCACATTAATGTAATAAAATGAGTAACAGGCTTAATGATGCTCAATGTCACATTCAGTACTGAACTATCTGACGCTTGGTGTAGCTTCATGAAACCAAGGTTGGATCAGCAGGTATGAACGTACCTCAGCGATGGACTGCAGGCTGCGGGCGAACTTGATTTGGTTGACACCATGATGCACTGGTTTGCCATAGGTAGCACCTTTGGGGACGGGGCGTTTACGACCTCCACGGCGCACACGAATACGGTAGATCACGTAGCCTGTTTCGATCGAACAAAAATATGCAATTACCCGAACGGGTACAGATGATGACAGGTGACAGACGTGGAGGCGAACAACCACAGGCACAGCACTCACCTTGCTTGGCCTTGTAGCCCAGCCTGCGAGCCTTGTCTGGCCTGGTGGGTCTGGGAGCACGGTGGAGGTTGGACAGCTGACGGTACTGCCAGCAGCGGACGCGGAGCAAGAAGCGCATCACATCGGACTGCTTCTTACGCCATAGCTCCTGCATATACTTATATGCCCCCATGTTGACTTATCTGAGAAGAAAAAGAAACTTTGGTCAAGTCATTTTTGTCAGCTTGTTAATTAAAAGCTCATTAGGCGCTACCTTCCTTTACAGTGCAACCAACAGTTCAGCAGAGCAACACTGTTTACGGCAGCTACGCTGAAGAGCCCAACAGGTACGGTCTAACAAGTCTTTAAATCACTGAACTGTTGGCAAGTTACAAGATTAGTTCGGCACATTTTAAATAGAAATTCATGTATTACTACATTTCAAACGGCACATGGCTGGACGTGACCTGGACTGGATACCTTCAGAATATGAAGGCTACGCAAACACGTCCATGCTTCAGGTTTCCCCAAAAACATTCAGACACATGAAGAGAATGAAATAGCGACACAGCAGATGTAGCCACTCCACGCTTAGCATAAGCTGTATACAAGGCTAGCATAGCCGACAGCAGCACACCGCAGTTGGCCGGCTCTTTGTCGCATAAATACCCACAGAAATAACTCCACAGAAATGCACGCGTACGTGGGACAGTGATCCAAACGCTAGAACTCTACATTTATATAAATAAATCACAGTGGAAACGACACGTTAGCGGTCCCTGGCTACCAGACAGAGAGCATCTGAACGCCACTAAAGCACAGGATTCTAATCAAAGCCTTTAACCTTTTTCCACGAAATAGTCACAGAGTACAGATTGATAACAAAGCACTAAGCTACAGCCCGAGTCACAGATACAGATGAACGGGTATACATGATGATTTTAACGGATTACTATTTGGTCACAAGCACAGAAAAACTCGCTTACATGATGGCGTACTAGCCGGAAAGAGAGAGGGCAAGTACCCAGCATGCCTTAAGGAAAACGGCAGTAGCGTACTTCCGCTTTTCGCAGTGCTCCTGGGAAATGTGGTCTTCTTTTCTCTTCGACTTTTCGCGTTTGTCACTTATGTGGTAATTTTCAGAATCAAACACGCGCTCATTGTCCAGTTTCCAGTGATTTCATTCCTACAAATATAAAGCAAAAATATTTGTAAACATAAAGACAAATTCGGAGCCATAATTTACTGCGTCGAACTGCATATTAATTAGGAGTCAATTACAAAGTCAACATTAATAACATGCGCTAAACTTTTTTTTAAATGTAATTTTAACTTGTCTTTAATCAGCTTTCATATTTTCTACAGATAAAATGAATAAATAAATAAATAAATAAATAAATAATAACGTACACGCGAGCAAAGTTGGTGATCTTCGAGGGCTCTGACGTATGGTGAACTGCGCATGCGCTCTGACAGAACCTGTCGCTCTATAATCTCACAGCAGAATGGATCCTCCGGTCGTGGTTCTACGCTTGCAGACCTGACGGAAGCCTCGTATCTTCCTCACTAAAGTTAGCGACTTTTCTCAAACATACAAAGAATTTAAAAATATGTGTTCGTATTTCGGCTAGCTGGCTAAACAATAGCTAGCTTTAGCCAGCTAGGTACAAGCTAAGGGTGAACATGTCTGTTGATGTTTTGAGGGGCTGTCGGTCGTTTTGATGTTACTGTGGTTCTAACGCGTTTCTGTACACACTGTGACCTTCTGTCTTGATGTCACAGACTCGACATGGGAAAAGGCTGTAAAGTTGTGGTGTGCGGCCAGGCGGCTGTGGGAAAAACTGCTATTCTGGAACAGCTGCTGTACGGAAACCACAGTGTAGGTGAGGACTGGACGTACAGGGGCGTGATGTTACTTGTTTCTGTGACGAAGCTTTGAACACTCTTTATTTGGCATAGCATACGTACATTCTTCCAGGACATGAATTGTTTGGTATATTTATATTACATGGTGTTGATACATCATGCTGTATGAGAGCATTCCAATGCTTCATTGCCAAGATCCTCATTTGCTGTTTCAGTAACTCTTTTTATTTTTCGTCTGTACCTTTCAGGGTCAGAGTCTAACGAGACACAGGAGGACGTGTATGTGGCTTCTGTGGAAACCGACCGAGGTGTCAAGGAACAGCTCAGGCTCTATGACACCAAGGGACTGAATGATGGACAAGACCTCCCTAAGCACTACTACTCAGTGGCAGATGGCTTTGTGCTTGTTTACAGTGTTGACAGCTTGGAGTCTTTCAAGAGGGTGGACGTTCTGAAGAAAGAAATAGATAAGTCCAGAGATAAAAAAGAGGTGAGGCTGGGTTGAAGTCTGCTCGGGCAAACGTTGCACAGATTGCTGGCATATCATCCCAGAACTTCACAAGTTCTTTTTCTGTGAGCAGATGTCTAGTTTTTGCCTGGTTAAATAATATAATTACATTTAGAGTATTTCTTAACAGCTCTAGTTTCCGCCTCTTAGCTGTACAGCTTTACAGTGAGTGTAGTACTAAACAGTGTAAACTGGACCTTATGGAGAATAGAAAGAGATAAGACATGTTTGGACGTGTCTTTAAAACTTGCTAGAAATCATCTGAATGGTTTTATATAGACAAATCTATACATTTATGAGTATAAAACATGTTTGCTCTTAAAAGTGAATACTTGTATCATTTTAAAGATATGCATATAATAAGGTCACTGTTCCAAAAAACATGACCAGCAGCACCAAGAGAACCTCAGCGTACACGAATAACAACCCACAGACAGAGCAGACCTAAACAGGAAGATAAAGGTGGAGAAAGGAGTCGACGTGTAACACTTAGGGAAGCTACTTTATGTTGCTACAATATCACGGGTGGAGAGGGCAGCTCCAGCAGTTTGAGTTCAGGGCCTGTTAGCCTTTTTAACACATTTAACATTACGGCATTTTATTCTCCATAGTTCAGTTTGTTATCTGCTCTGACCGAATTTTGTTTAGACACAGAGGAAGCTGCAAACCTGAACTCTGATAGCATTAGCATTTGAGTTTTAAACTGACTTATGTTTCAGCTTCGCTGTAGTCATCCTCACCGCTCATCACATTCTGACAGCCTGATCTCTGATCACTAAATTAGTGGATCACGCGTTGTTGAAACAAAGGCCTCAGTGAGGCGTCTATGGACCTCCACAGTGCCATGAGCAGTTCCACTGTGGGTGTTTTCGCTGCTACTGCTGACTGTTAAGCTTTCTGTGACTTTGCAGTGTCATCAGGTTTGTTCTGCACACTGTCAACCAAACCTAAAAGCAGTCGGTCAGCCAGATGTTCAAACTGGGATGGAATGCACCAAAACCTTAGTTAGCCGTGGTCATGTGACAAGGATGTTTCGAAACACCTGCGCTGTGTGAGGTCGACGCAGCATTAAAACAAATGCATTTTAAGCACAGACTCATACACTGATGGATGCATCGGGTGCAATTTGGGTATCTCGCCCAGAAACGATTTGACATGTGTGGGAAAAGCTCCAGTGAGCGTCCACAGTCGCAGCTGGGGGGGAACACCACGGGTGTGAGCTTTTATATCGACTGTTTGAAACGCAGTAAGAAGCGAACATGAAGCCTCCTGACTGCGAGTAGACACAGTATTGATATATAGAGATAAAAACATGTTTCATAGTTTGATAGCCTCAGTATATTTCTATAATGTTGGATTAAAAAAACCCTTGAATGTGTAGAATATTCTCGGACAGGCGGATATTTGGGAAAAACAAAAACTTTACAGAGACGTTGGACTCTAAAATTCCACACTTGCATGTATTCGTGTTTTCTCCTGTGTAAATGTAGATCACTTAAAAGTGACGTGGCTTTGTTTTGGGTGCAGGTGATGGTCATAGTGCTGGGGAACAAAACAGACCTGCGGGAGCGTCGTCAGGTAGAGCACGAGGCAGCACAGCAGTGGGCACGAGGCGAGAAGGTGAAGCTGTGGGAGGTGAGCGTCACTGAACGCACCTCGCTCATCGAACCGTTCACCCAGCTCACCAGCCGCCTCACGCAGCCTCAGAGCAAGTCGGCCTTCCCTCTGCCTGGACGTAAGAGCAAGGGGTCCCCATCCAATGACATCTGACACACTCCTTCCTGCGTTCACTCCCAGCAGCACGCTGTGGACGGGATTTCGGTTTAACCGTTTGGGATTTTTGCTTGATGACATAATTGATGGCCTGCTTCGAGTACAGCCCTGGAGGAAGGATGTGGTCACACAGGCACTCCTCTGATACAGGAATGTACAGTTTTTCTTTTTTAACTTTTTAAGGGTAACGGCACGCTGGAAATATTCAGTAGGTTATACATCCTTCCAGCGCTGCTGCGGTCACTCATCTCTGTACAAGCTCAGAAGAATTTTATGTATTTTTATTTAAATAGTCGTTTCTTCTGACTGCAGTTTGTCGTGCTTATCATGACCATACGTCTGCCAAGTTTTGGATTGTGCCTGCTGTTGATGAAACTACAGATGGATGCCGCCTCTGTGACATCACCACTTCATCAAGTCTCATGATGAAGCCGTAGATGTGTCTTTGCTGTCAGGATTTTGAAACTAAGGTGGTGACAGCGAGAGGTGGAGCTCACTGTAACACCACACCTCATTGGCTAACATGATTGGCAAGTAGTTAGCTAATGAGCTAGAATAATCAGATTTTTAAACAGGTTATGTGTCCACTATGAAGTGAAACTAAGTAATCCAGGTGTTTATGGTCACAGACGGCTCTTTTCCAGGAATGAGTGTCACACTTGTTCGTCCTTTGAGTTAGGCACCTTTGTATGCTTGAATGATTCACAGATCAGTGTTAAACAGCAGATCTGAAGAAAACTTTGAAAGAACTTCAGGAAATGAAATGTTCTGTTGGATGGATCGATCCTTTATCGTCTGTACCTGTTGACGTGGACAGTGACTTTAACTGAACCAAATATTAGAGAGGTGTCAGGGCCCAAACCTGGTAGAGAAGCAGGCGTTGAAAAGCTGCGTGCGCACAGGTGATCACACGGGGAGGTTCAAACCATCTTAACAATGGAGAACCAAAGATTTGGGAGGGTTTGACCCCCAGCGTTACACATTAAGCAGACGTGTTGTTATTAGATTACTAATATGAGTTCTCCCTTCAAAAACAGGAGGCCAGTACAAACCTGTCGTTTCCCATTCAGTGTGAACGCCGCATCCTTCCTGTCCTCTGATACGACTGCGGCGGTCAAGTATGGCCTGGTAGCAATAATAGTCATGGTACTGCCTTTACTCGTGATGTTTCCTGTACACGCAGGAGTGCAGTCGGTTTAATCCGACAGGGATGTGTTTGCCTTTCTAACTGTAGACGTTGTTGAGAGGAAATATTTTTAACTAATTTATTTTTGTCACTTTATTGAGCCTCATTCCTTTACTTGTGAAAATGGTGATGAATGATGATCTGACGTGTCCTGAAAGTGTTTTAACAGTAATAACATTTAATGTGCTGCTAGTAGAACAGAGGTGAAATATCTTGGCTAATGTACTCTGCTCTGTAACAGTCTGAGGATGCACTGAATAAAATGTAGCCCCTTCATGTTATCAGCTCCTGAAATGATGGGAAACAAGTGGGTCGCTTTGGTTGGTCATGTTTAATCCTTAAAGGGAGAAACAGTGCTGCTCTTCATCGGTACAGAACACAAACCACAACCAACATCCACCTAAACACGTCTACATGTGGAAACAACTTTCTCTAAGTCTGAGCGTGGCAGCAAACGCCAGAGCGGCCCTCGGGTCCCAGCGCAGTTATCCCAGTGTTTGAGTGACTGCTCGCTGTGACAAAGTAAGAAAACCTTCAGACGGTCACTTCAATATGTGAATGAGCTTAAGCAGAAATGGGTGCTGGTAAACGTTAGCTTCTCTTTATTCTCAGCAGCACACAAATACTGAGAAGTGCAGCCTGTAAACTACGGCTGCAGCTCGCAACACTAACTGGAAGTTTAATACAAGTGGAAATTTACACTGACACCACTGACTGGGAATCATGCTGACACATTTCATCTAGTAGTTAAGTATTAATGCCCATCGTCAAGCACGGGCAAACTATTCAAAGAGGAGACACTAAATGTGCTACTGGCAGATCTGATTATAGTCAGGCCAAAGGATAACTTAATACAATAAACAACATAATGTCAGGATTGAAGACTTCAGTTCCAAGATTAAAAAAAACAAATCCTCCTCCCAGGTCGTCCAATCAGCAGCAGCTCGGGCCACTATGTGGCGTAGCGTTTGGTCCACTGTTTGGCTATCCTGTCGTGTTCAGGTCTGTTTGTTGTGTACTGTGTGGCGATGCTTCCAACCAGAGGGTCAGCTGTCAACAAAACAACAACACGTTACTTTATTTACACACCTCCAGCTGGGCTGAAAAACTACAGCAAAGTACACAGAGCTGTGTGTGGGTGACAGTCCTGTTTGGGATGAAACCGGTCATCACAAACACACACAGGCTGAATGTCGTGTGTGTTTTTTTTGTTGTTACGTAGAAGAAAAAACCCCTCTGGCCCAGGACACTCCACAGTGCTCACCGTGGACACGCACTGGTCTGAAATACAGCCTTACTGAGCGCTCACAGCTGGTCACATTTATTCTACCATTGAAGCTACACGTCGTGGCTGATGTAGAAGCCCAACGTCTTATCTGCTTGTGGGTCAAACCAGTACTTCCCACTGCACCACCACGCCACAGGAGTTTAACCTGATCAGTTACATTGTACCACAGCTTCCTTTGAAGTCCTACATGGATAAAGCATGAAAACAACATGACAAAAGGTCTTTATTCATTTTAAAGCTGGAACACAAAAATGGTCCTATTTTCAGTTTTTATGTGGCAGCTGTTGAACACACCGTGGAGTATCAGGACCCAAACACTGAAATTCATGGAACTGCACATTATGTTAAGTACAAGAGAAGCTTTCCTGATGCAGCTGAGAGAAACAGCATTGCTGTCGAGCTTTTCAGACGTGCTGATTCATTTGACTACGGTAAAGCTGCAGCAAGCCGCACATGCATCTAAACTGATGACTCTGCTGCATGTCAGAGTAGAAGCTACAACTGCAGTGAAGACCCTGGCTTCGTCGATATCTGGACAGGATCTGATCCACGCTTCGATATCTCGGTTTTGTAAGTCTAACAGAGTTTGTATGCACGTGAAGCTCTCACCTGGGTTGCAGTCAGTGAGCAGGGAGCAGATGGACAGTAGGACCTTGGAGATGGTGAGGGCGGGACTCCAGTTGTCCTTCAGGATGTCCAGACAGATCACGCCCTGACTGTTGATGTTGCAGTGGTAGATCCTCGTACGGAACGTCACCTGATCACACAGGTAGAAACTCCATAAAAATACAGCTCGTTACAATCAAGTGTCACTCAAGAGTCAACATTACAGAAGAGCAGCAGCTCGTGGGTTTAAAGGCCAGCACTACATGCCCCCCCTCCCCACACACTCTTTGAAAAGAGTCACACATGAGGCTAAACTGTTTCCACATGAGGTCTGAAACTTAGTTAAGCTGCTAAAATTCATGTAGCTACTCTCCACAGGACAGAGGCGCCCTCTAGTGAACAATCTGAAATAAAACATTCGTTCATGTCTTTTGAATAGCAAGCATTCAGTTTCACCTTGGGTGGTTTGAAGGGGTAGTCTGGTGTGAAGGCGATATCCAGGAAGAACACTCCCCCCTCGTACACGGAGCCTGGAGGGCCCAGGATGGTGGACCTCCACTCATAGATGTTGTCTCCTTTAGGGCCGGCGCTGGAGAACACAAACAAGTACTTAGTGGTTCTTCAATGATACACAAGCTCAGCACTGAGGTTTTATTTCAGTCTTCACTCTGGGGATGAAATGAAACGGTTACTTTGAAACTAAAACAGTGTGAAGGTGTGTATTAAATGGTCGGGGGGGGGGGGGGGGCATGTCTGGGCTCGTCTCTGCCTGCACGAGGCAACGTAAATGCACAGCACTGTGGTAGTAATGGTATCTCCACATCGTAAAAAAGTACACTGGTGCTTTTGCAGAGGATGTAAGGTGACAGCCGTCATGCACGGGTCCTGGAAAACACCTGAAACATCAGTATAAGCATCAGTATATCCAACCATCACACAGTGTCGTTCCTCGTTACACACCAACAGGCTGGAACAAACACTCGGCATCAACTGTGTAACTCTCAAAATGACAGCTCCAACTGGGCTGACACGCAGGAAGTGTTGTTTCATCTAAAAGCCCTGTTTTTAATCCCCACATCACTGCTCGTTACAACCATATGAGTCACTGTCAGTAGACTGGGACATGGACTTCACATGGCTGTGCAGACAACACAAGGACTGAGCAGTAGATGGGATCCAACAGCAGCTCGTTAGACACGTTAACGCTGGCGGTGTTTTCACATCACTGGATGCCTGACAGAGTAACACCAGATACACCTCACAGTTTGCCTTTTCATTCATTAGGACGTTCGACGCAAACGTGGAGAAAAACACGATTTGTTTCATGGAAAATCATCTATTTATCATCTATCATCCACCTGGGCCTTACACAGAGTTTCTGTCTGATTTCTCAGACTTTATATCTAATTTAGTTCTGAGCTCAGATAAAATAATTATTGTGGGTGATTTTAACATCCATGTAGATGCTAAAAATGACAGCCTCAACATGGCATTTAATCTGTTATTAGACTCAATTGGTTTCTCTCAAAATGTAAAAGAACCCACCCACCACTTTAATCACACTCTAGATCTTGTTTTAACATATGGCATAGAAACTGAACATTTAACAGTGTTTCCTGAAAACCCTCTGCTGTCTGATCATTTCCTGATAACATTTACTTTTACAATAATTGATTACACAGCGGTGAAGAGTAGACTTTATCAAAGTAGATGTCTTTCTGAAAGCACTGTAACTAAGTTTAAGAATATAATCCACCCACTGTTATCACCTTCAATGCCCTGTACCAACACAGAGCAGAGCAGCTATCTGAACGCTGCTCCAACAGAGGTCGATTATCTTGTTAATAATTTTACCTCCTCACTACGTACGACTCTGGATACTGTAGCTCCTGTGAAAACTAAGGTCTCTAATCAGAAGTACCTGACTCTGTGGTATAATTCTCAAACACGTAGCCTAAAGCAGATGACTCGTAATCTGGAGAGGAAATGGCGTGTCACAAATCTAGAGGATCATCATTTAGCCTGGAGAAATAGTTTGCTGCTTTATAAGAAAGCCCTCCACAAAGCCAGAACATCTTACTATTCATCACTGATTGAAGAAAATAAGAACAACCCCAGGTTTCTCTTCAGCACTGTAGCCAGGCTGACAAAAAGTCAGAGCTCTTTTGAGCCAACCATCGTTAACTAGTAATGACTTCATGAACTTCTTCACAAATAAAATTTTTATCATTAGAGAAAAAATTACCAGTAATCATCCGACAGATGTAATATTATCTACAGCTACTCTTAGTACCATTGATATTAAGTTAGACTCTTTTTCTCCAATTGATCTTTCTGAGTTAACTTCAATAATTACTTCCTCCAAACCATCAACGTGTCTTTTAGACCCCATTCCTACAAAACTGCTCAAAGAAGTCCTGCCATTAATTAATGCTTCGATCTTAAATATGATCAACCTATCTCTAATAATCGGCTATGTACCACAGGCCTTCAAGCTAGCTGTAGTTAAACCTTTACTCAAGAAGCATCTCTAGACCCAGCAGTCTTAGCTAATTATAGGCCAATCTCCAACCTTCCTTTATATCAAACATCCTTGAAAGAGTAGTTGTCAAACAGCTAAGAGATCATCTGCAGAGGTTTATTTGAAGAGTTTCAGTCAGGTTTCAGAGCTCATCACAGCACAGAAACAGCTTTAGTGAAGGTTACAAATGATCTTCTTATGGCCTCTGACAGTGGACTCATCTCTGTGCTTGTCCTGCTAGACCTCAGTGCAGCGTTCGATACTGTCGACCATAATATCCTATTAGAGCGATTAGAACATGCTGTAGGTATTACAGGTACTGCACTGCAGTGGTTTGTATCATATCTATCTAATAGACTCCAGTTTGTGCATGTAAATGGAGAGTCCTCTTCACACACTGAGGTTAATTATGGAGTTCCACAGGGTTCAGTGCTAGGACCAATTCTGTTTACATTATACATGCTTCCCTTAGGCAGCATCATTAGAAGACATAGCATACATTTTCACTGCTATGCAGATGACACCCAGCTCTATCTGTCCATGAAGCCAGATAACACACACCAATGAGTCAAACTGCAGGAATGTCTTAAAGACATAAAGAGCTGGATGGCCGCTAACTTTCTGCTTCTTAATTCAGATCAAACTGAGGTTATTGTACTCGGCCCTGAAAATCTTAGAAATATGGTCTCTAATCAGATTCTTACTCTGGATGGCATTACCTTGGCCTCCAGTAACGCTGTGAGGAACCTTGGAGTCATTTTTGAGCAGGACATGTCCTTCAACGCACATATTAAACAAATATGTAAGACTGCGTTCTTCCATTTGTGCAACATCTCTAAAGTTAGAAATATCCTGTCTCAGAGTGACGCTGAAAAACTAGTTCATGCATTTATTACTTCCAGGCTGGACGACTGTAATTCATTATTATCAGGAAGTCCTAAAAACTCCCTGAAAAGCCTTCAGCTAATCCAAAATGCTGCAGCAAGAGTCCTGACAGGGACTAGAAAGAGAGAGCATATTTCTCCTGTTTTGGCTTCCCTTCATTGGCTTCCTGTTAAATCCAGAATTGAATTCAAAATCCTGCTCCTCACATACAAGGTCTTAAATAATCAGGCCCCATCTTATCTTAATGACCTTGTAGTACCATATCACCCTATTAGAGCACTTCGCTCTCGCTCTACAGGCCTACTTGTTGTTCCTAGAGTATTTAAAAGTAGAATGGGAGGGAGAGCCTTCAGTTTTCAGGCCCCTCTTCTGTGGAACCAGCTTCCAGTTTGGATTCAGGAGACAGACACTATCTCTACTTTCAAGATCAGGCTTCAAACTTTCCTTTTTGCTAAAGCATATAGTTAGGGCTGGACCAGGTGGCCCTGAATCCTCCCTTTGTTATGCTGCAATAGACGTAGGCTGCTGGGGGATTCCCATGATGCATTGAGTTTTTCCTTTCCAGTCACCTTTCTCACTCACTATGTATTAACAGACCTCTCTGCATTGAATCATATCTGTTATTAACCTCTGTCTCTCTTCCACAGCATGTCTTTATCCTGTCTTCCTTCTCTCACCCCAACCGGTCGCAGCAGATGGCCCCGCCCCTCCCTGAGCCTGGTTCTGCCGGAGGTTTCTTCCTGTTAAAAGGGAGTTTTTCCTTCCCACTGTCGCCAAAGTGCTGCTCATAGGGGGTCATATGATTGTTGGGTTTTTCTCTGTATCTATGAAGCACCTTGAGGCGACTTTAGTTGTGATTTGGCGCTATATAAATAAAATTGAATTGAATTGAATTGAAAACTTCACGCAAAACACAAACGAATGTTTAAATGAACCAATATTGACACACAGTCATTTTCAATTCTATTTTATTTATATAGCGCCAAATCACAACAAAAGTCGCCTCGAGGCGCTTTATTTTAAAATCATGTGACGCACACATCAGGTTTCAGGGACACAAACAGCACCTCGTCACCGCGTCTGTGTTCTTGGTGGCGACAGGAGAAAGAAATGTCAGGCAGTGCTGTAGTGCTGACAGATACAGGACAATGAAGGGCCGGACATTTATGTGCCGCTCCTCCTTCCAAACTAAAACAAAGCTATTAAAGAAAGAACAGGTAAAGCAATGAGTCAAATATTCTTAGAGCTAAATCAGCTCTGAGCAGCATTTTTGCCTTCTTGCATGATTCTGCAGGCTGATGTTTGCTTCATTCTTAAATGAAAAGACATTTTTGTCTGACTTGCAACGAGGGAATCAGACGTCATCTGAAGCGTTGCAGCTATAATCACACAGACTGATTATAAGGCAGAAAATATACAGGAGACAGGTGAGACAGCGAGTGCAGGTAAAAAGAGAAGTCTGCTTTAACATGACAGCTCACGCCACCAATCAGCAGATGACCTGCTCTACCTCCTGAGCTACAGCCACCCCCATAATCACTCAGATCACCGCTGCCTCTTTTCCATGAGCACCTGCTGTGGCGTCATTTGTATGCAATACAACACAGCACAGGTAACGCAGTATTTGCTGTTGGACTGTCCCTTGTTGTCATACCTCATCGTTGGTTTGGCATCAGGGCCCACTGCCTCAATATTTCAGCATGACTGCTGTGAAGGCAGAGCAGAGCAACGCATTTATCAAGCAACACAAACTGAAACCCATCGGTGAAAGCTGCAGTATTAACTGATGGCTAACGTCTGATACATGCTGGTTATGAATAAATGTCGGGAGGAGTTATTGTATGTCACTGAATAATCATGTCTCTGACTCAGCCAGCTGACACCCGTGCTGTCCAATCAAAGGTTGCACAAATGATTGTCTTTGTTCCTGTATGTCTAACCTCTCCAGGGCATCGCCTCATGCTGCCAGTAGTGACCCTGACCAAATATGAAACTAGTGAAAAAACATTCAAAAGCTGAGGAGTGGAAGCATGTCAGTGGGCTCCACCTGTACAAGCATTCCTGTCTCATTGTTGCAGCTGTTGTCATTTCCATTAACACTGAAACTGACTGACAGCGTCCTCTGCTACTTAACTGACCAGATCAATATCCTAGTTTAACTGACACGAGGCATCAGTCAAGATCCAGATTGTGCCAACAACAGATATTCTATTACTTCCTATTAGGGCTGGGCGATATAAGGACGATCTATTTTTAGGCTTTATATATATCGAGATATCTTAGAAATATGGTATCTAAGCAGATTCTTACTCTGGATGGCATTACCTTGGCCTCCAGTAACGCTGTGAGGAACCTTGGAGTCATTTTTGAGCAGGACATGTCCTTCAACGCACATATTAAACAAATATGTAAGACTGCTTTCTTCCATTTGTGCAACATCTCTAAAGTTAGAAATATCCTGTCTCAGAGTGACGCTGAAAAACTAGTTCATGCATTTATTACTTCCAGGCTGGACGACTGCAATTCATTATTATCAGGAAGTCCTAAAAACTCCCTGAAAAGCCTTCAGCTGATCCAAAATGCTGCAGCAAGAGTCCTGACAGGGACTAGAAAGAGAGAGCATATTTCTCCTGTTTTGGCTTCCTGTTAAATCCAGAATTCAAAATCCTGCTCCTCACATACAAGGTCTTAAATAATCAGGCCCCATCTTATCTTAATGACCTTGTAGTACCATATCACCCTATTAGAGCACTTCGCTCTCGCTCTGCAGGCCTACTTGTTGTTCCTAGAGTATTTAAAAGTAGAATGGGAGGCAGAGCCTTCAGTTTTCAGGCCCCTCTTCTGTGGAACCAGCTTCCAGTTTGGATTCAGGAGACAGACACTATCTCTACTTTCAAGATTAGGCTTCAAACTTTCCTTTTTGCTAAAGCATATAGTTAGGGCTGGACCAGGTGACCCTGAATCCTCCCTTAGTTATGCTGCAATAGGCTGCTGGAGGATTCCCATGATGCACTGGGTGTTTCTACCTCACTATGTGTTAACAGACCTCTCTGCATTGAATCATACCTGTCATTAATCTCTGTCTCTCTTCCACAGCATGTCTTTATCCTGTCTTCCTTCTCTCACAGCAGATGGCCCCGCCCCTCCCTGAGCACTTGTTATAATGTCTTGAGCCCCAATACCTGCAGTCCTGGGGGCAGAGGGGGTGAGCTGCAGTTTGAGCCTCCATCAAGTCAAGTTTTTGATGTAAATATCAACATGTGTGGTAACCACAGAAACCTCAGAATCTCAGCTAAAAGCTCGTATAAACCATTTCTACAACCACCAAACAGTTAAAGAGCAGTCATGTTTTGCAACACGTATGTAAACACAAACAACAAAGCCATGAACTCTTGACTTCATGCAGCCAAACAAACGGCACGTTGTCTTAAAGCTGAGCTCGCACAGATTCCAAAGCTGCAGGTTTCGTCACGCTCCGACCAAACTTCACTGAACCAGCAGCAAAAGAAGAGCACAAATATACTTCACATTTGATAAGCAATAACATGGACTCAGCGATAGTCGTAGTTCGTATCACAGCTGGTTTATTCAGAGGTTTCTTTGGTGTGTGGGGAGACGTTCACATGTTTAAAACTGTCTTCATTTTGCAGTCGATGACTTTTCAGCTGGTGGAATAATTTCGTGGTGCTGCTCCCTTTTGCAGCAATACTTTCACAGCATATTTTGCAGATTGTCGCATTTTGTTCGACATCAAAATCCAGACTGAGAAACGCGTGCTCAGCGCAGGGTAGAACACTTTCTGGTTGGGAGGGGGGTTAATTGATGCATTCAGAGCGTTGGGAGAAGAAAAAGCCTCGCAGTGAATGACGTGCAGGAAGCTTAATATTGCCATGGTAACCTATACTCGATGGTTAGGAGGAAGCCATAGTAACCATCGTGATACGGCGAGTATATTCGATACATTGCACAGCCTTTCTTAAATGTACCGGTGAGGCTGCAGCTCCTCTTTGTGAACATAAAGCCCACTCAGTGCTTCGTGTGGGCAATAATACTGCATCACTGTTGTCATTCCTTTCAATATGGGAGCCCTCCCCTGGTGACCTCTGCAACATGCAAGAACATTTCAGCTGTTGCGTGTTTTTCTTTGACCTTTAACACTGAGCAGAGGACAACATGCTGGAAACATCCACAGCACACCAATGACCTCCCGATCTATAAAAACTAAAGTGTCTCCACACTGTGTGAAATCAAATTAATAAATCAGGCAGTAGTAGCTGTTCAGGCTGAATGTAACTGATCCCAGACACAGGTTCATCAATTTATCTCCTCTTAACTGTTGGAAGGAAGGAAGGAAGGAAGGAAGGAAGGAAGGACGGACAGATGTGTGACTGAACTGACAACTTGTTTTTAAATCACCTATGGGATGAACGTATGGAGTGGCACAGGGGTTTTCCCTGACTGCAAAATAACAGGATCACAAACTACAGGGTTCATACGCCTTTTTCAGGGTCAAATTCAAGCACTTTGTAAGCACTTTCAAGGTCCATTTTCAAGCTTTTCCAGCAAGCTTTTTATGTATAAACTCAAAATGCACATTTCACTTAAAAATTAAGATGTGTGTCAGAGGATTTTTATTAAATACAAATCATTGAGTGTAATCAAGTAAAAACAAATATGCTTTTTATTCAAATGCAATATAACCAAGTATGCCTTATAACCGAGTGTTCATATATTTTCACATAACCAAGCTTATTGTTAAAAGAGAACACAATGCATTCCTTGCTTAAGTGTTTAAGATGTTTTGACAAGACATGATATATTTCTGTATCCTTACTTTAAGCGTGAAAGATCAGATAAGCTGACTCTATGTCTGAACTTTATGTCTGAACTTTATGTCTGAACTCTCCTCTTTTCTGGTAAAAGAGGAAGTACTGTTACCCATTTTTTGCCTTATAAATAAAGCAAGCAGCCTGTACTCGGGGTGTCTGTCTTCTCAGAGGCATTCACCCGTGTACACGTTCTTAAACTCTGAGTCGGTCTGCAGTGTCTTATTTCACTTACTTGTGTTTGAAAAAGTGTCTAACCCCTGGCATTTAATTGGTCCTTCGTAGCCGGAGAACTAACTGTTATTTTTAACGTCTAGTTCTCCACAGACGGTCTTCATCGATCCTGACGTCGTGTTGCCTGCGCTGGAAAAAAACCTGTGCACAGTAAAGGAGAAAAACCGGGACCATTCGATCTCCGGTCAGCGTCTTATACAGGCTCCACGGCGCCAGGACCAGATGAGCCGGATCCAAAACGCAGCGCCACAGTAAGGTGAATATGAAACACTGCATTCCATCAAGCGCTAAAATACGTTGATATTGAGATTTTCCTTTAAAATAGTGTGTAAACCTGGTGAGCGCCGACAGATCTCAGTGTCCATGCGGGACTAAGGAGACGACAGGCAAGAGCGAGATTCTAGAAATCGCCATTAAAAGTACCGGTTGCCCTGTGTGAGCAACTGAACGGAACAGGTTCCGGTTGCCCTGTGTGAGCAGCTGAACGGAACGGTTAGAAGGTTGCACGACGAAAAATACGGAAAATCTCAATAAAAATCATAAAAGCGCGCTCTGTTTGTGTTAACAAAGAGAAGTGAGTTGTCATTTACGACCCAATACGCGGTCGAACCGCTTCTCTCAAAGTTGTTTTCCTGTGTACACTCACGTACTGGATTAAGGGTGGGACCAAGGTTGTGCGTCATCACGTAAAATCAATAACCGCTCACTCGATTAGCCAGTGAGTAGAAGCCTGTTATTGATAACCCGCCCACTTTTTCATACCAGAGACAGTGTCACAGTTCTGACGTTTAAAATGGGTAACTCTAAAACTAAAGTAAAATTAACAGCAGATGAAGCCGAAGTTTACAATATAGAACAACTGCTGCTAGGGTCAGAAGTCAAACCAACAGTCATAAACATCATGCGTTTGAAATAAATCGACTTTACAACGACACTCATACCTGTAGAATCCTGTGTGGATAATAAGAGTCCTGTGTGGACACTAAGAGAGGTCCTGTGTGGACCGAAGGTTCGAAAGTAACCTATAAGACGGGATTGCACTTCCTGTGTGGATCGCACCCGCTAAAAACTTTAACAAGGGAAGGAGTGTCGAGTAAAAGCAGGTTTTCGTTTAAGCGCGCAATGTATGTGTGTAAAGAGTAAGTACGCCTTTGAATAGAGACTCTAGGTCTCTGTACTACTCTTCTGTTTTCCTGTGAGGTATTGTGTGGTGGGGAAGAGAAAGGTTGCGCTTCATCGCATAAAATTGGGGCCGCCCTGAGTTTAGCTCAGGGTAGAAGGCTGCCTCAATAACCTCCTCCGACCTTTGTATCCACCAAACTTCATAGTGTATGTGTTGGCGGTATTAATAAAATAAAAATAAAACAAATAAACTAAAATGGGAAATAAACCCACAAGACCTGAATTAACCGCTGATGAGCAGTGGATGGAGAAAATCCATCCAGGTGCCGGCCAAAATAAGCGCAAATAGGTGGAGAAATCCAAAGAAACTAAATTGTCCTACGTGGAGACCCTCCAAACAGAACTAAATAATGAAATATAGTTGGCATGACGATCATGCCCAGATTGTATGAAATAAATAAAAGGAAATCATTCATATGAAGACCTTTTCTATAAAAAAGAGAGATGCATAAGGTAGATTAAGGCTGTGTCATTGTTCAGCCAAGGAAAGTGTGTGAAAAGATAAATGTCTCCAGCTTGGAAATGGGTGAGAACTGCAGCTCTCCCACAGTCCTTGATGGATACAAAATAAAATATAATAATAAACTACTTGGTTCGACATGCAACAGAGAGAATGAATGTGAATGAAGGTTGGATCTGAGATGAGGCAAACAGAAAACCAGTCTAAAAGTAGGCACAAACCTGTTCAGAGAAAAAGCAAATTTGTACAGATTGGATGAACTATAAATTATCTGTTTGCTGAGTAAGATGATCCTAACTATTAAATTAGCTTAGTAGTAGTATAGTGATATACACTAATGAAATATTGTAATATACTATTGTCATTATATAGACAGAAAAATATGATAATAATTAATAAAGATATAATATTAATATTGTTATGAAGTAGTCTGCATTAAGTTTAAGGTTTGCTCAAACTCAGTATAATGACATATGAGATGAAGAAAATAAAGGCAATATCTAAACCAATTAGGTGCATAGAGGCACTTAACCTGTTTGAAAACCTGTAATTTATCCTAGATAAATATTACTGAGATACAGAGCACATCTATAATAACAACTAATAAGCCAAACCCTGTAGAAAATAACTAAACCTACAGGATTATGAAGCTGAATTAAATGTGTGGACACCGCTAAGCTGATGAGCATGTTCCACATTTTCTTTTCTTTTTATTTATTTGTTTCTTTTAGAGCAGAAGCTGCTGTAACACACCAAAAGAAAGACTCTAGGTCTGACCAACCGTCTCAGTCGTGGGCAAAAAGATACCAGTCAATAAAATTCTAAAAGATAATTTATTGACGAAAAATATATCAAGAGATAATAGATAAAACAGTCCAGTTTCCCACTTATGAATTGTATAAACACACACAGTCCAAAGGCCAGAGCCAGCTATGCCACACAGCCAAGTTGCACTCCACATGTTGCCTTTAACAGGGTTAGAAGTTGTCCTTGGAGACCCACCACCCTGCAAGCATATAGTCAGTGGTCACTCAAGCCTCTGGAACCCAGCTGTCTTTAGGCTGTGGCATATAATAGGCCCTGGACTGCACAGAGAGACAAAACGACACACTTAATATAAAATTCATAGCGCAAAACCAATCCATCCCATATCTGATTTCATCACATTACATACCTGCACAGAGAGACAAAACAACACAGCAGTGTTTGTAGTGTGGGCTATAAGTAGACCAGTGTATCAGTGCAATCAAGTACACCTGCCTCTAATTAGTCCAACCTGATTCGAGCCATTGGCTAACCAAAAATGTGACACACACAACGCCACTCCCAACCCAGTGCAACTTCACACAATAATATGGAGCTGAATTAACACAGGCACATTAGTCTACCATGTTACAAGCTGCATGCTATTAAAAGCCAACATATGCAGACTTCTGCCTTGTTCGGGTGGCAGCATTTTTTTTTTTTCTTTTTTCTTTTGTGTCCTGACACGTTTATGTTTTATGTTTTTGTTTGATTATTTTGTTGATTTTGGAAACGAATTTAAACGAACTTGTGACAATACTTGAGAATCACAGTGACACATGGTGATTAGGCATATGATTGAAAAATGCCTAGGTTTAGAGCTGTGAGCTATGAGCTATGAAAAATGCAAAGTTAAATATATATATATATATTTGTATAAATGGAAAACAACCTTATCTTGAAAGTTTGAAATGTGTGAGATCCATGAATTGTTTGAAGAACTAGAACCGTGGAGAGGAAGGTCACTTCACACGAGATTGTAGGGGTAGGCCACAGAGAAATAATGCAAAACAGTTCTGAGGCAGCCACTTACAGTTTTCAAAGGACAAATTAGTTGTAAAGTCAGCTTCAGGCCACACAACTGTACAACAATTAACTGCCCCTTTAGAACTAGTACATACAGCAAGTGGCCGCAGGTGCTTTATTAAATGCATATATGACCCGTCGTGTCCAGTAAAGTTGTTAAGTAGAGACGCTCTGACAAAACTTAAGATAGCAGTCATGCCATTCTTTTCTGGTATTACACCTGAGTGCATACTAAATGACACCCGCCACATCCACTTTCCAGAAACCGACCGAGTATCACAACATTCTGCGATTTAAACAAACCCCAGGCCCAGATCCACCTTATGATCAGCAAGTGTGGAAGCTAGGAGAACAGCATTTGACCTTACAGCACAGGCCTAAATTGTGTAGGTTACGCAGTAACAACAGATAGTAAAATAATAGAAGCAAAACCGTTTTCTTCTTCATGTTCTGCACAGAGCGCTGAGCTGATAGCTGTGATACGCGAAAGCTAAATACAAAAAGACAAACTAATAAACATACATACAGACAGCCAGTATGTTTTCTCTGCTGTGCATCATTTTGCAAAAAATTTGGCATAAACTGACTCTTTCATTACTACAGGCAACAATTTTGCAGACAGAGCAGCAAAACAGGCGGCACAAAAGACAAACATAACATTGATGGCAGTAAACACACATCAGATTTCACTGGATGTGTTGCAAAATGAACAAAAAGCAGCGAGCACAGCAGAGCAGGCAAAATGGCTAAAACACGGTGCAGTTCTGACAAACAACTTAATGATGTGTTATGGCAAGCCAGTGTTGCCAAAAATTCCTCCACGAAATGGCGGCATTAGTGACTCATGGCTGTACGCATTTGTCAACGGGGGGAATGCCCTGTATTGTCAACTCTCATTTCTACACTATAAATTTTGAAACCTCAGCAAAACAATTTGTCAGAACATGCATGACCTGTCGAAAATATAATGCTCAGGGAAACCTGAGACCACACAATCCATATGGACTTTATTGAGCTAAAGGAATGCCAAGGGTAAAAATACGCCCTAGTGGTTATAGATGTATTCTCAAAGTGGCCAGAAATCTACCCAGTGAAAAAGGCAGATATAATTTCAGTAGCAAAATGTATGTCTAAGTTGTAGGAAAATAAAGAGATGATTGTAAATGACGAAGAATGTAATGATGTCTATCAAGTGTCTTGCAGATCACAGCCCGGTGACTGGGTTCTGATCAAAGTGCTCCAAAGGAAAAACTGGAGCTTGCAAAATAGCGGAACGACCATCTTGCATCCATCAGAGTCACTGCAGGCGAGTAAGTGAAGCCATCTAAACACAGCTGACAGCAGGCGTGCCCACTTGTTGTGATCTCGCCCGGTGGAGGGGTCAGCTTTCCTGGCCGGGGGGAACTATTCGCGACAGGAGGGTGTGTCCCGTCGTCATGCGGTGGTGGCTTTTGATAACTGCAGCGGCCCTGACCGTGGCCGGGCTCCTCATCTTTGCTTCCGTGAGGGACAATAAGTCACGCTATATGAAGAAAAGGCAGACACTGTATGACAAAGGAAAGTACACCAAGTTTCCCCATGGCTATGCCACTAATTTCTGGTGGCAGTTTATGAACACTACAGCTTACTGGAATAATAAAACTGACTGCTATGCATGTACCCGGAAAGTACACCAAGTTTATGAACACTACAGCTTACTGGAATAATAAAACTGACTGCTATGCAAATACATACACACTTTCTGCCCACCGAGGAACGAGAGGAAGTGTATGGACTGTTCACTCAACGAAACCTGTGCCAGTAACGCGACACTGATGAGCCTCAACTGTCGCTCCAACTACAGCTACCGAATGATACTACAAACAAAGACTCATTACCAGACAGGATGTGCACGGACGGCACCAAGCAGTAAAGGAACCAGAGTTTCGCATCTGAGGAGGAGTGAAATTCTTACAGAGCTTGATCCCCGGCATTGGAGCTGCCGAGGTGCGGGATCACGTGGAAATCAACCGATATGCTCTGCTACGACGCATCAACTTTGACAAAGACCCTGGGACCGGCTTTAGCAGGAGAACAGAAGGCCATCAGAACGATGGTGTTGCAGAACAGACTGACACTAGACCTGCTAACAGCATCACAAGGAGGAGTATGTAAGCGGAGACACTTATGAAGCTTTGCAGAATTTGACCATTCTGCAGAAATATGTCACTGACCACACATCTGGAGCAGCTACACCGCCATGTCTAAGACTAATTATTTCAAAGATGATAACAACTACAATGACTGCTTATGTTGCCCTGCCTCAAGAAGAACAGCATCCCGTTGCAATTCTGTTAGAGGAGAACTTGTAATAACTGCTAATGAATGACGTGGTGATTAAATATGACTTGTCAAGTGATCACGCACTGATTAACACATTAGTAGTTTATGCAGGTTTTCATCATTTTACCTATAAGGTTTTCATTCTTTTATTTTTTGAAGTTTTCATTTTAAATATTAGGTTTTCATCATTTTTAAATACCAAGCTATGATTTTCTTTGTTCTTTTTATTATTTTATTTTGTTTTATTCTTTAGACCAAATGATTTCCATATCTGCTTTGCTGACATTTTGAAAATTAAAAAAATGGCTTAATATACTTAATAAATAACCTTCACAGACAATTGTTGTATACATTTTAAACATGTGAAATATATTAACATCAGGAGGGAATGTCAGAGGATTTTTATTAAATACAAATCATTGAGTGTAATCAAGTAAAAACAAATATGCTTTTTATTCAAATGCAATATAACCAAGTATGCCTTATAACCGAGTGTTCATATATTTTCACATAACCAAGCTTATTGTTAAAAGAGAACACAATGCATTCCTTGCTTAAGTGTTTAAGATGTTTTGACAAGACATGATATATTTCTGTATTCTTATTTTAGTGTGTGAAAGATCAGATAAGCTGACTCTATGTCTGAACTTTATGTCTGAACTTTATGTCTGAACTCTCCTCTTTTCTGGTAAAAGAGGAAGTACTGTTACCCATTTTTTGCCTTATAAATAAAGCAAGCAGCCTGTACTCGGGGTGTCTGTCTTCTCAGAGGCATTCACCCGTGTACACGTTCTTAAACTCTGAGTCGGTCTGCAGTGTCTTATTTCACTTACTTGTGTTTGAAAAAGTGTCTAACCCCTGGCAATGTGAAAATGTGAACTACTTTTGATTTGTTCTCTATATTTCACCTTTAAAAACGGTTTATCTTGCCAATCTGTTACTTTCTCATTTTGACAAACTGTATCGGCACAATTTATCTACATTCAGACAAAATTTAAAACATGAGTAGAAAAAAGTGATATTTCTGACTGTAAAAACCACAAACATGTTTAAAGAATCAAATAGAAATTGTACATTTTGTACATTTTTAAAAATATGCACAAGTTTTGCAAACAACAAAGCTTTATGGTACTGTTTACTTGTTTTCCATGTGGAGGCAGCGTTTACACTGCAATCTGCCTTTGGTGGCTTTTTTACAGCAACTGTGACGTTCACTTGTAGAACTGACACACAAAACAAAACAACAACCACACTACACACTAACTACACAAGACAACACACTAACTTGACTCCAAACACAAATCTATCATGTTTCAAAACTCGCTCTCTCTTTCTTTCACTCGCTGTCTCTCGCCCGTGTCACTCCTAAAAATCCCCCTCTTCCTCAACAACCACATGCCACATGTTGCGTCCGTCGACCCCAGAGGGTTCATCAGAAAGCCTGAAGTTGGCTAGTTGTGTAACGGGCTAATGTTTAAAGCTTTCACTTGAGTAACTCATATTACTGCTACTGCTAAGTAATGTTAGCTAAGTTCACAGCATATTCCATAAATGTCCAGGCCATAACTAACTGTATAACAGCGCTGCCGCATTGCATCACACTCAGTGCACTTCAATCATTTCTCCAGCAGGTTTGACAGCAAAATAATCATCATAATGTTAAAAATGAGCATGTGTAACGTACACGTACTGGGAAATTATTTACTAGGACTCACCTATCATGTGACTGCAGAGCGCAAACTCCGCCATTGTTGTTTTCCATCAAACACTCATTAAAACAGCAGCTGCAGGTATGTTAGCGCACTCATCCCCACAGTTAGGGGAGGGGCGGGGTCACATATTGAAACAGACAGAGGTGCAAGGCAGCCCAGGCAGAGACATTTTGCTTTTACATTTTACTCATTTTATTTCTTTATCTATTAAAAAATAAAACTATTCAGTGAGACAGTTATTTGTGGAGAATGAAATGCAGTTACACTTTCAAGCACTTTTAAGCACCACATCTGAAATTCAAGCATTTTCAAGGATTTCAAGCACCCGTACGAACCCTGAAACTAAGACACATCAGTGTGTGTGTCTTACAAAGTAAATGCAACGCACAGTCTCTTATTATGGCCACGTTCCCATATGACAAACATCCGGCGGATGGTTCAAAGGTTCCAGAACAAAACCGACTCAGCACCTCGATTTGTTTTGTTGGAAAAAATGCAACAGTGGCTGTGTTAGCGAGCGCGTCCACACGCAGCATTTCTGCAACCTCAAGTGTCTGTTTGTGTAAACAAATGAAGCCGAACACTGATCACAGCTGAGAGCATCCTGGGTACAGACTGCTTTCACTGCACTAACAGCACTGCATGTCGTTTCTCTCTCAATAACAACTGAAGAAAGGGCAGGATTATGATATCAACACTGTCAACACTGGGACAGGAAAAGCTGGACGGGGTAATTCATGACCTGATGATCCGACTTTGAAGCAAAAAGTGTGGAGGGACGATGCTTCATGTGGCAGGATGAAGCCCTAATGCAGTTCATTCATCCAGACAAATACTGAGCAAGGCTGATGGTCTCCCTGTAATTACTTACATTTGGGTAATGAATAGCATTACATGAACCTCCAATAAACCCTGAAGTGATTCAGTATCAGTGTGTATCCTGTATCAGGCTGTGGTCCTCTGGCATCGTTACCCTGCACACAGCCTTCTTGTCACACTCAAAGCCCACGCTGACGACTGCTCCCTTTTCCCAATATTCCTGCCTCAGCACAGAGTCCACATTAATCAACGCTCATGTTTGAATGAGCCTCTTATTCTGCTCCAACTCAAACCTTTGCTCTCTCAGAAACACTGTAATAAGCTGCCTGACTGACACAGTCCAATGACTGCAGAGAGGAGGCTCAATGCACAACCCGTTCTCACTCCCAAAGCGTAACATTTTACGCTAGGTGACAAATCGTCACCATATTACGTTTTCGGCTACCCACCACGTTCCTAAATGACGACCTCGGAAAACAGAGGAAATATGAGAACCCTCTGGACTGAATCTACACATGTTCGCTCTTTTTCTTCAAATCGCTTAGAAACACGCTATTTAACATCATTAAAGTCCTGGTTAAGGTCAGGAATAAGGTTATGGTCAGGGCTAGGGATAAGGTTAGGTTTAGGGCTGGAATACAGGGCTGGAACGTCTATTACCGTGGGAGCGTCATTGCACTGGATTCCAGCCATAACCCACCGCGTACCCTAAGAACGCCGAAGGTCTCCTTTCGTGTTCCTCAGGAACGCCGCGGGACGTGACAAAACGTCGACATGTTACGCCTCGGGAGTGAGAACGCTCTGCAATGCAACAGCTCCACGCTCCTTACAGAACCTCCAATTGAATCTAACGGATCAGCCTGTAAATGTTCTCTCAGTGCTTTATGA
>NC_138957.1:1430000-1445000 GCF_965226115.1 Aulonocara stuartgranti | reverse complement strand
GGTGTTACAAACGACTCACCTGCAGTTTGGTGGAGGGTCCAAGGTGATGTCAGCCAATTCCTTCTGAATTCTGCAAAATCAGATCGGAGTCAGTAAAACGCGTTACTGTAAGTCCACAAAGAGGAATGACGATAACCAGAAACGAAGCTACTCTGCAAAGATCACCACAAACCCACGCCTGCAACAGTCACGTCAAACTTTCCACGCTGCCAGCTTATCTTGTGTGACATCACAGGCGCCGCTCTTCTACTCCACCCAGCATCACTGCACTCACCTCTTAGCACTGGTGGACAGATGTTTGGAGGTTTTGCTCATGCTGGCTTTACTGTCCTTTTTCTTTGGGGGGTTCGCCTCCTGCTGTTGCTGCTGATGGGTCGAAGAGGAAGAAGAGGAAGAGCTTGTGCTGGCACGGGAATCTTCATCCGACATACCGAGCCTGGGAAATGAACATTCATTTAAAATGATATTTCATAATAAAACGAAATTATTCGAGCTGCTGCAGGACTCTGACGTATTAAATCCACCTACTACAGCTGACACGGTCCACTAACACGTCCACGGCTGCCACTGAGTTCAAGCTCTAACTGCACTGAAATGTTCGTAGGATACACGCGTTAACTGTAACAGGTTGGCGTTTTCTATCTATGGACTGTAAAGCTCTAGTGTGCAGCCATGGCTGCCTCCATCACATTACGGCTCAGGCCTGGAGCGACACTGGCCGAGTAAACTGGTTGGACTAGTTTAAATCCTCCGTGTGAGGAACCTCTGCGGCCTGAGCTAATGTTGCCTGTTATTTTTAGCTCGTTGGGCAGCGACAAAGGAAACATCTGATGGAGCAGTTGGGCCCGGCTCTGGTCAACACCAGGGACCAAAACACCACCTCACACCGACCCGTGAGTGGAAAAGCAGAAACGCATCGGCGGGGCGATGTCGCAGTCGAACCCCGATGCTACACCGCAACAATGTTCAGCTGCGGGGAACTTTCGGATAAAGGAGTCAGGAAGCTCCTTCGGGCTGTCGAGCTGCTTCTCAGGCCTCACATTACGACGTCAGAAAGAAACAAACAGAACCCGCCGTTCGCTCAAAGCTTTTCCTCGCATTTTAAAGCTACATCCGTCGACACTGACCCAGCCACAGGATGCACACAGTCCTAAACTCTCCTCTGACGATTAAAGGGCGCATTTGTCAGACTAACGCCCTCCGCAACATACACGCGACACACAGTGTTACAATATTATGAGCCGTTACACAAATATCTCCTGTTAGATACCTTTCTTTGTGTGTGTGTGTGCAAAGCCTACGCGCGTGTCCCTCCGCCGCCTGACTACACTCGCCGCCGTCAGGTTCACGCGCTACAGTACGGAAACGGGAACTTCCCGCCGACGTCTACAAAATAAAAGCACATTAAACTCATGGGAATAATTGGTCACACACAATGACTGTAGAAAACACACGAAAAGGCATCAGCACAAGAACAAGATAGTGCATATTTATCCTTAAAAGTATAATATCTTATATGACCCTTTCAAAAATGATATTACAATGAAGACGATAAAGATACAAAAGTTGTTGTATTGTTAATTATTATAATTTTATTCACACACTTTACAACATACAGTACTGTATAGGTCCATTCTAGTGGGACCCCTTAAAGACAAAAACCTTTTTCTGCAGCAAAAGTGCGAAATTCTACAACTACCACTAATAATAATAATAATTTTAAAAAAGAATAATAATAATAATGGTAATAGTAGTGTAGTAGGTATAGTAGTAGTGGTAGTACTATTTTAATTTTGCAACTCCAAAATGTTGCTTAAACTACACATTGACATTATATTTTTAATTTTTACAAATACACAGGGTTCATCTTTTTGCTTGGCCTAAAATGATTGGTACGTGTATTTCAACCCGTCATGGGGTGTCAACAGCTGGATTTGCCAATTGAGATGTGGTGCTTTTATTTTGTAGGTTCTGACAGTGTACTTCCTGGTACTATTGCGAACAATAACAAAAAACAACTTGGCGTTCGCAATGGATCTAAGCGCGCCTGTGACAGGAAGTGTTCGTCCCGCAGCTGCCACTAGTCGGCGGAGTTTCCATTTTGGCTTTCTGCCAGAAATCTTCTGCGTTATTCGGTGTTTTCACGCATGCGTTGGTTTGGATTATGCGCCCAAAGTATTTGGCATAAAACTATTTTGTGGCGTTTACAAAAAGATCCTGTTTTAGGTTTAAATAGACCGATTCAACACTGGAGAAGCAAGGCTCAGATGGTTTGGACATGTGCAGTGGAGGATGATGGACACACCGGACAAAGGATGCTGTTATGCTTCTGTCATGCAGTCATAACAGAAGCTGTCTAACATTCATCTGGAAAGAAAGCCATTACCTGTCCATGAACCAGTTTATCACTGCTGCCCTGCACGCGTCTCCACTGTCATGCAGCATATTTACTGTTATTATCCACACGTGGATGTTCCACATTTGGATTAGTTATGTACTAACGGAAATGATGTAAGAACCCAAGCACACCTTACTACTGTGCCTTCAGGTAGTAAAGCATATAGTTAGGGCTGGACCAGGTGACCCTGAATCCTCCCTTAGTTATGCTGCAATAGACGTAGGCTGCCGGGGGATTCCCATGATGCATTGAGTTTTTCCTTTCCAGTCACCTTTCTCACTCACTATGTGTTAACAGACCTCTCTGCATTGAATCATATCTGTTATTAACCTCTGTCTCTCTTCCACAGCATGTCTTTATCCTGTCTTCCTTCTCTCACCCCAACCAATCACAGCAGATGGCCCCGCCCCTCCCTGAGCCTGGTTCTGCTGGAGGTTTCTTCCTGTTAAAGGGGAGTTTTTCCTTCCCACTGTCGCCAAAGTGCTGCTCACAGGGGGTCATATGATTGTTGGGCTTTTCTCTGTATCTATGAAGCACCTTGAGGCGACTTCAGTTGTGATTTGGCGCTATATAAATAAAACTGAATTGAATTGAATTAATAAAACCTGTCTACTGTTAATGTTCAGCCTGAGAATGGCTGCACTGAGTTCATTTAAAGGACAGTTCATAGCTCCTGTCAGCTGACAACAAAACTTTGGGCTTCACCAAAATTGAGAAGACTGGAAAAATGTTGCCTGGAATGATCAGTATGCAGATGGTAACACATCAGACCCACTACTAGGTGCACTCGTACTGTGTGAAAAGCATTTTTAAGATTAATTTGAAGATATTTCTACTCAACATATTTAGACTTTTAAGCCAACAACAGCGTAAATGAACCGTACTGCATCGTTTTCTCCACCTGTAGCATCATTCTAAACTATCGCAAGACTTTCTCTTTTTAAATCCTGAAATGATCATCCTGAGCACTTAAGTAAACAAAAACATCCTGCTGAAGGTCTTCAGGGATCTGTAGAGTTGCACGTTCAGACTGTAATTAGTTTGTGGTGACTTGAGTAAATGATCTTCTTCTGGCTGCTCCTTTCACCGGTCTTCAACCCATCTGTCACTCCTGCCACGCACCTCATCCCCTCTCGCCCTCCTCGTACATCCTGTCCACACAGACTGCTCTGCCACTCCGGACTTCCTCACACAGCTCCACAGTTCTTCTCTTGGATCCCTGACATCTGTAGTGTTTCTCTGGATGAAGCCTGACTGCTGCTCACGGATCGTCACCTCTCGTCTTGACCCCCCTTCATTAATTCTCTCCCACAGCTTCATGGTTATGGTTTGCTAGCTGCACATCACCCTTGTTCTTGAAAATAAGCACCAGTACAGTTCTTTTCTTTTCTGCAGGCCTCCTCTCACTCCGCGAAACTGTGGGTAGAAAACTCCACTCTGTCTGTCGTAGACATCCCCGTACCTGCACAGGTGTGTCACCTGAACCAACCACATTTTCACTGTCGATGCTCTTCACAGCCGCCCTCACTTCCTCCTTACTAATCCTCTGCACATCCCGATTCACTAAATGTCCTCCATCCGTGCTCCACTTCTCATTTTCCACCTTCATCGGTCCTCGGAGTGCTCCTTCCATCTTCTCCACACACGTTTCACTTGTTAGCACACTTCCGTCTCTATCCAGCCTCACCTGCTGCACGTCCTGCCCCAGCTTGCTCTGTATGGAACGCCAGGACTGCCATAATGAATTAATTAAATACACCATTAAATAATTAATTAAATGTGGCAATAATTAATTAAAATTGGAATTAATTAATTAAATAAATAGTTATGACACATGTAATTAATTAATTATTGACAAATTCAATTAATTAAGATAAGATAAGATAAGATAGAACTTTATTAATCCCTCGGGTGGGTTCCTCTGGGAAATTCGATTTCCAAAAAAGCACAGCATATATATATATATATATATATATATATAAAAACACCCAGCGCGCCCCTGCGGGCGGTTTATCCTTCAAGCTCGGGTCCTCTACCAGAGGCCTGGGAGCTTGAGGGTCCTGCGCAGTATCTTAGCTGTTCCCAGGACTGCGCTCTTCTGGACAGAGATCTCCGATGTTGTTCCCGGGATCTGCTGGAGCCACTCGCCTAGCTTGGGAGTCACCGCACCTAGTGCTCCGATTACCACGGGGACCACCGTTACCTTCACCCTCCACATCCTCTCGAGCTCTTCTCTGAGCCCTTGGTATTTCTCCAGCTTCTCGTGTTCCTTCTTCCTGATATTGCTGTCATTCGGAACCGCTACATCGATCACTACGGCCGTCTTCTTCTGTTTGTCTACCACCACTATGTCCGGTTGGTTAGCCACCACCATTTTGTCCGTCTGTATCTGGAAGTCCCACAGGATCTTAGCTCGGTCATTCTCCACCACCCTTGGGGGCATCTCCCATTTTGACCTCGGGACTTCTAGGTTATACTCGGCACAGATGTTCCTGTACACTATGCCGGCCACTTGGTTATGGCGTTCCATGTATGCCTTGCCTGCTAGCATCTTGCACCCTGCTGTTATGTGCTGGATTGTCTCTGGGGCATCTTTACACAGCCTGCACCTGGGGTCTTGCCTGGTGTGATAGACCCCAGCCTCTATGGATCTTGTACTCAGAGCTTGTTCTTGTGCTGCCATGATTAGTGCCTCTGTGCTGTCTTTCAGTCCAGCTTTGTCCAGCCACTGGTAGGATTTCTGGATATCAGCCACCTCCTCTATCTGCCGGTGGTACATACCGTGCAGGGGCCTGTCCTTCCATGATGGTTCCTCGTCTCCCTCCTCTTTCTTGGGTTTCTGCTGCCTGAGGTATTCACTGAGCACTCGGTCAGTTGGGGCCATCTTCCCAATGTATTCTTGGATGTTCCTTGTCTCATCCTGGACTGTGGTGCTGACACTCACCAGTCCCCGGCCCCCTTCCTTCCGCTTAGCGTACAGCCTCAGGGTGCTGGACTTGGGGTGAAACCCTCCATGCATGGTAAGGAGCTTTCTTGTCTTTATGTCAGTGGCTTCTATCTCCTCCTTTGGCCAGCCTATTACCCCAGCAGGGTACCTGATCACGGGCAGGGCGTACGTGTTGATGGCCCGGATCTTGTTCTTACCATTCAGCTGACTCCTCAGGACTTGCCTGACCCTCTGCAGGTACTTGGTGGTTGCAGCCTTTCTAGCGGCCTCTTCATGGTTCCCATTTGCCTGCGGGATCCCCAGATACTTGTAACTGTCCTCTATGTCTGCAATGTTGCCTTCTGGTAGTTCAATCCCCTCAGTTCTGACTACCTTCCCTCTCTTTGTTACCATCCGACTACACTTCTCCAGTCCGAACGACATTCCAATGTCATTGCTGTATAGCCTGGTAGTGTGGATCAGTGAATCGATGTCTCGTTCACTCTTGGCATACAGCTTGATGTCATCCATGTACAGGAGGTGGCTGACAACTGCTCCGTTCCGTAGTCGGTATCCGTAGCCAGTCTTGTTAATGATCTCACTGAGGGGGTTCAGGCCTATGCAGAACAGCAGTGGGGACAGAGCATCTCCTTGGTAGATCCCGCACTTGATGGTAACTTGTGCTATGGGCTTGGAGTTGGCCTCTAGTGTTGTACGCCACATCCCCATTGAGTTCCTGATGAAGGCTCTTAGGGTCCCATTGATCTTGTACAATTCTAGGCATTCCAGTATCCAGCTGTGGGGCATTGAGTCATAGGCCTTCTTGTAATCAATCCAGGCAGTGCACAGGTTGGTCAGTCTGGTCTTGCAGTCTCGGCTGATTGTTCTGTCTACCAGTAGCTGGTGTTTTGCACCTCTGGTATTCTTGCCAATTCCTTTCTGTGTCCCGCTCATGTATTGACCCATGTGCCTGTTCATCTTAGCCGATATGATGCCTGACAGGAGCTTCCATGTAGTACTGAGGCAGGTTATCGGTCGGTAGTTGGAGGGGACCGGTCCCTTCTTGGGGTCCTTGGGGATCAGGACCGTCCGGCCTTCAGTTAGCCATTCCGGGTGTCTCTCGTTAACTAGCAGCTGGTTCATTTGTGCTGCCAGACGCTGGTGGAGTGCAGTCAGCTTCTTCAGCCAGTAGGCGTGAACCATGTCGGGCCCTGGTGCTGTCCAACTCTTCATACTGGAGACCCTTTCTTGGATATCTGCCACTGTGATGGTTACTGGACCCTGTTCAGGGAGGTCGCTGTGGTCTGCCCTCAGATCCACTAGCCACTGAGCATTGCCGTTATGGGTTGCATCCTTCTCCCATATGCTCTTCCAGTATTGCTCCGTCTCCAGCCTTGGTGGTGCTGTTCTCTTATTGTTCCCTTGCCACTGAGAGTACACCTTTGCTGGTTCTGTGGAGAACAGCTGGTTTATTCTCCTGCCTTCTATCTCTCTGGTGTACCTCCTCAAGCGGCTGGCCAAGGCTGTGAGTCTTTGCTTGGCAGTTTCCAAGGCCTCAGGTATGGACAGCTTGCTGTATTTCTTAGGCACCTTATTCGTCGCACCTTTCTGCAACTCCGTTAGTTGGCTAACCTCTCTCCGTGCTACTTTGATCTTGCCCTCTAGCCTCCTTCTCCATGGAGGGTACTGCCCCTTGTGGCTGTTCAACTTGTAGCCAAGCATCTCACTGATCACTGCTGCCGTATTGTAGATCAGCTTGTTAGTGTCGGTAATCGTGGTTGTAGGTATTGCCCGTAGTGCTGCATTAACATCATCTAGCAGACCTTCTGAGGGTACTTCACGTAATCTTGGTAACCGGCTACGGGGGATCCAGGTTTCAAGCTTGGCCATGATCCTATTTTTCAGGTCAGCTCCTCTCGCACTCAACGATCCTTCTCCTATCGCACTTGGGGCTATGTACCCAATCTCGGGTGGGGGTGATGATATCTCCCCCCTGACCTGGCGTCCTGACTCCTCCTTGCCGTAGCATTTGTGTTGTACCTCGTCAATCTCTAGCTGTGAGAGCAGTCCCTTCTTTCGAATGTTGGAACACTGAGCTACTAGTTGTTTCGCCGTCATTGTGGATGTTGGGTATCGAAGAATCCATAGGTCCCTCATCCTATTCATGTAGCCCCTTCCGCCGGGGTTACTTGCGTAGTAGCATTCCAACAACGCCCTGTTTTCGTCCCTTGCCCACCGATGCCTTCTTGTTCCAGTAGCCCACTTTTCGTCAGGGTGCCCTGGTTCCTCAACACCTGACGCGGACCTTGTTGATCCGGGCGACGTCCGAGCCGGCATGCCTTCATATTTATCTGTCTCGCTCATGTCTGCGGTAGGCTTGCTTAGCATAGGGGGTCTAGCCTTAGGACCCTTACTGGATACAGACGCCCCAGGCAGGAATCGAACTTGCGATCCTCTGTTCCAAAGGCGTGTAGTCTAACCACTACGCTATCCAGCTGCTATATATATTTATATATATATATATATATATTTATATATATATATATATATATTTATATATATATATATATATATTTATATATATATATATACACACACACACATATATAAATACAGAGACAAATATAAATAAAATATACGAAGGGGATAAATAGAATAAATAGGAATAAAAAATAAAAATACAAGTGAATTGCACATTTCAAGTATTGAGGTCTATTGCACCGTTGACTATTTACAAAAAGTATTGCACAGTGAGGTGAAGAGGCACTACAGCTTAGTTGTTCCCCCCTCCTTTGTCCTCCTGTTTCCCCTCCCTCTCCCCTCCAGAGAGGAGTTAAACAGTCTGATGGCGTGTGGGACAAAGGAGTTTTTAAGTCTGTTAGTTCTTGTCTTGGGGAGAAGCAACCTGTCACTGAACAGACTCTTCTGGTTGTTTATGGCCGTGTGCAGAGGATGCCCAGCATTGTTCATAATGTCCAGCAGTTTCTTTAATGTCCTTTTCTCTGCCACTGTCACCAGAGTGTCCAGCTTCATGCCGACCACAGAGCTAGCCCTCCTGATCAGTTTCTCCAGCCTGGATGAGTCCCTCTTTGCTGTGCTGCTCCCCCAGCACACCACAGCATAGAAAAGTACTCCAGCAACCACCGACTGGTAAAACATCCTCAGGAGCTTCCTGCAGATGTTAAAAGACCTCAGCCTCCTGAGGAAGTACAGTCGGCTTTGGGCTTTTTTATACAGGTGCTCTGTGTTGCATGACCAGTCCAGTTTATTGTCCACCCACAGCCCGAGGTACTTGTACTTGTTGACCACCTCCACCTCCTCCCCCTCTATCTGAACCGGCAGTGGACCTTCTCTGGACCTCCCGAAGTCCACAACCAGTTCCTTAGTCTTTGAGGTGTTGAGTTGCAGGTGGTTTGTGTGACTCCATGCGACAAAGTTCCTCACCAGACTTCTGTACTCCTCTTCCTGATCATCCCAGATACACCCCATGATGGCCGTGTCATCTGCAAACTTCTGAATGTGGCATAATTCAGAGTTGTAGCAGAAGTCAGAGGTGTACAGGGTGAAGAGAAGAGGGGACAGCACAGTTCCCTGTGGTGCTCCTGTGCTGCTCACCACTGTGTCAGACGTGATGTCCTTCAGCCTGACGTACTGTGGTCTGTCGGTGAGGTAGTCGGAGATCCAAGCCACCAGGCAGGGGTCCACCTCCATCCTGTTCAGTTTTTCCTGAAGCATACAGGGCCGGATGGTATTAAAGGCACTGGAAAAGTCAAGAAACAGGATCCTGACCGTGCCTTTTCCCCCATCCAGGTGTGAGTGGGCTCTGTGTAGGAGGTACAGGATGGCATCCTCCACTCCGACACCCGCCTTGTATGCAAACTGTAGTGGGTCCTGGGCATGTTGTACCTGTGGTCGGAGGAGGTTGAGGAAGAGCCGCTCTAGAGTCTTCATAAGATGTGACGTCAGTGCCACCGGTCGGAAGTCATTCAGCTCATTGGGCCGGTTCTTTTTGGGGACCGGGACGATGCAGGATGTCTTCCATAGGGCGGGCACTCTCCCCAGTCGCAGACTGAGGTTGAAGACTCGTTGTAGCGGCTCCCCAAGTTCAGCAGCACACGCCTTTAGCATCCTAGGACACACCTTGTCTGGGCCTGCTGCCTTTCTGGGGCGAAGCTTCCTCAGTTGCCTCCTGACCTGATCCACTGTGACACTGGGAGATGTTTGGGGGGAGGGGAGGGGGGGAGATGTCTTGCTGCTGAGAGAGGGATTGGAGGAGGGGGGTGTCATGGTGTCAGGAAGGGGGGGAAGCGAGGGAGGCAGGAGAGTGGGGAGAGGACTCTGTAGTGAAGGTGAGGGTGGGGGTGGGGGGGTTGTGGGCTGGTCAAACCTGTTGAAGAAGTTGTTGAGTTCGTTTGCCTTCTCCACAGTCCCCCCCACTGTGCTTTTCTTGGTGTTGTGGCCTGTGATGGTTTTCACACCATTCCAGACCTCCCTCATATTGTTCCTCTCCAACTTCTGCTCCACCTTCCTCCTGTAGGTGTCCTTTGCTTCCCTCAGGCAGCGTTTCACCTCCCGCTGTGCTGCTTTCATCTCCTCCTTCACTTTGCTCCTGAAAGCCTTCTTCTTCATGTTGAGGACAGCTTTGACTTCCTGTGTTACCCACGGTTTGTTATTAGGATAACACCGTACCGTCTTAGCAGGGGCGACTGTGTCCACACAAAAGTTGAGGTAGTCTGTAAGACAGTGTGTCGCCCCCTCTATGTCCTCACCATGTGGGCTCAGGAGCACATCCCAGTCTGTGGTGTCATAACAGTCTCTCAGAGCTTCCTCCTTTTCTGGGGTCCTAATTATTTATGTATTTCACATTTTAATTAATTATTGACACATTTAATTAATTCTTTAATGATATATTTATTTATTTCATTTTGGCAGTCCTGGCGTTCCATAGCTCTGTCTGCCTATAAACGTGTTTGTGAATATTCAGAATGAAAGCGCTAAGACGAGAGCCAACATCAGGTCCCCTCCACCAAAACTGTGCCATGTAGAGTTTGTGTTGTTCAGCATGGTGATAATCTGCTTATTGCCTCCAACATGTTACACATCCATGTAATCTTATTTGGAGTCGAGGCTCTTATTTATTCAAAGAACAACGTTGGCCTTTCACTTCTATTGATCACCTACGTTTCACTGTGTGTGTGCACACCTCTCCTTCACAACATTACATCTGCGGTGCGTGAATAATGGGAGGAGGTGGCAAAAAGATCAGCTTGCTGCTTTTTAAAAATACATCCATATTATTATTATTACATACTTATAAAAAGAAACAATGTGCATTTGACTGCATAAAGTAACCATCACACTATTTTTCTTATTTATTTTATTTTGTTTTTACTTTTTCTAATAT
The DNA here is from genome assembly GCF_965226115.1 of Aulonocara stuartgranti. Classification (NCBI taxonomy): domain Eukaryota; kingdom Metazoa; phylum Chordata; class Actinopteri; order Cichliformes; family Cichlidae; genus Aulonocara; species Aulonocara stuartgranti. The sequence goes on along the minus strand of NC_138957.1, from coordinate 1,434,272 downwards.
TTCTCTCACTCAGCTTTTCCTTTAGTCCACTGTGCTGCTGTAACAAGTGAATTTCCCACAGAAACCAAAAGCAGGGCCTTGCGCACAAAGCAAAGCTGGATGTAGCTCTGTCATCAACAAGTGTTTGTGTCTGTAGTTTACTGCGACGGCTGCGCCTGTAATTCACTGTAATCCAACCCACTGTTCACCCAGTAGATTTATTCAGGTTCCTCCAAACACACTCATTTGAACTGTACTTGGCCTATAAAAAGGCATCGTGGGAACTGTTGCAGATACAAATCACAAAATGCTGGAATCACAAATTGAATCACAGTAAGTCAGTCCTCATTTTTAAGGTGTCCACAGGTAAATATCTTCACTGCACATGAAAGGTTCTTCTTTGAAGATGCTGTCCAAGTCCTCATGCTGGAGACCCGTTCTTGGATGTCTGTCACTGTGACGGTTTGCTGGAGCCTGCTCAGGGAGGCTGCTGTGGTCTCCTCTCAGCTCTGTTAGCCAATGAGCTTTGCTGTTATGTGTTGCATCCTTCTCCCATATGCTCCGTCTCCTTTTTCTCTGTTGTTCCCCTGACACTGAGAGCACAACTTGGATGGTTTACTTGTGCACACGTGCTGTTGTTGAATATCTTGATCTGATCTGCACATAAATATCTTGTTGTGTTCTCTGTAAGTTATTATCTTTGTCTGAGACATTTCATAGCTGTGGAGACAGATGAGGGATGTTTGATAGTTAAAGGATGGATTTGGACTAGAAGGTTTTATTGCCTGGCAGCTGTGAAACCAAAGGAGAACACTCCATCACTTTGAGCCATGCTCTGTAGCGTCTATGCAAACCATGGAAACACAAAAGCATTCCACTGTCACACTCAGACCTCTAGCTGTGCAAGCCCCATTCAGCTTTTCATGTCCTTGTTTAAATCCAGGTAGAGTACTTTCATGATAACACCTGGCCCATAACGTCTACCCCTAAGACCTCAGCATTAATCACAACATCACCTGCGTGCACAGCAGTCACTCTTGAGTATGTGAGTTCATCAGGGCTGTTAGTAGTATGAATGCAAAGGTGTCCCACTCAGACCCATTGTCAGCAGCATAAGCCACTTACAATATTGCTAAACACCTTGCTACCATCCTTGCTCCTCTCGTGGGGAACACCCCACACCACATCAAGAACTCCACCAACTTCACCGACAAGGTCCAGAAACTTCCCCTGGATCCAGATGAAACCATGGTGTCCTTTGATGTAGTCTCTCTCTTCACTTGCATACCCACCACGGAGGCCGTGGAGACTGTCAGAAAACGACTACAAGAAGACAGCTCCTTGGAGGACAGGACCAACTTCACCACGATCAGATCTGCACACTGTTAGACCTCTGCCTCACCACTACATACTTCAAATACAACGAAGGCTTCTACAGACAAAAACATGGCTGTGCCATGGGCTCCCCCGTGTCACCTATTGTAGCAACCTTTACATGGAGGAAGTGGAAAGGAAGGCTCTTGGTTCTTTCAAAGGAAGAGTACCCAGCCACTGGTACAGATATGTGGACGACACCTGGGTCAAAATCAAGACACAAGAAGTGGAATCCTTCACTGCGCACATTAACGCTGTGGATAAAAACATCAAGTTCACCAGGAAGACACAAAGGACGACTGTTTGCCTTTCCTGGACTGCGCTGTGCACATTGAAGAGAACGGAAACTCCCACTAGGTTTAAATCTCTCTCCACTATTTGACCTTAGAACTGAAGAAGCTTCTCGGATGAGAGGTGAAACGTCCTCAAGCAACTCAAAGTCCAGACGCTTTTCTTTCCAAGCTCCTTAGAGTACATAGAGATGATTTGATGATTTGACAGCAGCATGAACCTCAAAGGTGGTTAAATAGTGTTTAAAACAAAATGCTTTTCAGGATTTGTGCTCACAGCTGCAGACTGAGAAAATATGATTTTAGAACGAATCAAGCTAGAACCTACTGTCAGCATAGAGGCTCTCTGAGAGGACTTTAAAGTCTTTATCAACACAAGGACACAAGGAAGGAAGAATAAAATAAGTAAAATAGTGCCGTCACAAACAAGTCACGGCACAAGTCAACACTGCAAATAATAAAAGTGGAAAAGTACAACTAAAGATTTGTTTTGCTTTTAGTTCTGAATTATGACAAATACATGACAAGTCCACTGTTTTCATCTCGAGTCAGCTGAGTGTCAGAGGAGGACTGCAGAGGGAGCGCAGACGTCACTGACCTGACGTGTGGTGGTCAGAGCATCTTCCAAACACGTCACTGGGAACAAGAAAAGAAAGCTCGCCCTGGACTACAGTCTGAAAGTAAATGTGTCAGCATGCAGGATTACTTTATTGTTAACCGCGTCTGCACAAACTTAGATGAGGACGTTCCCCTTTAAGTATTTAGCTGTGCTTTTTGCTCTGGAGTTAATTTGTTGGTGATGAACGGCTGCAGTCACAGTTCGGGGTAAGGAGGTGCTGCTCCGCCTTCACTTGATTCAAACGGCTCGCAGACAGAACATCAGTGACCAGCAGCACTGCGGGACGCAGGTCTTTGCCATAAAGGCTGAACGTGCACTCAGTCACGACGCTTTGTGTTGTCGAAATTTTTGTCTAACAGCACAAAGAGGAAGTAAGACACACGGTTACATAAGTGCACAGCTGTGACCGACTCGGGAACAAACGAGTCTGTACTGCGTGAGCGAGTAGAACGGATCCACGTTACTAGAAAGTGACTGAAAACACTGCATCAGATGCCACAATCATGTCTGACCCAGAGGGGAATTACCTCTCACCTTCTAATCATTCAGTCTCTGCGGTGAGCCTCTGACAGCTCGTTTCTGACAGGAAGTGGTCACAGCGACGAGCACGCGCTGACATCACGCAGTGCTGAATTAAAACAACAGACTGAGAGAAGCTGTGTCACATGACAGCCAGTGTTTTATTGAGTATTCGATGAGTATGTATGTTCTCACAAGGCATTAAGTGTACAGCAAACTAAGCACTATTGTCATATATGATGATGGGCTCACTCCATGCCACAGTTCTGCCTGAACAGAAATATCGGGACTACGTGTCCACTACATGAACACATGTCCTGATGCCATGCACTAATATTGACCATGAGCTGGAAAACACAAACAAAATGAAATGCACTCACTCAGTATGAACATTTTTACATCACATGAAACGGGAGGAATTCATCACACGCGCTTTTAGATAAAGAGAATGACACGGGCGGCAACAATGTTATAAACAATGCCACAACAATAAGAACAACAACATCAACAGAACAATAACAGTATTAAAGCTTTTCATGACCATATCAACATTCAGTGTATTGGAAAATACAATCCCAATAGACTCTTTGTATAAAAAAGAAGCTTTTCAAGTCAGCATGGAACAAATAACAGTTTGTATCTCGGGGGTTGGGGGGGTGGATGACAGGGGCGGGTGTGCTTCCATAGATTCCAGAAGAGAGGAGGTGTGTGTGTGTGTGTGTGTTGGGGGAGGCGCTGGGGTCCTGGAGCTGCTCTATGTAGCGTAGCGCTTGGTCCACTGTTTGGCTATCCTGTCGTGCTCAGCTCTGTTGGTCAGGTACTGTGTGGCGATGCTTCCAACCAGAGGGTCAGCTGGAATACAAGAACAAACGGCAGACATGTTTAACCACGTGTTGGCTGTCACATGTTGAAAAGTATGGCAGGTAAATGAATTCTCTGAAACTCATAATATAAAAGACTGCACAGCCAGGCTTTAGGCACACTCAGCAGGACAGCTGTGCAAAAGCAAAACTATCTGTGACAGTGATGAGCGGGCGGTCAGCTGCCTCGGTATCCTGTATGTATTCAGTGTGGGGGAAGGGCTCTGACCAGGTCTCAGCCTGGAATCACAACACTTCCTCCTGTCACATTGTTAGCGTGCTGCATGCAAAAACGTTTGATGCGCTGTGTGTCAGGACATCCTGAATAGGTCCAACAGATCTGTCTTTGGACGGTCAGGTAAGTCAAAATAAACTGGAACCTTCTAACAGGAATACAGAGGGTTGAATCGCCAGATATCAGCACTGCTCTTAAAAAGCCTGCATCAGTCAGCTGCTTGACTGTAAACGTCAGACTCTGAGTGGAAGCGAGATATTGCTGGGCACAGATGGGTCGTCTGTGAGAGTGGTGTACAGGACATGTTTACACAAACAGACATAAGGTGCTGTCTAACATCTGATTACCTGGCCTGTGGAACCACAGCCTCATCAAAGACCTCGGCTCATTGGAAGG
>NC_138957.1:1417500-1425000 GCF_965226115.1 Aulonocara stuartgranti | reverse complement strand
AAGTGGAAAACAGCTAAACATGAGAGGTTTTTGGACAAAGTTTGTGTTTTTTCCATTGTTTAAGCACTGCTTCCAGCCAAGAGTGATACCATATATGCCCCATAGCTGCAGAAAAGGCTAACATTGTTATCTTTTTACAAAAACCAGCTGAACATGAGGTTTTTGGACCAATTTTGTGTTCTCCATTCTTTAAGCACCGGTTCGAGCACCGTTTAAGCACCAGCACCGTTTCAAAAGTACCGGTTTGGTACCGGTATTGGATAAAACCTAAATGATACCCATCCCTAGTCATCCTCTGGCCCTGACCTACCTTTCATGGTCCAGCACATTTCTGAGTTAACTCACTTTAACTCTCAAAGTGCTGATAATGTAGAGATAAAAAAATGATTTTAAAAACTGAGAATCTTTATTCTGTTCATTACCAACACACACCACCTGCAGGTCCCTGTTGTCTTTACAGTAATCGGGGTCAGACTGGCACAAATGCTTCCAGGATTGAGTTTTTCCAGACAGTCTTGGTTAAATGTTGAACGGATTAAAGGGGGTTTGGAATCCCAGGCTCACACTTTAATACAGGAGCAGCTGAAAGGAGCTTCTTGTTAGCCAGGTATACCTGTGACAGCTCAAAATGACCCACAGACAGTCTCAGAAACATGAAGGCAGAGCAGAGCACACCTGAAACAAACAAAAAACACCGTGGACCTCTGTACCTGTGATGGAGCCAGAGCACAACATTTATATAAAAGAGACACTTTTGTGATGGACAGTGTTACACACACACACAATCATTGTTTTCATCACTACACTGCCTGTCTGTTCTCTTGGGATGCTGCTGCGCTGCAAACACAACTTCAGCCTCACAGTAAAGTACATGATTTAAGCAGCTCAGTCAGCCTGTCACAGCTACATGACAGCATCTCTGTGTGCGTGTGTGTGTGTGAAGCTCTCACCTGGGTTGCAGTCAGTGAGCAGGGAGCAGATGGACAGTAGGACCTTGGAGATGGTGAGGGCGGGACTCCAGTTGTCCTTCAGGATGTCCAGACAGATCACGCCCTGACTGTTGATGTTGCAGTGGTAGATCCTCGTACGGAACGTCACCTGATTGGTTAAGAAACAGTTTCATTTGATGCTGCATCCTGTTGATCCTGACCTCTGAGCCAATGACATGTTTTAAAAAAGGCTTATTTTAGGTTTCGTTTAACTATCAACAACATGTAAGGTGATCAAACAAACAAGTGTTTTTTATATTTTGGGACTGTGGTGGACTCGAGTCCACCACAAAAAGTCTAGGAGAGGACGGCCGCTCTATTTCTGTTCCCTTCACAATAACTAAGAACAAACAGGCCCAATAAACCAGGCCTATGATAAGAGACTTGCAGTGTTTTCCTGCAGCTCCGTCTGTTAGCACATGCCTCCTGACATTTAGGACGTGACAGGTTCAATCAATGAAACACTTGTCAGTTAGATTAAACGAGCAGCACAGGCTGACAGCGCTCTTCATATCCTGCCTGTGTGCCTGCATCAACACTGAAGACATTCCATAGCTCAGCACAAAGAGCCCTGCATCATTAAGCGGTGACCTTTGACCTCTGTGTGTCTTTAGAAACGAGGCTGATGAGCTGTAGCTTGCCCCCGTTCATGTCACCCTTCCTCCGTTCAGAGAGACAAACCCTCCTCCTATTATGAAGATCAACAGATTGATTTATCTGTCACTGTTTCACGTCAGCAGTGCTGCAGCGCCACACTGGAAACATCTGAGAGGACTTCACTGATACACTATAAATATACATTGTGTTATCTTGCACAGCATGGGTGTTAAAAAACTTGAAATGTTATCATTACACATGCTCTGGCTAAGCAGTGTGAGTGCTGTCAGGCATTTGAGTGTGAGCGAGCTATGTGAGGGCTGACTCTTGTCATCTGCGGTGCTGTTTCCAAACCAGGAAGAGATGCGGAAGCTGAGATTATTTTCAGCGGCACTTCTGTAAAATCTGCTCATAGCTGGGACGGGAGGTCCACCTCCATCAGCCAGGTGACGGAGAGGTGGGTTAGCTCGTCTGTCTGAACTCCCGAGAACTTGTGCCGTGAATCCTTTCTGTCAGAGAGCTGCAGGTATAGTCCGTCGGTTATAGTGTCAGCTGCTCCTTTGCTGTAAGCGCACTCGTTGTGGTCGGCTGTAAGACCAGCACCTGTGCGTGACGTGACTGGTGATGTCACATGTCAGTAATGTGAGCAGAAGGGGCGCGGTGTGTTCTAGCAACGTTATTTGTCCCGAGTGCACGTGTCAGGCAGCCCAGCAGGGAACATGTCACGCTGGACGCTGAAGTCGATGAGCAGCACTCTGGCTGAAGCCTTCTGGTTTCTCTACGTGAGTCAGAGACACAGGGTGGAAACCTCGGCTGAATGGTTTGTTCTGTACGGCAGCGGGCCCAGCTTGGTTGGGAAGCGTGAGCTGATGTGAAGCCTCTCAAAGCATTTCATGATACAGCAGCTGGCACTCTGCTTTGGCTGAGGGTCCATGAAGATATCTGTCAGCTGTTCTTCACAGTGTGTTGGCACGCAGCCTGGGATGAGATCTGGACCCATGTTGCAGAAACCTCCTCATGCTGTCTGCAGTCACAGCCAATAGCTGGCAGGCTGGAGGCAGTGATAGTTGTTTGCAACCTCAAACATGTCCACTGTTCAGTGCCTGAAGTCTTTGCCATAAATGCCTCATGTCCTTGGTGCATTCATTGGACAACTGTTTTTAGCTTGTTCTTCAGTGTCACCAGCTCTGAATGCAGCGTCACAAATCCTCAGCAAGAAGCCGACCTCCCGTTAGCCGAGGTTTATTTCTGGAACGCAGCCTGACAGATTTAGCAAATCGGTGCATTTGTTTATAAATCCCATCATGAATATTCCTCTAGGTCTGTCGTCTCTTTGAAACGCTCCACTGTGCGCACTCAAAGCAGCCCTGTACACACTGAAGCCTCCTGTGGCTGCACGCTGATGCAGTCCTTGGTGGCTCTCATCTTCCTCCGAGCCTGAAAGCTGGGTAAGGGAGGAGAGGGAGCTGCAGTGTATGTGTTTTTTCTGTTTGAATGTACATTAGCCCGTGTACGAGTCCCTCTTGTTGTGCATGTAACAAATGGAAGTGAGGTAAAAAAAAGACCTGGGGCTGTAGCTCAGGTGGTGTTTGATCCCTGGCTCCTCCAGTCTGCACGCATAATATCCTTGGACACTAACCCTGAGCTGCTCTCCAAGGATCGATCGCATGCATAGGAAAAAGTTCTCGTATGCGCCGAGTTGTATAAAATGCTTTGAGTGCTCAGGTAGAGTAGATAAGCACTATATAAGAACCAGTCCATTTACCATTTAGCCAACAGGCCCGAGGAACCTGCCAGTCAGCCGAGGTCAGCCCTTAACCTGCCTTGATGCCTTCTTGCTTCCCTTGTTTACGTCTCCTTCACTCATTCATGCTCGCACATTTTTCTGTGTGAGCTACATTCTGATGGATGTGGTCAGAGAGCAGCTTGGGGTTCGTATCTTGCCCAGCGATATTATGCATGCAGACTGGAAATGAAATCCCAGAAAATGAGATTTATATCACGCAGAGGAAGATCAAGTGTATAGAGAAGTTTAGTTCAAAGCCACGAGTTACTGCAGGGCACAGTGCTGGGGGAATCTCACCTCAGCCGTCACTCAACCAGTTCTGAGCTCGGACCAACGTACAAATACTGATGCAGCATCCCTGCAATGCTCAGCCTCTAAAGTATCAGTGTCAGCTCAACCTAACATTAGTGAGTGATCCAGGGCAGTGAGCAGCTGTCACATGGCTCGCTGTACGTTGGATGGCAAAGATCACGACCACGATGGAAAAACAAGGCGGCAGGAGGCCAAGAGTTAGGATGGGCTCTGTGTGAGGACCCACACAGCTGACACTGAACAGGAGATCATATATCGAGGCCTGGTCACATGATTCCCAATAACTTTGAGCTGCTGTAAATTTCAAAACCACAAAAACAAAAAGTGATACACACTGGACAGATGGAGCATCAACATCTGATTACACTCCTGGTAGGCGAGGTTCGGGATGGTCTGAATGATTCCCAGGCTGCTCTTAACTTCACCACTGCAGTCACACTCGTGACTTTCTATATCACATAATCATACGAGACATACAGAAATATGAGAGATAGTTTACATAAAGTCTATCCATGTATCACAACGGTGGGAACGCCACCAATCATTTCTACCATGTGACGCCGTGCCGTCCTTGCACAGTGCACACACAGCTCACCTGCGCTGTGCAACACTACAGATACTTTCTCCAGTGCTGCTCCTCATGACTAAGATACTGATACTGCAAATGCAGCAGCCTACTTTATTGTAAACGACAGTAAGCCAAGAAGAGCAGCTGAAAATATCAGATTTAAGCAGCTGATTAAAGTCACTGACGCTTCCTCCCTGTTCTGTCTGCATGAGCACAGGGCTGCAAGCGGCTCAGTGTTGAGGATGCAGAGTTTTGCATACTGGAACAAGTCAGAGATATAGACCCAACAACAAGGAAATTAAAGAGCAAGAATTCAGAACTTGTAACAAAGTAAACAGACTTTGTTACTTATGGTTGTCTGTAATGGCCTCGTAACACAAAGCAGATGAAAGAAAATAAAACAAACAAGCTCAACACATTTTTCACAGATTTGTGAAATTCCACTAAAAATATGACTCTGAGCGTTCCTGTGAGTTTGATACATGTGAGTTTGATACATGTGAGTTTGATACATGTGAGTTTGATACATGTGAGTACACCTTTAGCAAAGGTTTGCTAAAAACATGCTGTGAATATTTAGTTGAATCACAACATTTGGTCAAGAACACCCTCAGTGCAAAACATCATATATGCATATTTGCTAACACACAGTTTTGGACCGCTCCTGTCAGTGGCACATGTGCACAGACACTAAACGACCCGCTGTAAAGCATTAAACATGGCACAGATAGTTTCCTGCCTTATCGTTTAAGCACATAAATAGCAGTTAGATATTACTTAATGAGTATTCCTAGACTCTACTGGAGGGTGGCCGAATGCAGCTGAATGCCAGGGCATGCAGGACAGGACAAGGCGATCAGAAGCACCTCATTGCTTTGATACAAACTGGCAGTTTGATTTGAACATGCAAATGCTGCAAAAAGTTTAGATCTCTGTTCCAGGGTTTTGCCTGTTTCTGAGGGCTCAGTCTCCTCCTCAGCCTGCATGAACGCACAACGTCCTACAGCAGTTTTACAGCAGAAGGACACACACGGTGGGGGAAAGCAGCACATCTTGTGGCCGTCTCAGAGGCTGCACAAACCGTAAAGCCGGGTTTCCACCACAAAAGTTGGTGATAAAGACCGAGCCCTGCTGCAGAGTTTAAGGGAACCCGACCTGCAGAGAATATCATTTCACAGCTGTGTGGCTGCTTCAAACGTTAGATCCACTCCTGATGGTGTGAGGAAGGACACAGAACCAGAGTGAGAAGTGGGTTTGAGATTAGAGATCAGATTTCAAACGTGTGGATTAGGGCTGCCACGATTAGTCGACTATCAAAATCGTCGACGACTGATTTAATAGTTGACGTGTCGTTTGAAGCTTTGTAAGATCCTGAAAGACGCAGGAATCAGTAGCAGGATTTAAGAGTGTAATAACGGACTGAAACAGAAGATGGCAGCACTGCATGTACAAGGATGCCAGCTGCCGTTAAACCCCGAAGAAGAAGAAGCTGTGTCCCAGAATTCATAGCGCGGCCCAGCTCAGTTTCCAACAATGGCGGCAGCTAGTTAGTTTTAATATTACTCTTATTATTCTTTCTGGGTCACAAAATAAACGTTTAACATATTTTCAGGCGGGAATGTAGCTGTGTAAACCTCAAATATCTGCTCAGTTTATCAGGACACCACATACTTTCAAAAGCACTCCGACGTTTTCGGAGACGTCTGTTACCCACTGAATGTCAGATGCTGCTGGTGCAATAAGCTGTACCTGTACGTCCAATGGATGATGCTCTGATTAGTCGACTATCAAAATAATCGTTTGTGGCAGCCCTAGTGTGGGTGCTTGGTTACAAAAACAACACTATGTCCCTGATGCTTAAGCCACTGTGACACGGCGCACCCATGACCAGCTACACTTTCACCAACGTGTCACTGAACTGTTGGTCAGTGCTCGTTGAGAACATCCCAGTGGATGCTGCGTCTGTTCACTGGGAAAAAAACCCAAACTTGGAACCAGTTCAGCTTTTGTTGTGAGAGAAAAATCACTTTGAGCACTGATGGTGTGAGCACAGTGTTAGGCAGAGGGTCAAATAGAGGAGAGGAAGATTTCAACAGCAGCCCTGTTGGCTCATGACAGAGGGAGCTACACTTGGAGCTCTGCTACAGACAAACCTGTGCAGGAACAATAAGGACTAGACTTCCTGCACCATGGTCCGTCTATTCTTTCCAGCATGGTTTCAGTTTGCTTCAGCTCACAGCTGTTGGTTTATGCACAGCTCTCTTTAGGTCCTGTTGTGAAACCTTGATTCTGCTGTAGGGTTTCTTGGCACCATTGTCCTGCTGCTGTGTGACGCATTTTAGGTCAAACCTTTGTATTTAGACGTCTGACTTCATACAGTGACTTCAGAGTGCCCAACACCCAAACAACCCCACATCGCCACCACGTTCCCCACCATGTTTGACAGTGAGGCTAATATGCCACGTCTGCTTTGTGGCACTGTGAGTTGGAGCATCTCAGCTGTGGTCTTGTGGTCCACAAGGCAACTCTTTTCTTTCTTTCTTTATAAATAGAAGAGAAGCTTTGCCCTAACAATCCTTTCGAAACAGCCAGTTACGTCTGAGCGCTGCATGGTTTGAGGGTAAGTTTCCTGGGACGCCCACTCCTGTGGCATTAACACACTCCTACATGCTGCAGACGACAAACTGCCAAAGAGGTGGTCACACTCACTAATGATCTAATCCAGTGTGTTTGATTAGCAGCACCAAGCTGCTGCTGACTGAATACTTCTGGCATCGGTGAACACGCTAACCACACCTGCACACTCGGATATGTGACTCCTGGTATGTTGCAGTTTTCCTGAAAGCTGCACAGCACGAACTCTGAAGTTTACAACGTTGTTCTTGATGTTTCCTCTGTGACCGTTGTAAGTGCCAGTTTGTGCGTTTGTATCACAGCCTGTCTGACTGTGTCTGCTGTGTCAGTGGTGTGGTTAATCTGCTGTTTTGTTCCCCTCTCTTATCTGATTTCATTGGCACTGTGGGGAAATTGTACACCGTACATCAGTTTGGGTTCAGTTATTATTAACTGACAGTACTGGCTTAGTAAAACTGTTAAAGAGCTAAATGAAGATCTAAAGAGGAGATGATCTGAGAAACCAAGAACAGAACATGTGAAATCCCACCGATGAACGTAGTTTGTAATGAAAACTGACTGTTAATACAATAAATAAAAGAAGCTGTCAGCGAGTACTTGTAGTAATCCTAAAG
>NC_138957.1:1385000-1415000 GCF_965226115.1 Aulonocara stuartgranti | reverse complement strand
GAACGTTTGCCTTCTAAGCAAACCTTGTGGCTCACCACTGACCTGCTAACTACAGCTGACCGTGTCAACACGCTCCTGACCAGAGCACATGCAAACATGTTTCTGGTATATGTCACCTGGCAACCTCCTGCAACCACTCATCCACTGGTCTGGGAACATAGTGACTTGTGGCTGCTATGGGATCACTGACACGTCACTAGTGAGTGGAACTTTAGTGCTTTCACATCTCCAGCAGCCACCCAGTGGTTGCTGACTGGGAATGACCTCAGTTTACTTTCTCACTAACATTATTTTCTTTCCAATGCTGCACTGATTTGTGAAATCCTCACCAACTACAATATTTTAATTACTAATATCAATGCAAACACCTTTTCCTACTAACAGAGACAGAGACAGACCCGGAGCTGGCCGGAGAGATGATATCTTTGGTAAGGCCTCAAAGGCCGCTATGAAGAGTGGCTGAGGAGAAGGATCGCCACATAAACTGCTGAGCCTTCGGCCACTGTGGAAGATAAGGCCGCGGTCCCCAACCCCCGGGCCACGGCCCGGTACCGGTCTGTGAGCTGAGGCTCGGGTGTGAAATTGATGGTTTTCAGGGTTTTTATCGTAAACGCGGGTTCCCTGGGTCTTTCCCGTGTTGTAGTTGTGCGTCTTATTTTGAAAGAAATGTGTTACCATAGCGACCAGAGAGCATTGAGGGGCAGAGAGGAGGACGTTACTCTCAATGTTGTTGGTGCACTTCAGGAGGACGCTGCTAATAAAGTTACACAATTACACACTGAATTTGTGTTTATTGTTATATCTACAAAATACCCGTTTTTGTCGTATCATTTATTTTGTTGTATTTATCCGCCACACCTTAAACTCCGGTCTGTGAAAATACTGTCTGACGTTAAACCGTCTGTGGGCACCGCTGCTCATTCACAGCAAGGCTCACTGTAAAATCATCTAAACTGCTGTTATTGTCACCCAAAATTACGCGGTTGCTTTTCGACATGTTGTGTATTTTTCACACTAGCTTTACTTCCCCCTTTATTTCAGGTGTTACACCGACAGTGTTATGGATGAAAGTTGATTGAGTCTCTTGCCAAACCTTGTGTGAACACTGTCACAGAGCTCTGCGTGAAGCAGGTGGATTTTAAATCACTGAATTACTTTTGTAAATGATTTCATGAACACAGCACATACAAGCTCATGTTAGATGCTTCAATCCAAAAACAGCTCAGCGCTCAAAAATTCACGTCATTAAATCCTATTAAGAGGCAGACACTGTGCTCTACACCTCTTCAGCTCGTTCATTTCTTCCTGCAGTTGCAGTTTACATGCTCCGTCACAGCTTTCTCTTCCTGTACATGCAGCCTGACACAACCTGCTCTGGCAGGAGGACAGATCCCAGCTCCAGTGGAGAACGGGTTTGATTTTCTATCACCTTCCTACGCCTGTCAGGATGATGGAGGACACAGATCTTGAAAATTCACCTAAGGGTCTGCTCTCCTATTTATCCAGGGGAACTTTTTCTTTTTTAAATCTCGGCTCACTTCTAGAGCAGAGAATGACCTGAGCTTGTTTGTAATGAGGGCCAAATGGCAGTGATGGACGCAGCTATTTCCACACTGTAAGCCATAAATAATGAGCACTGAGCTTGGGGGACATAAAGAAAGAACCTCGTCTGTAAACGGCTCTCTGGTGATAGCTGAACTACAACAGTGACACAAATTAGACCCTCCTTCAGAACGTTTTTAGTGGACTTTATTGTGGAATGACTTCATTGGCTTTGCATATTTTGCTGGCAGTTAATGAGACAACATCCAGAGGACATCATGTGTTTGAATGCTGCGTCTAAATATAGTCTTGGTGTAGTGGCCACAGTTCAGCTCTTTGTTAAGCAGCACAATCACAGGTTTGCTGGAGATATCATTACACCTGAAACTCTTCACATTATAACAGAACAAAAAGATGACTTTAACTGTCCTTTCCACCACGGAGCTTAGCTAACATGCCAGTAATGTCCCTGCAGTCAGCTACAGACAGAAATGAACATTTCTAATAATTTACTAAACTAAGTGTTTACAGCTGTGAAACAGGAGGAGGCTCAAGAAGCCTGGAGAGCAGGCCGGCAAGAAATCAGAGAAAAGCTTGGCTAAGAGAATTTAAGCTGTGGTGAAGGAAGGTGGTCATACAAACACTGACTTTCAATCTATCCATCTGCTTCTTGATGTGTCCTCAATCATCCAGGTAAGGAAATCTCCAAGAGTTGATTCTGTTCATCTGGACGTAGCGTTTTGTGGGAGAAACGTTTCGTCACTCATCCAGGTGACTTCTTCAGTCTCAGCTGACTGCAGGGTTCCCCACTGAAGGGCTGGTTTCAGTTATTATGCAAATGTCCTGTTTATAAGGTTGGAAACCTGCACAGAAAGACCTGATGGAGGAACTGAACTCAGGACCTTGTGCATTACATGTACATGAGGGGCCACGTAAAGTTGCGACATAAGGCAGCGCTCTGTCCTTAATTTAACTCTGCTGTGTAGTTTGATCATTTTCACTTCCATCAATGATGTGGCATCCCACTGTTCCCAACACATGTTCCAGTTCATTTCATAACAGATACCAGCAGGATTTTCCCCATTAGACTGGTTTTCAAAGTGTCCCTTTGGGTTTTTGAGCAGATTGTAATGAAACAAGATGTGAAAAAATCACTATGCTGAGCAGGACGACAACGAGCACAAACTAGAACTGAAAATATCTGAAATATCATCTCTTTGATAAACATATAAATGATGCATCAAAAGCCAGAGATTAGGCTTTGATTCACAGACAGACTGGAGGTCAGTATGAACACATGTCCATACTGTGACTACAACGGTCTCCTACAGAAGATCTCCAAGCCTGGAGTGGAGAAAACTCAGAAACCTTTATGCTAACAGATATCTGTGATTAAAAACTGCGTTTGAGACTTTGTTTCACACTGAGATGGGGTCATGATTAATGAGTACTAGCAGAGCACGGAGACTTTTAGATGTTCAGGGTGTTTGTTTTGGTCTTTAAAGATGTGAGTCACCGGATGCAAAAACTTTTTAAACCTTCATCTAAAAGTTCTTCTAAAAAGTCGGAAATTTTTAATTGATTTTTAATTTACTCTTGTGTAACAGCTGATCCAACGACCACAGTCAGCCACACCTCCCTTTGAGCTCTTTTGTGGCTCGTGCATTTATTTATTTTCTCGTACCAGAAGCTATTTTTAGCCTGGCAGCAGAGATAAGCTCTCATTGGGAGTTCAGCAATGGGAGTGCTCAGCTAACAGACCAAACAGCTCTGCAGTCTTTAACAATGAGAAGGGCTAATATTACCACTGCATCTGTAGCTGGTTGGATGCTACTGCTGATGTGTAGTTATTAAAGAAAGAAACAGCACGTGAGCAACTCAGCTAAGGTTGTGAATATGTCAGATTACCTGTTTGCAGCTTTATTTAGAGAGGAGCTCTCACACACTCAGACTCATGCAGGACAAACACAGTGTAGTAATGCTGGCTCAGCTGCACCTGCTCAGAGCTACTGCTGAGTCTGTACGTGTCACACAAAAGCTCTCAGCTGCTTCATCTTACTCACCTACATGTGAACCAAGCTTCACAGCTTCACATATCCATGCTACATTCACAACAACACTCGAATTATTATTACAACTTGTATCTATTCTGGGGCAATGTTTGCCATTTGACTTGTAATAAGAAATATTGATATGTCTTCTGTTTAGCGTCAAACATACTTGAAGGTCATTAAATGTAAAGATTATCTGACAGACTGAAGCAGCAGCGACTGACCTGTGCTGTTGTTACAGGAAGACCTCACACAGACATCCTGACTCATATCTGTGAGACCACTGGACCAGACTGGCTAATCGAATGTGTAATGCCAAAGCATTAAAAAATAAACTTATTAGTTCATGCTGAGAGCCACGGTCCACTGCCACACATGCACACAGACACGCTCTGTGATGCTTACAGTAAGGACAGAGCGGCACAAATACACGTGTTTGCAGTTTGCAGAGCTCCAACACACAAAGATAAAGGACAAACGCCCCTCAGCACTCTCTGTGCTCTGGTGGACAAACAGACCAGAGACAAACAGGCGTACAAACAGTCGTACACACAGGCGTACACATGGGCGTACACACAGTCGTACACACAGTCGTACACACAGTCGTACACACAGTCGTACAAACAGGCGTACACACAGTCGTACACACAGTCGTACACACAGTCGTACAAACAGGCGTACAAACAGTCGTACACACAGTCGTACACACAGTCGTACAAACAGGCGTACAAACAGTCGTACACACAGTCGTACACACAGTCGTACAAACAGGCGTACACACAGTCGTACACACAGTCGTACACACAGTCGTACAAACAGGCGTACAAACAGGCGTACACACAGTCGTACACACAGTCGTACAAACAGGCGTACAAACAGGCGTACACACAGGCGTACACACAGTCGTACACACAGTCGTACACACAGTCGTACAAACAGGCGTACAAACAGTCGTACAAACAGGCGTACACACAGTCGTACACACAGTTGTACACACGGGCGTACACACAGTCGTACACACGGGCGTACAAACAGTCGTACAAACAGTCGTACAAACAGGCGTACAAACAGGCGTACACACAGTCGTACACACAGTCGTACACACAGTCGTACACACGGGCGTACACACAGTCGTACAAACAGGCGTACAAACAGGCGTACACACAGTCGTACACACGGGCGTACAAACATGACGAAGGTCCTCAGTTCCCTTGTGCTGGACATAAAGCCACCTATTTGTGATCACTTCCTCTTCGGACACTGTTACACACTTTGCCTTTAAAATTAGAGACCAGAGAGAACTTTAACCAAGCATGCTGCATTGTTCAGTGATGAAAATCTCCAAACATCCATATCTCATCATTTACAGTCAAAGGCATATCTCAAAGACCAAGTGAAACACCTGATAAAGCAACAGCTGAGTTAGAACAGCAGGCTCGGTGACCTCTGGGTTCTGGTTCACAATCGTGTCTGTGATTGTGTCAGCTGATCCTTTTGGCCCCTGACGACCAGGAGCTCTGTCCATCCTCGCCTATGCTGCTAGTTTTTATGGATGTCACATGACGTTTAAGGACAGTAACAACCTTTTCATCATCTGATCATCTGTCATGGATGCTTTTCATTTGACTTTTCAATGTATTTTTCCTTTTTATGCTGGAAACTGCACCTTGGAACAGCTGCAGTTTTCACAGTATCAGTTTCTTGAATCTGCACTAAATAAGCCGTCTTATTTTTGTGAAACGGCATTCACGTACATGCTCGTGTACTGCTCAGGATGGTGGCTATCCCACTGCAATCAGCACCCAAACTGGAAAAGCTTGTGTGTTTGCACGGCTCAGATTAATGACAGCTTCAGTTTGTCCCACCGTTTGTTATTTTAAGAAAGCTGAACTGTGGAAACTGAGTAAATATGAAGCTTTTAAACAGTCGACCGCTCTGTTAAATGAAGTCTTAACTTAGCATGTCTAACAATACAAGCTGTTTTATCTGTCCAACAGCCGACTGATTAGATTGTGATCACAAACAACCCTTTTTGATAAGCAGGGAACAAGTGATTGCTAAAGATGGGCAGATATGTATCCTGTGACACGCCAGCAGAAGGTTGTCAGACTCAGCTCGTGTTGTTGCAGTGAAAGAGAGGACAGCAGAAACTGTCTAACATCCCTGCCTACCTTTAACAAACCAAATGAAACTGGATGACGGCTGGTGCAGAGCTAACTCAGCACTCGGGCCCATATTTGTTTGACTGTTTCATCCATGTGCATCCAAGCACCAGCCGACAACCACACGCTGACATGTTAGCGAGTTCTTCACCATGTGTGTGATGAAGACACAACATTCGCCAGAGTACGCCATATGGGAGCCAACACAAAAAGATCTGTAACAACAAACCCAATGAGCCGCTTAAATCACCATCACCCGGCATGAAGACGCTAACACATGGCTGAATCCAAATGTAGCCAGAGCACAGAGCCAGCAACACTGACACTGGCCTCTGTGAGCAGTGAGAAGCACAAGTATGGGGGAACTCCAGGCCTCGAGGTCCGGGGTCCTGCAGGTTTAGATGTGTCCTTGAGCCAACACAGCTGATTTAAATGACCTCCTCAACACAGCTGAAGTGAAAGACTAAATGACTCAATAGTTTCCTGTCATATGTGAATATGCTGAAATACCCATCCCTGCATTATAGAAAATGACATAAACTAATTTTAGCAATACTCTGGTCTACGGTAACAGTGAAATCAAAGTGTTGGCTCGCCTTCGTCCGTCAGCCGGAGACTCACAGCGACAGAGTTTAACGGTGGAAGCACAACGTTGGTGTAACTCCAACACACTAACCTTTGAAACAACACCAAACCAATTAGACTTCTCCACTGTCTTGAACATGTTACCTAGCAACATTGTATCCCTGCAGTGACTTTGTGCGTGTGTGTGTGTTGATTTTGTGCTGCAAGAGGAATCTCCATGGAAACAACAACAGGCAGACACAACAGCACAGCTTGACTCACCTGAAAATCATCTGTCCTACAGATAAAGCGCAGGCGAATGAGCCGAGCCTTTGTTTGTGGCTCGTAGTGCCCAAAGAGGACCTTCAGCCAATAAGACCATACAAGAGAAATCCAGACACGGATTACGTCGTAAATGTTAATCACTACTCTAACACACTCCCTGCACACCTGTTATGATGACAACTCAAATAAGATGTGAAGCTTGCATCAATGCGGAGCAGATTTAAATGAATTTGGCTTTTATGCATGATTTGTTTTATTGGTAAGCACGGACAACACAGTATGGGGAAAAAATCATCCACAACTCGGTTATTCACGTCCTGTCTTTCTAAAGAACTGACAGTCTGAAGGTGCTTTCATATACAGGGATGAGGTTATCCTAGCTAGTTGACTTTTAACAAAAAGCACTTCTACCTTACAAGACAGATTCTTTCATAGCACACTCGGTCATACTCTATAACTTTAATATGTGGAATTGATGAGCCAGGGATCAAAACATCAATCTTCCAGTTAGTAGATGATCTCGAGCCACAGCCTTCCTATTTATATGTTCGACCAATCAACAAACACATGTCAAGCAACAGTCATCTTTGGCTGGCTCTCTACTCTGTGGTAGAACTAAAACAAAGCCCCAGTAAGTGACCCCACTGGACTTCCTGCACCATGGACACTGTGGGACACTGTCCAAGTTAAAGTCCATCTGGATCTGAGCGTCACTTGTAAGGCAGCTGAGTAGAGCTGATACGTTGCAATAGGTATTGGCTGCTGGGGATTCCCATAATGCACCGACTGTTTCCTCTTCAGTCACCCACACTGCTTTGCATTTAATCTTTAGTTATTATTACAATTAAATGCAAAGTGGTTATTATTAATCTCCGGCTCTCTTCCACACTGTGCCTGTTTTCCTGCCTCCCTTGATTGTTGGGGATTTCTCTGTGTTACTGTCGGATCTTTACCTTAAAAGCACCTTCAGGCTACTTGTTGTGATTTTTGATTCACTTCGGTTTTACTTATACATCGCCAATCACATAACCAGTCGCCTCAACAATCGCCTTTATATTGTAAGGTAACAGGAAGCCAATGAAGGGAAGCCAAAACAGGAGAAATATGCTCTCTCTTTCTAGTCCCTGTCAGGACTCTTGCTGCAGCATTTTGGATCAGCTGAAGGCTTTTCAGGGAGTTTTTAGGACTTCCTGATAATAATGAATTACAGTCGTCCAGCCTGGAAGTAATAAATGCATGAACTAGTTTTTCAGCGTCACTCTGAGACAGGATATTTCTAACTTTAGAGATGTTGCACAAATGGAAGAAAGCAGTCTTACATATTTGTTTAATATGTGCATTGAAGGACATGTCCTGGTCAAAAATGAGTCCAAGGTTCCTCACAGTGTTACTGGAGGCCAAGGTAATGCCATCCAGAGTAAGAATCTGGTTAGATACCATATTTCTAAGATTTTCAGGGCCGAGTACAATAACCTCAGTTTGATCTGAATTAAGAAGCAGAAAGTTAGCTGCCATCCAGGTCTTTATGTCTTTAAGACATTCCTGCAGTTTAACTCATTGGTGTGTGTTATCTGGCTTCATGGACAGATAGAGCTGGGTGTCATCTGCATAGCAGTGTAAATGTATGCTATGTCTTCTAATGATGCTGCCTAAGGGAAGCATGTATAATGTAAACAGAATTGGTCCTAGCACTGAACCCTGTGGAACTCCATAATTAACCTCAGTGGGTGAAGAGGACTCTCCATTTACATGCACAAACTGGAGTCTATTAGATAGATATGATACAAACCACTGCAGTGCAGTACCTGTAATACCTACAGCATGTTCTAATCGCTCTAATAGGATATTATGGTCGACAGTATCGAACGCTGCACTGAGGTCTAGCAGGACAAGCACAGAGATGAGTCCACTGTCAGAGGCCATAAGAAGATCATTTGTAACCTTCACTAAAGCTGTTTCTGTGCTGTGATGAGCTCTGAAGCCTGACTGAAACTCTTCAAATAAACCTCTGCAGATGATCTGTTAGCTGTTTGACAACTACTCTTTCAAGGATGTTTGATATAAAGGAAGGTTGGAGATTGGCCTATAATTAGCTAAGACTGCTGGGTCTAGAGATGCTTTTTGAGTAAAGGTTTAACTACAGCCAGCTTTAAGGCCTGTGGTACATAGCTGATTATTAGAGATAGGTTGATCATATTTAAGATCGAAGAATTAATTAATGGCAGGACTTCTTTGAGCAGTTTTGTAGGAATGGGGTCTAAAAGACACGTTGATGGTTTGGAGGAAGTAATTATTGAAGTTAACTCAGAAAGATCAATTGGAGAAAAAGAGTCTAACTTAACATCAATGGTACTAAGAGTAGCTGTAGATAATATTACATCTGTGGGATGATTACTGGTAATTTTTTCTCTATATGAAACTATGTGACATATTTATTTATTAATACCTGAGGAAATGATGCAACAGTCCCAAACTGTTAGTGTTGGTCAACAAACAAATAAAAGACATCACTATGCAGATATCATGAATAACGTCTTTAAAGATTCTCAATAACTAGCCGGTGTAGTTTATGCCCCCATAATTTATTAGGTTGTGTCCACTGTGATCATTTACGCAAGTGATAAGACTGAATGTAACTCTAAATGGATGCAAATGTGTTTATGATAATACTTACTGTACTGTAGTGTATCCTACACCCAACAAAACTCTGTAGAACAAGATAACATGAAAACCAGCAAAAAGAGCAGAGAGGAGTTTACTGATGCTTTTGTTAATGAGCCAAGGTGAAGTATTACAAAGTTAACAGAGACAAATGAAAACTTTTCTTCTATAGACGTTAAGATTAAATCATTAGAGACTAGTATATTTTTAGTAATGGTTATATATTTAACCTGAGTATAAACAAGGCTAGGTGTGCAGTGATATATGTGAAACAATGAGTTCAAACAGAGATCAGCTGGACTCTCTGAGTGGCTCCTGATCTGTCAGTTCACAGTCACTGCAGGAAGAGATAAAAGCACAGTGGGAATGTGAAGCGTCTTCAGGGGTTTTCAACTACGTGTTTGGCCTGATTCACAGAGAGCTTTCACTGCAGACACCAAAGCTTCCTGAGCACAGAAGCATTTTCAGCCTGATGCATACAGTACCACAAAGTATTTGGCCCATTGCTGATTTCTTAGTTTTTGCACATTTGTCACACTTTAATGTTTCAGATCACAACAAAACAAAAGGCTTGATCCCCAAACATTT
The DNA here is from genome assembly GCF_965226115.1 of Aulonocara stuartgranti. Taxonomy (NCBI): domain Eukaryota; kingdom Metazoa; phylum Chordata; class Actinopteri; order Cichliformes; family Cichlidae; genus Aulonocara; species Aulonocara stuartgranti. Next base: position 1,405,147 of record NC_138957.1, on the reverse strand, counting down.
GACAAGCTGACAAGACAACCGTTGAGCTTTCTGGACGGTTTGCGTCATCAGAAGAACGTCGTACCAACAGTCACATATGTTGGCGCTTGTTCGGCTGGTCCGCGGTTGCTTTGGTGCTTTAGGAGTTGCAGTATTTGCGTATTCGATGGAACCGTGAGTTCTGCTCTCAAGCAGAATCACCCGAAGGACAGACAATGATCCAAAACACACTACCAAGTCCAGCTCGGGACAATGAAGGACCTAAATCAGACTGAGATGCTTAAACAGGACACTCATGCTCAAAAACCCTCTGATGTGACTGAATTCAAATAACTGTGGAAAAATGAGTGGAACAAAATTCACAGTTTTTGAAAAAGCTTGACTGCAGTTCTTGCTGCCGAGCGTGGCCCAATCAGCTTAAAGGTTTAGGGAGCAGTTATATTTCCACACGTGGACACACAGGTTTACATAGTCCCGTGATCGTTAGGGATGGGTATCGAAACCCGGTTCTTGTTGAGAACCGGTTCCCACTGTTTCAGTTCCTTGGAAGTGTTTGCCATTTTTGCAAACGATTCCCTTATCGATTCCAGTCGCCCCGAATGACGTCACCACGTTGCGGAGCGTCATTTACCTGGCAGGAAACACGGCGGCTCAAACGCTCAAAGTTTGGTTACACTTTACAAGAACGGAAGACAACAGGGCAACTTGCAATACTTGCAAAGTAGATATTTCATTGAAGGGAGGAAACACTACGAATATGCAAAAGCATTTGCTCACAAAACACGCGATGACCTTACATGAATGTCGTGTTTTTTATTCCGCTCCGGACTCGTGAATCTCAACCCAGCAGCAGCGGTAACGTTTGCACGTCCTCTCCTGTTAATGCGGCAGGTAAATAATCAACTAACAGTGCATATTATGTTAGCGCGATCTGCCTTATTACAAACCTGCCATTACTGTGCATTTAGTGACCATGATGAGAGAGACAGAGTCTGGCTCAGATGCTGGCAGCTCTCGCTGCAGTCTGCCGGTAGCGTCTCCTTTCAGGCCAGGATAGACAAATGTCACCGAGCAGTGACTCAGTTTGTGGTCAAAGGCTTGCAGCCGTTTGCCACAGCAGATGCCCCGATTGTAAGTGAGTGTGTTTAATTGTAGGCAGGGACATTACTGGATATTCTTGTGTAATTGCTACAGAATAATTTATGTTATACTTTGTTATTGCTACAGAAGAATATTTATTTTATTATTTTACATTTACAATGTTTTTCCTGGGGACCCTGTGACACCCCATTGAAGAGCCGTAGGCTGGATCTCTTAAGATCTCACTGTTGGGTTTGTAAGGCCATGTTACTCCTAAATTTCTGTCTTGTTCAAAGAGAAGATATAAAACAAAGTTCTAAGCTAATCGACCTTAGTGTTCTCCTTTTTAAAAAATAATCGATAAAGAATCGAATCGTTAAACAGAATCGAAAATGGAATCGGAATCGTGAAAATCTTATCAATACCCATCCCTAGTGATCGTAAACATTTAATTGTGACAAATATGAGAAAAATAAGGGGGCAAATTTTTTATAGCATTGTATTTGGGATTTATGCCTCCATGTTAAATCTACATGGGTACACCATAAGCACCAACCTGTCTGAAAGCCTGTGCTGTGATGCAGAGTGCACCTCCCTGGAAATAAGTTGGTGCAGTCTGAAACAGCTGTGATCGACCTGTTCAGCACTGGTCATTTTTTAAGCATTTACAGGGACTTTGGTGGCAAAACAGAGAGAGGGTGGAGATGGACATGATAGAAAACAACATGTGCTAAACCCAAACAAAGACACAGACTCTTAGGCTGCGTTCACACTGCAGGGGAAAGCGCATCAAATCCGACTTCTCTGACCCTCTGCGACCATCTATCCCATCATGGTGTGACGGTGTGAACGGCACAAATCCGATATCTTCAAATCTGATCTGGGTCACTTTGGTATGTGGTGCTGAATCCGGTACATATCTGATGTTTTAGAAAGCGACTGCTGTTTGACGGTCACGTCGCATTAAATCCGTCTTTTACGTCACCGACACAAGACAGACGCCGACTATCAGCGCCCGACATGGTGAACGCTTCTATCCAGGGAAACTGCTGGGAAGACAGCGTTGGAGAAACGTGAACATTTTCTTTGTACTGTATAATCTGCAGATTCTGACAGAAATCTGCAGCTAGAAGCAGCGCTCCTCTGAAACAGCAGTAAGGATCATTATTAGGACAAATGTAAATAACAAAACTTTATAACTTAAAGCAAAACTGGGAAACGTGAAGTCTGAAGTCTTTACATTAAGGCCATCAGTCACACATCCTGTTGCTCTGGGTCTAAACAGAGCGTCGTGTGTGACGTCTTCTTTTGTGCACGCGGCCGCTCTGAGCGTTCACACTAGAGCGCGTTTGATCAAAAAATCTGAATTGAGCATCAAGACCTGCAGAGTGAACGTAGCCGTACTTGTTTCGATTGTGGCTGGCACAGCATGTAAAACACCAGCACACAGCCACCAGATAAAACACCGTGCACAAGCATCAATGCTGCAAACGCTCGGCGCTTAAATAAGCTGTCACAGTCTACAGAGAGTCAGCACAGAAGTCTAAATGGGCTGTGACAGGCATGCGAGTACAACTGTTAATTATCACTGCTAAGTATCTCTTTTTTCTCTCAGTATTTGGTGAGTTGCAGGTGGAGCGTGGTTGATGCATGCTTCCTCTGCTCAGGCAAGAATTATTTATTACTGCTTACTAATACACATGTGCTCGAGGTCACGTGATAACACAGAAGACTCTGTTATCAATCTGTTGTTTTGTTTTTCGCTTTGCAGGCCTTGAATGTATCTTAGTCCTGTTAAATCATTTCCTAATAGCTAATAAATAATATTCATGGCATAATGCATAACTGAGTGAAGTTTGCAGAGCATGAAGATCAGACATCAGTGGCTATGAGTCGTGTCTGCTGCCCTGCTCCCTCTGCTGCTCCTACAGAGCCCAGAGCTGCCTTACAGGAAACAAGAATTGCAAAACATTTATTTTCTTTCAAAGTTATGGTTCACTTTATCAGTTTTCACCATCTCCACTGTGTCTTCTGCTGAGTGCGTGTGCTCGTCACAGATGAGACGCTGCAGCTTCATGACACTGAGATTTTCCCGTTGATATGGCTTAGAGGAAAAAACCAAAACATGCCCCACAATGCTAACCACACAGACTGTGACATATATGCATATGATACAGCTGTGTACCACACATTTTGGGACCAGGTGCTGCACGTGAAATCTTCAAACGACTGCATCTGTTATCGAGGTACTCCTGATCTTAGCTGCCGAACCACAGGAAATGACTCCTTTGCAGATAGATGTTGGTTTACTCATTTGGGTACGTCATAACTCTCCATTCCTTCAATAATACCTAGAGCTGGGCCGTATCATACCGTTCACGGTAACACCGGTGTAATGTTGGGCAACGATAAGAAAATGAAATATAAAATAGAATATGGGTAAAACGCGCATGTGCAGCCTTTGTTTTCATACACACATGGCGTCGAAAGCAGATCCTTGAATGAAACGGATGAACCAGAACTGGTTTGTAAAAATGCTGCAGCTTCACTGGTGTGGAACTGGTTTGGCTTTCGTCCGTCAGATACACAACAAAGCACTATTTTTGGTAGCGCATGCTAGCGGGCCGTCGTTATTACCGTATTGTTTGGAAAATACGGCGCACTTAAAATCAATCCTTTGATTTTTCTGAAAGTCGACGGTGCCCCTTATAATCCCGTGTGCCTTATGTATGAACTCTGGTTGTGTTTACTGACCTCGAAACGATTTTATGTACACGGCGCTTGAAAATCTGTGATACGCACTGTGCTTCAACATAATATTACCGTATTGTGTGTGCAGGGCTCTAGACTAACTTTTTGCCATGGGTACGCCTAACTTTAAAAAGTTGGGCGTACCGCCACAAAAGTTAGGCGCACACAAATTTTATAATAATTTATATAATGTGCTTTTTCAGCATTCAAAGATTGATGACACCGTGTCAGAGCTGGCTATGAATTTCAGAAGCATCAGGCCTTAACAGAAAAGTTAGCAATAGTTCTTTTCCTATTACAGCTACATCCACTTCTGTCCTGCCTAGGCTGCTCACTAGGGCTGGGTATCATCACTGATTTCTATAATCCATTCGATTCCGGTTTTCAAAGTCCCAATTTGATTCAACTTAGCCTCAGACAGTCAGAAATATTATAATTCTGATCATTTATCAGCACTGACTTCTTCAGAATTGTGAACATCACAGCAGATGCCTTTGTGTGAAAGTAACTGAGAATAAAACAGAAAAACATGAAGGAGATTTTCCTGGTCTGGCTTTTTATAGCAGATAACCTTAAAAATATTCTGCAATGTTCTGCATATAAAGTTTAAATTTCTTCAGTATTGAACAACAGAAAAAATAGGCTTTCTTGTCCGAGGTCATTTAAGTGAAAAAGAAAAAGACAGCAGCCACAGCGCTGTAAACAACGGTAGACTGGTGGGTAATAAGCGAATGAATAATACAGAAAACAGAGATTGGAGACGAGAAACTGTTCTTGAAGTACAGAGAGAGAGAGAGAGAGCTGTGCATGGAGTGTGATTTTAATAGTCGTGGAAGCAAAATTCATGACGACATTGATCAAATGTGAAGCGCAGTTTGCTGCTTCTTTTGCTGCTGGCTCGGTGAATTTTGGTTGGAGAGACAAAACCTGCAGCTCAGAATCAGCGCAAAAAGACGTAAACACAGCGCGGACCGGACGCATCAGGATCGCTGTGCTCCGACAGCGTGTCCGTCTACGGGCCGTCGGGTGAGAAAGCCGAGAAAGACAAAGCTGATTCTGATGCGTCGGGTCTGTGTTTACGTCTTTGTGTGGAGTCCGTGTACCTGCTCTCATCTGCTGTTTGGTTGTTGAACTGGTTTTGTGAGCTTTAATCTGAGAATCTGGCGTTTCTGGCAAAACACAGTTATATTTAAAAGTCAGGATTTAATGAATTGATATCGCTTTATTAAAGCTACTCACCTCCCACTTCCACCTGCACTTTCAACTGGACCACGGCCAATCAGAGAGGTCCCGCCCCTGACTATCTCTGATTGGTTTAGTCCACGATAGGGGCAAAATGTGTGTCTGTTGTTGACCACAGGGAAGGTTGCAGATTTTTATTTTTTTTTGCTACCCGAACAGTTGGTCGCACAGGTGCAACCAAATTTTTTTTTTTTAGTCGCACCACTGAAAAATTTGGTCGCATTTGCGACCAAATTAGTCGCACTCTAGAGCCCTGCTGTGTATAAGCTCTTTTTAAGTTTTGTGGATATCATACATGGTTATGCTGAGGATATGTCGGCCAGTTTCCACTGGAAATGCCTTTTGGTTAAACTGTCAGTGAGGAATTTGCATTTGCACTGTTACATTTTTATATAACTTTAATGCACATAAAAAACAGCTGCTTGTTTAAGTGAAAATACATTGATGGGTTTTTGCACTAATAAAGTTGTGGAGTTGTAAAGTATTTTGTCTGGTGTCAATCATATCGTCAGTTATATCGTTAGCACAAATTTTCAAATGTATTAAAATATGAAATATTTTTGGCTATATCGCCCTGCTCTAATAATACCTGTCTACTAATAATAAATCATGGATATGGAACAGTTTCATGAATATGAAGGCCAAAAAGGGCACACATATACGGTGAGGTTCACATAACTGTAACAAACTAACTGACAAGCAGCCTCGTGAAAGCAGCTTGGCAACACTTCAGGGCAGCTGATATTGTTTAGTGTTAATGAATCAGGTTTTTCAGGGTCCATTCATTTGCATTGATTTATAAAACCTGCTTTTGAATACTTATGATGTGTCACAGAAGCTTTCCCCTCTGACAAAAGTCATGAAAGAAGGCCGGTCCTTTGAGAATTTCTGGTCGTTCCTCTTGGACTGTGTTGTCGTGTTCGGAAGAGCAGACTGTGTGATTTCCTTCACCAGAAAAATCTCTCTTATCTAAAAAGCCTCTTTCATCTTTTGCAAAACGTCTTAAGTCGGATTTTTTTCATTCAAAATATGAGGGGATAAAATTTAACTCTGGCAAGAGGATGGAGATTTGCTGCTGGTGTGTGTGCGTATGTGTGTGCGCACATGCACGTGCCTCATCTGGTTAATGGGTCACAAAATTCAGCAGTGAGCTCTGTTGAGAGGGAAAGCTTCTTTTAAAGTTGGCAATGCCTCAAATGTTGCCTCCACCTTTCAGGTGTGCTGAAGGTGCTGAGACGCTGGTGGAAGCTCTGGATTCGTTAAGGAATTTATTTTAGATTTGTTAGTTTGGTCGTGTGTCAAAGGAATTCTGTATTTTGCTGTTTGACAGGCAGCAACATAATCTACCTGTGGGAGCACGCCACAGCGACAGCTGCTGCATCCTGGGTAGAAAGCTAGTTAGTGCAAATATTCAAACTCATGCAGCACAACAAAAACAAGGAGACCAAAACTTATATAGTTATATATATGATATAGTTATTTATGCTGTAGGATCTGATTGTGAGGGTGGCTCACGTGAACACTGACTCGTATGCTTGGTTGTGTTTTTGGTTGTTACCATGCCATAGTGATATTTGAAATATTAAACATTATCACTTAATATTTCCTCTATCAAACATTCATCTGACACTAAAATGATGTTTACTGTGACCCCTGACCTGGGGTCACAGTAGACATACCACATGTGTGACAGTGGGTCACGATCCTTGCTGTGCATGCAGATGTAAAACTACAGGGGGAGAGCAGCTATACAGCGTAAAGTGTTGCACGATGCTGAAGTGTGAACCACAGCAACACTTGACAGACGTGGTGAACGACCCTCCTGCTGCTTTCAAAGCCTAAATTCAATCAGATCACTTTTTCACAGGAGAGGCGGAGTCACCTTAGCTTAAAAGAAGATCATCCCTCCCACCTCCACTTTTTGCAGGTCTGTGCTTTGAGCATGAACCTCGACTGAGTCACAAAGTAATAAACATCCATAAGTCCCAGCTGTGACGTGGTGTGCACAGAGGATCTGAGTGGATGTGCTGAGCTGCTTGTTAATCATTTTCTCAGTGTGGTGTGCAGGGCTGATAGCAACCACACACTGTGGATAACTGCTAAGGTACTGTGGAAGAAAAGCCAGTTGAGTAGAGCGGGTGAACAAATAAAGTACTGTCAAAACTGCAGTACTATCATATTAGTATCATAATACACACTGTGCATGGATTATTTAGAAAAGTGAAGGTGTTGGCATATCAGAGGAAACACCTTCCAATCTCTCATCATGCAGCATGAACTCAACTAGGGCTGCCACAAACCATTATTCTGATAGTCGACTAGTCACCAATTATTTTTGCGATTAGTCGACTAATCAGATCATCATCCATTGGACGTACAGGTACAGCTTATTGCACCAGCAGCATCTGCTCTTATATAACTATCATTAGCTTACAGCTTTAAGTGTTTAAGGTGCTAACTAAAAATAAAGACAAGATGATAGTTTATTAAATTTTAATGAAATCTGCAGATTGTTTCGGTGAAGTTTAATAAACTCCTTCTATCTAAAATATAACAGGACACCGGAGTAAACTCTGAGCATCTCACACTTCTGATGATCAGCTGTCTGCTTGACGTTTATTCAGCTGTGTAAAAACTATAACTTTAATCTCAGCCAAACCGATTTACTCAGGAACAAATAAAACACTGAAAAAAGCCAAACAATAACATTTTAAGTTATCTAAGTGACTCATATATCATGTTTAACCTGAGTAGCGAAAGACGGCGGTGGGTTTGAAAACGATTTGCGGGGAGTCCGGTGTTCTCACGGCGCTAGTTAGCCTAGCCCCCGGCTAGCTATCGAGCTAGTGGGTAACAGACGTCTCCGAAAACGTCGGAGCGCTTTTGAAAATATGTGGTGTCTTGATAAACTGAGCAGATATTTGAGGTTTACACAGCTACATTCTCACCTGAAAATATGTTAAACGTTTATTTTGTGACCCAGAAAGAATAATAAGAGTAATATTAAAACTAACTAGCTGCCGCCATTGTTGGAAACTGCGCTGGGCTGCGCTATGAATTCTGGGACACAGCTTCTTCTTCTTCTTCAGGGTTTAACGGCAGCTGGCATCCTTGTACATGCAGTGCTGCCATCTTCTGTTTCAGTCTGTTATTACACTCTTAAATCCTGCTACTTATTCCTGCGTCTTTTGGGATCTTACAAAGCTTCAAATGACGCGTCGACTATTAAATCAGTCGTCGACGATTTTGATAGTCGACTAATCGTGGCAGCCCTAAACGCAACATTGATTTTAATGGCACTGGTCTGCTCAGACTCCAATCACTTACAGCTGGAAACATTCAGTCTGCCTGTCGTTACCTGTGCCTTTGTCCTTCTCACATATATACTTCATGTGAGGAAAACACACCACGTGTTGGGGTTAGGGCTGCTCAATTAATCGAATTTTAATCACGATTACGATCTGGGCTTTCAACGATCATTAAAAATGACTGAGCCGATTATTAGCCCCTCCCTCATTTATCCGCGACACCTTAAAGGCCGGTCCGTGAAAATATTGTCGGGCATAAACCGTCCGTGGCGCAAAAAAGGTTGGAGACCGCTGATTAAGAGGACCCGAGGGAAGCTCGGAAAGCTAAGCAGAAGTTATTTGGAGAGGAGAGTGACTGCCGTTGGTTGAAAAGAGAGTTTAAAAAAACTTCAGTGGTGTTGCACACTATGTTATATTATTTTTTTAAAGTCATTGTTAACCCTTTAAAGCCGGTCAGAGCAGCACGCTCCGTGTTGTGTAACTATTGTTAAATCCCTGTAGAACCTGAACCGTGTAAGCTAGCGCAATAATTTGTTTTGCATATGAAACCGGAGGAGTTGTACTTACATCTGATGCCATCAGCTTGTCCTCGGTCACGGTTTCCTTCCACATATAGCTTTGCAAAAATTGCATAAAAAGCGCTTGCAGCAACAAAAACATAATATTCCAGAAACACGCTTTGCCGATCCATCAGCTGTTCGTAACACTTCCCACAGTGAAATGATGCACCTGCTGTTTTCTTTGCAAATTTGCATCATAGGATTGTTTTTTGTTTTTCCTGCAGTATATAAAAATTGCTGTATCTCCAAAATAAAACTATGAAGACACTCAAAATAAATTTCCTGTTGTTGTAAACTATTTTTTGCAACTTTATTGTATTTAAAGTTTTGAGGGATAAACCTCTTAAATTTCTCCAAGTAGAAATATATGTAAACAAAACAAAAGCAATTTTCAATTTTTTTTGTAGTTTATTGCACTTTTTTGCAATTTATGTAATTACTATGGACTTAATGCATACATATTATTAAAATATGGGCTATAACAGTTGTATTGATGTATAGCAACTTGAAATGCTCCCACAAATGGCACTACAGCATGTAAAAAAATTATATAAGCTCTGGTGGACTTGGTTCTATAGTAGGTCTTAAAGGGTTAAATAAATATCGTCAAATAATCGTGATCTCAATTTCAGTGAAAATAATCGTGATTATCATTTTTGCCATAATCGAGCAGCCCTAGTTGGGGTCAACACATGGTTAGCTTTTCATCATGGAAATGTTCAGCTATAGAAAGCTGTGTGACACACAAGCTGAAGCAGTGTTCTCGCATCACTGCAGGAGTTTGTTATTGTGCAGAAACCATGGTTACGCTCATGCTAGGTTTTCATCAGCTCAGTGTTTATCAGTCAAGTGCATATCATTTTGTCCATGAGGCAAAATGTGAAAATACAAAAAACCCACAGCTTGTTGATTGTGTCGAGCCTAAATGTTAACTGACACTTACTAAAACTTTAAAATGATTACTAAAAGCTGTGTGTAGATGATGACATCACCATTCTACAGTCATTACACAGTGAAAGCAGCGTTTAGCTTTTATTATCATGTTGACTGAAAACACAACAAGTTCAGGAAATTATTAATAGGCATAGAAAAAACATTATTTAACATTACCAAAGACAGCTGTGAACAAACGGTGCATGTTTTGGGAAATTTACAAAGACTCAGATATATACAAACTCCTTTATTTTATTTTCAGTTCTTGAACACACCGTTAAAGTCGGAGTGACTGAGATGGAAACATGAACAACAAATGTGAGCTCTGCCTTCTTGCCTTTCTTCTCACCAAATTTCTGCTCTCAGGTCCTGAACTCTCGCTCTAACACCAGAAATCTTTAGTCAGCTACGACACGAATCTGAACATGAAACGAGAAAAGACGACCATCACTGACTCAATCAAACCTTTGCTCCATTTTTCTGGCTCTTACTTCTTACAAACAGATTCAATGAGAGCAATAATAGTAAAATCATCCACACAGAGCTCGACCACACTGTCATGTCTAAGTGTAAGCGTTGCTCTTGCAGTAATGAGCACCTGTCACACTGTGACAGGTGCTCATTACTGTCGACTGTGACGTTCATCTGCCGGTCTTTCCTGAGGCCACACACCGGCAGCGTCAGCCTCAGGTATGCGTGAGCACAGCTTCAGCTTATCTTTGCCTCCCTCACACTGCAGCTGTAAGAACACACAGATAACGGGGCTGTTGATGTCAGCGTCCGTTCTCTCTGTGGTGACACAGAAACAACTCAGCAGCTAACCAGCTCACACCGCTCGCCCGCCTCTACACATCACTTATACCCACGATTACTGTGACTGCATCTGGATGTTTTAGACTGGCCCGAGGTGGGGGGCCGGGGGGGTTGTTAGAAGTGCTTTTCCCACACGTTTACAGCCGCACACATTCACGCCCCACAGCCACACATGACCTTGCAAATCACTGCAAATGGTGATGTATTATACAAACAGGCTCAGTGTCCAGTGTCCTTGAAAGACGTGTCTTCAAATCCAACAGTCACAACACAGTTTGGCACAGCCGGCTGTGTTTGTGCTCGGCACTCACAAAAGCTCCTCAGCTCTGCTGTTCTGTTAACCCCCCCCCCCCCCCCCCACTGTTATTTATGCTGCTTTATATTCATTTTCATTACTCTAACAACTGTTTTTGGATTAGAAGGTTTGCCATTGCAAAAGGTAAAATAATAATAACAATAATGAAATTCATTTTAAGAACACGCTCATCAAAACTTCATGTTGGTCACAGAATTAAAGAATATCAATGTTTAAATCCTCATCAGGCTCTCCTATGATCCACACTCTTATCCTCTTTACCTCACACAGTGTGTCACACACAGAAGCTACCTGTGCACTGAGCCTTAAAGGGGGCGTGGCTGCCCTCAGGACAGCCACGCCCCCTGCACACATCAAAGGGTTATTAGCATTTACTTCTTAGTTTGAGTTTTAAGCAACAAGTTCTCCATCACACTGATTATATTAATAATCTGCTGAATCATTTGCTGTTGCTGTCTGAAGCAGCTGTTTCACCTTCGATCGACCTCAGGGGATCCTTTAAGTTCAGCTGTGTTCGATTTGGGCACAAAAAGAAAACGTCGTGATTCAGGATGCTGAGAATGAAACTGGATGAGACTCAGAATGACACCTGGTAAACCTTTTAAACTAAAAACAGGCACCATGTCTAACAGCCTGCTATTTCCATTGAGACTTTCTTGTCTTGCTGACTGCTCGGAGCCAGTGTAGATCGTATTTGCAGATCTATCCCATTTTCACACCAACGTGTGCAACATGATGTGTGTTTGTAGTGTGGTAGGCCACAATGGTAGCACAGTCAGACCAGTGTGGTTTTACATCTGAGTCTTGTTTGTGGCACAAATCATCATTTTAAAGATGTAAAGCATTTACATCCTCCTGAAGCAGATCCCCTCACCGCTGACGTCACACAGCATTGTGACCTTTCATAGTTACACAGTGACACTTCACACACAGTCTAGTGCCAAAGGGTAATACTGAGGAAGTCAGCGTGGTTTTCTTGTGTATGTGAAATGAATGAGGTTTCCTCTTAAAGTGCAGCAAAGGAAGTGCTATACATACAGTACATGTGAGCATGACTGTGGTTATGCTTGATTACTGTGTGCACATGTGCATGAATGTATGTTAGCAACGCTGCGGAGACAAATCAAACCACTGTGTTAGGGTTAGGCTCTGACGTCAAGTCATATTAATCCCAAGTGACAGAAGCATGGTGTGGCTGCGTGTGATAGAATATGCAACTGCCTGTAATTATGTCTCTAACAGAGTCAGCAGGAGGAGGATACTGCAGCACTTCCCTCTACAGGATAGGACAGCATAACTAATGAGAGGCTAATCATTCATCCAGCACAGAGACATGGTGTGCATAGCTGATATATGCACACCGATGACCTCATTCTCTCTCTCTCACACACACACACACACACACACACACACACACACACACACACACACACACACCACTGCAGAGACAGGCTTACTCAGCTGTAGAAAACTGCAGACAGAGAAGAGAGGAAATAAACGAGGATGGAGGCACAAAAACAGGCAAAAACAAAGAGCTGTAGAATCACTTATCACAGCCAGAGGACATGTTTCCTATAACTGTTGGCACATTAAATTAGCTCGTTGTTCCAGGTCACAGATTAGGTTTTAAAGACAGACAAACAGAGCTGCTCTTGCACACCTTGAGAACCTGCCACAATCCTCCCCCGTCCTTATAAATGAGCTCACAGCACAGGGTCACCCTCCTTTGTGTTTGATCACAGACTGCAAAACACACTGCAGTTATATTTCACACCAGCTGGTGAGGTCACAGATGGGCCCTTTACACAGTTTCCTGCTGCTCCAGCTGATGCCAACTTTACTGACGGTACCAAAAATCTTGAATTAAAACACTGATTTTGTATAAAAAGCCTCATTTTAAAAACAGCGAAGTTTCACACAAAGTTATTATGATTTTGGGATAAATGACGAAGCTAACTGAGGTTGTGTTTTTGAGCCCGAGTTGGAAACATCGCAGTACCAGAGGAAAACATGGATCCAATTCTGAAAACAAAAGTCCTGCAGTCAGAAAGTGAAAGGAGGCCAGAATCAGGTCAGTCCAAAATATCTGAGCTCTACATTAGCTGCTGGGTTATACTAACTTCTTGTTTATAATGTCTAAGTAGGGCTGGGTCATAGCATACTGTTCACAGTAATACCAGTATAATGTTGGGTAACGATAATGAAATGAAATATAAAATAGAGTATGGGTAAAACGCGCATGCACAGTGCCTTTGTTTACATACGCACATGGCGGCGATGCAGAATGAGAAGGGTGAAAGCAGATCGTTGAATGAAACAGATGAATCTGAACTGGTTTGTAAAAATGCTGCAGCTTCACTGGTGTGGAACTGGTTTAGCTTTCATTCGTCAGACACACAACAAAGCACTATTTTTGGTAGCGCATGCTAGCGGGCCGTCGTTATTACCGTGTTGTTTGGAAAATACGGCGCACTTAAAATCACTCCTTTGATTTTTCTGAAAGTCGACAGAGCCCCTTATAATCCCGTGTGCCTTATGTATGAACTCTGGTTGTGTTTACTGACCTGGAAACGATTTTATGTACACGGCGCTCGAAAATCTGTCAAATGTTTCAGTGCGACTTTGCTGAGCTACGAAGCCGCACCGCTTGATGGATTGTCGGAGCATTGCGGCTATCGTAGGCGGAGCCTCGCGGAGTGATACGTACTGTGCTTTAACATAATATTACCGTATAGACCCTGTGCACGAGAAAATGCTAAACTCCTGGTTTGAGACCGGATGTGGGGTTGTACATTTACGGTAGCTTTACTTTGCGGTCAATCGCTACTGCGAAGATATCCTCCAAAATCATGTCCAAAACTCGAAAACGGAAAGATGGTGTTAAGTTACAAAGAGCAGGAGGTGGGAACACTCACCGCTGTTGTGTCATAAAAAAATCTAATGATCAATTTTGATGTTTAAAGAGTTTAGATCGATCAGCTGTTTACATCACTCAACACAAGCAGAACTGCATCACTGCAGCAGAAGACACATCGTCCACATTCAGAAGCACATCTCTGTGTAGTGACTGGTCTCATGATCTAAACAGGCAAATGTTCAGCATTCAAACTACAGGTGAAGAACAGTCAAACCAGATGTTCCCGTTATGTCGAGATCAGCTAGTCCAGTACACACCTACACAGCATGTTAACAAACCGTGAAAAAAGCCACACAAAAATGAATGATTGCTGGTAACGGTTTCTATACATTAGTATGTACGAAGGGTATGTTGTGACTTACCTTCAAAATTACAGCGGTCCCTCGCTATAACGCGGTTCACCTTTCACCTCGCTGTTTCAGATTTTTTAGTGCAAGTTTGCTTATTTTTACGTCACATTGTGTCCTGCGTCCTGATCGCTGCAGATGATCTCCTCCGTCTCTCCTGTACAGAATCGCTGCATCGATCGTTAGCAGTGTGACTGAAGTGCAGTGCTGTATGTCCACGATGTCCACCAAACGTTTTGCACCGTCAAAAAATAAAATTGGCTGCTTGATTTCACCTCTCGCTGGTTATTTTTAGAACATAACACCCGCGATAAACGAGGGACAGCTGAGAAATATAACATTTGAATCCATTTTCTCTTTTGCTCTGAGGCGCGGGGGAAAATATCGACAAGTCGATGAACATCATTTACAGATATATCGGGTAAATGCCCGAGACATCTATAGAAATGTAAATCGCCGCTTGATTCATTCATTTGCTTAACTTGTTTTGGACCGTAAACCAGGCGCGAATAGGACACCGGAAACAAAGCTCCCCACAGGAGTTTCCGCACCGGAAGTAGCATATGCTAACGTGCACATAGTCCATTGTGTGTATAACCTCTTTTTAAGTGTTGTGGATATTATACATGGTTATGCTGAGGATGTGTCGGCCAGTTTCCACTGAAATGCCTTTTGGTTAAACTGTCAGCAAAGAATTTGCATTTGCACTGTTACATTTTATATAACTTTAATGCACATAAAAAAACAGCTGATTGTTTAAGTGAAAATACATTGATGTTTTTATTTTGTTTCCACTAATAAGGTTGTGGAGTTGTAAAGTATTTTGTCTGGTGTCAATTATATCGTCAGTTATATCGTTATCGCAAATTTTCAAATGTATATGGTGATAAATATTGTTGGTCACATTGCTCTGCTCTATGTCTAAGTAAAATTTGTTAGTTTGTGCATCGACGTAAAACGTCACTACAGGAGCCCCTGCACAGCTAATATCCTGCATCACTTTGACCTCTGATGCTTAAAAAGATGAACATCAGCTAAATATATTCACCACATTGAGAAAACACTGCATAGATAAAGCAGTTTCCCTTGAGAGCTGATGCAGACATGCAGAGCGTGTGAAACCAAAATAAGTCAAACAGCTAAAAGATGGTGAATGATGAGGACTTCTACGGTCGCTCCAGGAGGGCGCAGACACGCAGAAATCTTACTCCTTCATGAAGCAGGTGTGGACGTCTCTCTCTTAATTCCTCATTTCATTCCAATGTCTTCCTTTCTACTATAAACCCTCCTAGATTTACAGCATCGCTGTGCAGTTCCAGACTCATTTTAAAATATCACGATCCCTCAAAGTTTGGCCAGAAGAATCAAGGAAGGTGACACACTAAACTTAGACTATAAAAATCAATAAACAGACATCCTCACTGTCAAACTAGCACAAACAAACACTGTTCTCAGAGTAAACACTAAAACCCTTTTCCATCAGTACTGACTCGGATCCACTCGGCACAGTTCGCCACAGTTTCCAGGTTTCCATAGGTCACAGTACCTGGTACCAGGTCGTTTTTAGCACCTGCTCGCGGTTCAAACTGATCCGAGCAGGTACTAAAATGTGACGTTGTCAGACTGAATGCCACTGATTGGCTGGTCAGTGGCGTCACTCGATGAGTCATTAGAGCGTCTCGTTCACAAAAATCAACACCGTCATTTTGGAAACTCACTAAAGGAAAATGGCTCCAAAAAACAACGCCGTGACCCTCGAGTGTGACGACACGCCACAGACCGAGGAGCAGGGATAGCATCCGAGTCGAGTCGAGTAGGCACTGATGGAAAAGAGGCCTAACTAACAGCATTGCAGCTTTCTTATGATAAGGAATACAGCAAGTGTCTGCCACTGCAGAGTTCATGTAGTACAGCCAACTGCCACAGCAATAAAACCAGCTGAGGTGGAAAAGAAAGCCTTCTTCTGGGAAAACTGTTCTCTGGATTCACATAGAGGCTCCCTGACATGTTACAGCTCAGGCATCTTCTGATCCAGTCTAACCTGCAACCATCGCTTTCAAAGATCAAATGTGCAGCACCACAGTACACTGAGTCCCAAATGGATCAGTGACTGAGGATTTGGTCTTAATGCGATGGTAAACAGGCCTTCATTAGTTAGTCTATCATCAGTGAACGGACATTTCTAGCAGCTAATCGCTGCTTCAGTAACAACCAATCAGCATGCTGCAGGGCTGCAGACACACTCAGACTAGACCAGATGATTGGATGTTCACATTATTTGTTGTCAGCATCACATTAGCCTGACACTTCCTCTCTGCGTCTTCTCTTGTATGAGCAAAGTCAGCTTTTACCCTGAGAAGTGAGTTACAGGCAGAACAGCTGGTGCCCCCACGAGCCGGCTGTTTCACTGTGGGACGTTTCCTAATAGCAAACTCGAGCTCCTTCAGTTTATCTAACAAGACCATGGCTATGGCCACAGCAGCTTACTGTGAGGCAGCAGGGCCGGACTGCAGACACCAGCCTGCCTCAAACAACCACTTGATCCTCAACCCAGTATGCAAGAGAAGGACTGGGCCACAGAGAAAGCCACACTTTGCTGTGTGCTCTATCAAGTGTCATTCTTTTTCTGTTATTGGACTAAAAGGCTTCAAACGCCGTTTCAAAAGCAACAATCAGTTGTGCTGTGCTGACTGTGGGGTCATGCTTTAGTGGCTAACACGAGGAGGAGACACAAACCCAGCCTCACAGATTCACGAGATGATGTCGTCCCGTCACCAGATACAGCGGCCACTCTGTGAGAGCGCACTTAGACACACACAGGTGCTCAGATGAAACGCTAACATCAGCAGCATGTTAACAGTGTCAGTGCATCGGCCAGCTGTTTAATGCTAATACAGCAGCTCATGCACTAGCAAGTCAGCATGTTTTCTTGTTCATTGGGCTGCTGATTGTTCTGCAGGCATGCTGATAAATAAACACTTCTTTCCTGATGATGGTCCGACAGGAAGTCAGGTTAGTTTTTTGTGTAGCACCATGAGTGCCTGCACAAAGTGTCAATACACTGGACAGTTATGGTAAATATATATTGGTAAAAATGCATAACGTGATGGCTCATCATGTTTAACGATCTTCAGCGTCTGACAAAGACATGCTAACCCTTTCTGTAAAATATTAGTAAAAGTATTTAAAAGTCTGGACTTTCTGCAACTTAGTTTGGTACTTCAGCATCATTCTGGTGCACACATAATGGAATAGTTCCCATACCTGAATCAGCACTAGTTTAAGGGTTATAAGACAACATTGTTGTTGGGTCCCTGTTAACCTTGACTGATGTAATTATTAGAAGACGTGTGATGAAAGCGAGGTTCAGGAGGTAGAACACAGAGTGACCAGCTGAGACTGGGACCGACTGGAACATCCCAGTCTTTGTCTGAGGTAGCTGGCAGGTGAAAGGTCCTTTACTGCCCCGTCTGACACAGGCGTAGTCTCACATGTACCTCCACCTGGTAATGTCGACAAAGGCCTTTTTCCCCACTGCATCAATGTCAGTATAAAACTGCTGACAAAGTCCGTTTAATTAATTCAAACTGTTAATTTAAATCAAACCTGGTTTTGTGGAGCCTTCGTGTTGTAAAGTGTCACTTTACAGGTTTGTATTCAGCCACAGACGGAGTGAAGATGTGTTTACCCCCCACCTGATCTCCTTTGTGTGGTTTGTTTGTCACAGTGAAACGTTTCAGATAAGCAAACAAATGTAAATATTACACAAAGATAACACAAGTAAACACAAAACAGTTTCTAACTGAAGCTGTTTATAACCAATCACAGCAGATGGCCCCGCCCCTCCCTGAGCCTGGTTCTGCTGGAGGTTTCTTCCTGTTAAAAGGGAGTTTTTCCTTCCCACTGTTGCCAAAGTGCTGCTCATAGGGGGTCATATGATTGTTGGGTTTTCTCTGTGTGTGTTATTGTAGGGTCGACCTTACAGTATGAAGAACCTTGAGGTGACGGTTGTTGTGATTTGGTGCTGTGTGAACAACATGAAACATTTTTAAGGGGAGATCCAGACCTACACGGCTCTGGGAGAACAAACCTACAGCTATAATAGTAAAACTCTCTCTGGCATAAAACAATAGCAGCTGAGTTGTATTGTGAGTCAGTCACATCTACAGCCTGATAGTCATGGATGAATCGTTCACCCAGTTCTGTGCTGATACTCTGATTTGCTTTCATTTCTTAAGATCTCAACTGATATTCACTGGGAAGTGATTCCTCTGGATCACACAGTCTTAGCTGGATTATGACGGGGAGAGACACAACGGGCATGAATGATGGTGAGAGAAAACATGGCAAACACCCCCTTGGAATACACACATTGTTTTCTCTCAGCCGACGGGGTTTCTTATCAAAACGCTGCCAGGACTGTGGTGAAAGGATATGGTAATTACAGACAGCACACACGCAAACAGCAAGAAAGGCCAACTGAGCTCTGCGCTAATGCAATGTGTCTGGTGTGGGGGCTATTTACATACCCATCCAGAGCGCTTGTCACATTCAATTAATTGGTCTCTGGAAGGGTGACAAAGATGATTAAAGAGAACGATGAAAAGTATCTCCTCATATGGCTCCATAAAGTGCTTTTAACATGAAGCCAAACGATCTTCAAAACCGGGCGTGCTGTCTCAGGAAAAATTAAAGGTGCTTTTCTTTTCATTTCCCACGAGCTACGCCGCTCTTTTTCCTCCAACCGATGAAGGGAATGTAGAAAATGAGCTGCGACAGTGTTTGTAGGAGTGTCTGTGATCATGAGCTGTGCGTTATGGAGACGGAGGGAAGAAAGAAGTGAAGCCTGCGGGGTAATGAGCTGCGTCACAATGTCCGCTCATAACCTCAGCCTATTTAATACTGTCAGATCAATTAGTAGGTGAAGAAAGGGAGATACGGAGGCCTCGGTTCATACCAGCCTGTGTGAGGAGGTGCCACATGGTTTATAAGAGTTTATTATAGCACAAGGCTTTAAATGTTGACAGCATGTTTCATTTATCACACAGACAACAGGCTGAGATGGAAATCAAACATGTGACGGCTTCAGGGGAGTCGGGCGCTGTTAAGAGTGTGGCGAATACAAAGGTGCCGACGAACCTACACTTCAAGCAGTGCCGCGCCTCCACTACCACAATTATTCACCCACAACCACAGCCGAGCCCGATTCATCCCAAGGCTGCTTATCACCATGGATGTTTTTAAAGGAATCATCCTTAAAACTACATATTCAAAAAGTGGAATTATACCCAAATGTCTGGCTGTGAAAACATAAACGCTCAGTCAGATGAAACTTGTTTGAGACAAACAGCAAACACTGCAGCACCATCAAAACTGCCCGAGAAGCCCTGAACACACAGGCAGAGCTGTGAGAAGGTGGAGATAGCTGTGACTGCAACTCCATGAGTGATGAGTGAGGAACAACACACTCACTCTCTATGAACCTATGACTCACATTCTGTTGGCCAAAAGTCTGGATCAGCCTCCTTCGTGACTCTCAGAATGACCAAAGCTTGACTGAGCTTATTACCTGATGAGTGCAGATTCACTGGGACCACAGACAAAAGCATGTGAGGGGATTTTCCTACAGGTGTCCTCAGGACCACAAGTCTTTCCCAGCCATAGAGGAAGCTCCTGCGGGCCATATAAGCAGGTCTGAGACGCTCCCGTGTCAGCTTCACCCTCCAGACCACGAAGGCAGGTTGAGCTTCTATATGGTCTCAGGCTAACACATCTGCATGTAAATCAGTCTTTGTTTAGTGTCACAGCAATGCTGCTACAAAATATGACCTTATTAACTGACTAACAGGTGATATTAAGGCAGGAGGCACAGAGCGATTCACCCTCAGCTCCACTCTGCTG
>NC_138957.1:1170000-1380000 GCF_965226115.1 Aulonocara stuartgranti | reverse complement strand
GCCGTTCCTATCAGCTGTTCGTAACACTTCCCACAGTGAAATGATGCACCTGCTGTTTTCTTTGCAAATTTGCATCATAGGATTGTTTTTTGTTTTTCCTGCAGTATATAAAAATTGCTGTATCTCCAAAATAAAACTATGAAGACACTCAAAATAAATTTCCTGTGGTGGGAAACTATTTTTTGCAACTTTATTGTATTTAAAGTTTTGAGGGATAAACCTCTTAAATTTCTCCAAGTAGAAATATATGTAAACAAAACAAAAGCAATTTTCAATTTTTTTTGTAGTTTATTGCACTTTTTTGCAATTTATGTAATTACTATGCACTTAATGCATACATATTATTAAAATATGGGCTATAACAGTTGTATTGATGTATAGCAACTTGAAATGCTCCCACAAATGGCACTACAGCATGTAAAAAAATAATATAAGCTCTGGTGGACTTGGTTCTATAGTAGGTCTTAAAGGGTTAAATAAATATCGTCAAATAATCGTGATCTCAATTTCAGTGAAAATAATCGTGATTATCATTTTTGCCATAATCGAGCAGCCCTAGTGCAGCTGGGAACCTGTTAGTGAGAGCAGTGAGATGAACCTGAAAGGAAAGGCGCCTCTGATTATAGTCCCAGTTCTTCATGCGTGTGCACGAGGCTCCACAGTGCATGAATACACTGTTACACTCTGCATGTATGTGGATCAGTCTATGACGTATACAAGCAGCTTTGCATGTGCAGCACCTGATGATTTATTACAAAAGCTACCAGTCAAATAAACCTTAAGTGGTTACCCTCGAGGTCCTTATTTTTATGGCACGGCCCCCACTGTGGACGAGAGGTCCTCTCTGTATGTATCTGATGCAGCGTCTGCTATGACTGACCTCATTTCATATAATAATATAGATATAATATCCAGTGCACGCACGAGCAAATCCACACACTCCCATTGATGAAATGCTGCACGATGAAGCATTTGTCATATATGCATTATGATTTTCAAAGTGTGAATACAGCACGTGGACGGCTTTTGATGTAACAGATACAACAAGATGTGAAAATGTATTTCATACAAAACAAAAACTAACATGACTCACGTGGTGAAGATAATCATCATGGATGAGCTTCCTCAGTAGAAATATGTCATAAAGTCGATAAAAGTCCTGTCCGTGCTCTGACAGCCAGCAAACAGGCCAATGACAGCGAGAATAATACCAGGCCAAGTCAGCCGTGTGCTTGGATTAGAGTTAGAGCCACATCAAGTTATCCTGACACACACAGTCCAAGAGGAGCAGCCTGCAGCACACGTGCTAATGTTTGGGCTGCTAACTCCCAAAAACACAACGACTGCTGAAAATGTTCACGGACACTCAAACAGTCGTACCGCACACGACCCCAACAGACACGTCCAGGCTCGAAACGACAACGACTCTGCTGGAAGGGGCGCAGACAGTCTGATGTTTGGGCTCTTTAAAGCAGAGTGCACGCTCTGCAAACTGTGTGCACAAAGGCTGTGATTAAGTGCTGTCCTCTACACGTTACAGTCCCAGTCATTGTCTCGCCTCACAACAGCTGAAATAAAGAGCCCACTTTAGAAAGCACGCGGGGGGGGGATAACAGATTTAAGCAGCTGACTGATGTAACCGAACCCTGATATGAACTATAAACATTTCTCTCAGATGGCTCTTTCCCAGCTCCACACGGAGTGTCCACACTGTGTGGACACTCTGTGTGGACACACATAGTCCACACGGAGTGTCCACACACACATCAAACCAAATCTTTGCTGAAAGAAAGTATGAGCCTCAGCAGCGACTTCACTGCACTCCTTGTGCTTTTATTAAAAGACACTTCAAACACACAAAGCAGTGTGAGACAGCCACAGTACACAGCTGTAACGCTGCTGTGCAGCATGTCTTTGGCATCGCTGTCATTTTGAGACTTACTTCACAGACCGTGGGAAACTCATTTATCAGATTATATTAGAACATTTTAGGGAAAAAACATGTTAATAACTAAAAATGATTTTATTATTTATTAGGCAAGTAAGAAACACATTTTTCCCAAATGTAAGATTTGGGTGTTCTCTGAGAAATGATTCAACATTTTTTTCTATAAAATAAATACATTTGTATGTCGATAAATGGATTTTTTCATCTTAATAAAAAATAATAATCTGTTCTTGTGTTTTCCTGTTTGTTTTATTAAATCCAAATGTAAATTCTATTTCATTAAATATTCATTAAATAACAAGTTATATTAAAGTAAATTACAACTATCAGCTGGATTAAAGAGCTCCAGCATAACAGCAGGAACACAGCAGTCCTACATGACACAGTGAACACGCAGCACTGCCACGCTGCAACCAGCCTCATGTGTAGATAAAGTTACCTGTACGTGCCAATGTTCCTCAACTACTGCGTGCACATGTGTGTGCGTGTGCGCACGCATGTGTGTGTGTGCACGTGTGTGTGTGCACGTGTGTGTGTGCGTACGCATGTGTGTGTGTGCACGTGTGTGTGTGTGTGCGTGTGTGTGTGCGCACGCGTGTGTGTGTGTGTGCGCACGCATGTGTGCGTGTGTGTGCACGTGTGTGTGTGTGCGTGTGTGTGCACGTGTGTGTGCGTGTGCGCACGCATGTGTGTGTGCACGTGTGTGTGTGTGTGTGTGCGTGTGCACGTGTGTGTGTGTGCGCACGCATGTGTGTGTGTGTGTGTGCGTGTGTGCATGCGTGTGCGTGCGTGCACGTGTGTGTGCGTGCGTGCACGTGTGTGTGCACGTGTGTGTGTGTGCGCACGCATGTGTGTGTGTGTGTGTGCACGTGTGTGTGTGTGTGTGCGTGTACACGTGTGTGTGTGTGTGTGTGTGTGCATGCGTGTGTGTGTGTGCACGTGTGTGTGTGCGTGCGTGCACGTGTGTATGTGTGTGTGTGTGTGTGTGTGTGTGTGTGTGTGTGTGTGCTCTAAACTGCTGCAGTTTTGAGTAAAAATGAAGACCTAAAGAGTGATTACATCTGACTTCCATGAAATAAAGGTTTACAGTATTTGTACTAAGAAGGAAAATCACAACCAGCCAATGAACTTCAAAGTGGTCCATCTCTGGTCTCCACCTGACTCTCAGTGTTTTCAGCCCACCTGTGTGTGCCCATGCGGGACAGGAACACTTGATGATGGCTGTTTGGAGCTGCTGCAGACTGGATCTGACACTAATTAAGCAGCTCCCAGATAATATAATTAAGAGTAGTAGAATAACGCCTTTATTTAGGTAAAGCTGTTCTTGCACTTCCTGCATGTCGTTCATCAACAGCACAGCTGCCGATAAGTGACGGTGTGGAGAACAACAAGCACTTTCTCAGCAGCTCTGGCATCAACATAGGAGCAGCTCTCTGCTGCTGGCCAGACAACCAGTGTCAGCACACCAGTATACCCAGTTTCAACCTGCCATGAACTGGTGAGTAACAGAGCAACATGTGACATAATGAGGACTTTTTCCAGTTTGTTGATTTATTTTTTGCTTGTTGGCCTCTAAACAGCTTCCTGCTGTTAAACAATTAAGATAAGAATTTTATTAATGCTGAGGAAAATTCCTCGTTCCCTTCAAGAGGTCAGTGGAATAAACAGACACACAACAAACGAGGCACAGACACGAGCAACAATGTACAGTGGGGCAAAAAAGTATTTAGTCAGCCACCGATTGTGCAAGTTCCCCCACCTAAAATGATGACAGAGGTCAGTAATTTGCACCAGAGGTACACTTCAACTGTGAGAGACAGAATGTGAAAAAAAAATCCATGAATCCACATGGTAGGATTTGTAAAGAATTTATTGGTAAATCAGGGTGGAAAATAAGTATTTGGTCACCTCAAACAAGGAAAATCTCTGGCTCTCACAGACCTGTAACGTCTTCTGTAAGAAGCTTTTCTGTCCCCCACTCGTTACCTGTATGAATGGCACCTGTTTGAACTCATCATCTGTATAAAAGACACCTGTCCACAGCCTCAAACAGTCAGACTCCAAACTCCGCCATGGCCAAGACCAAAGAGCTTTCGAAGGACACCAGGAAAAGTATTGTAGACCTGCACCAGACTGGGAAGAGTGAATCTACAATAGGCAAGCAGCTTGGTGTGAAAAAATCAACTGTGGGAGCAATCATCAGAAAATGGAAGACATACAAGACCACTGATAATCTCCCTCGATCTGGGGCTCCACGCAAGATCTCATCCCGTGGGGTCAAAATGATCATGAGAACGGTGAGCAAAGATCCCAGAACCACACGGGGGGACCTGGTGAATGACCTGCAGAGAGCTGGGACCAAAGTAACAAAGGTCACCATCAGTAACACACTACAACGGCAGGGAATCAAATCCCGCAGTGCCAGACGTGTTCCGCTGCTGAAGCCAGTGCATGTCCAGGCCCGTCTGAAGTTTGCCAGAGAGCACATGGATGATACAGCAGAGGATTGGGAGAATGTCATGTGGTCAGATGAAACCAAAGTAGAACTTTTTGGTATAAACTCAACTCGTCGTGTTTGGAGGAAGAAGAATACTGAGTTGCATCCCAAGAACACCATACCTACTGTGAAGCATGGGGGTGGAAACATCATGCTATGGGGCTGTTTTTCTGCCAAGGGGACAGGACGACTGATCCGTGTTAAGGACAGAATGAATGGGGCCATGTATCGTGAGATTTTGAGCCAAAACCTCCTTCCATCAGTGAGAACTTTGAAGATGAAACGAGGCTGGGTCTTCCAACATGACAATGATCCAAAACACACCGCCCGGGCAACAAAGGAGTGGCTCCGTAAGAAGCATTTGAAAGTCCTGGAGTGGCCTAGCCAGTCTCCAGACCTCAACCCCATAGAAAATCTGTGGCGGGAGTTGAAAGTCCGTGTTGCTCGGCGACAGCCCCAAAACATCACTGCTCTCGAGAAGATCTGCATGGAGGAATGGGCCAAAATACCAGCTACTGTGTGTGCAAACCTGGTAAAGACCTATAGTAAACGTTTGACCTCTGTTATTGCCAACAAAGGTTATGTTACAAAGTATTGAGTTGTATTTTTGTTATTGACCAAATACTTATTTTCCACCCTGATTTACGAATAAATTCTTTACAAATCCTACCATGTGGATTCATGGATTTTTTTTTCACATTCTGTCTCTCACAGTTGAAGTGTACCTCTGGTGCAAATTACTGACCTCTGTCATCATTTTAGGTGGGGGAACTTGCACAATCGGTGGCTGACTAAATACTTTTTTGCCCCACTGTATATCAGTATGTACAATAGTGCTGATATTAACTATGTTAATGACACTAGTGACTGGTGGTGGTCAGAGGGCCCGGTGGCGCCAGTGTCCGGCAGCCTCGCCTCTGTCAGTGCGCCCCAGGGCGGCTGTGGCTACAATGTAGCTGCTATCACCAGTGTGTGAATGGGTGGATGACTGGGTATGTAAAGCGCTTTGGGGTCCTTAGGGACTAGTAAGGCGCTATACAAATACAGGCCATTTACTAGTGGTAAGTGATAATACATTAAGTGATACTGTATTCAGCATTAATAACCAATCATCAATGATTAATTAGTTAACCAGGGATTGTGGCGATGACGTGCTGTGGTGTATTAATCAGCTAACATCAGCCCTTCATAATCAGCTGTTTACACACAAAATTAATGAATGTAAATAAAAACAAAACTTGAATCTTTCAGGTAAGAAAATCCCAGGAAGCTGAGAAACGTTTCATCATCATCCAGGTGGCTTCTTCAGTCTCAGCTGACTGCAGGTTTACAACCTTATAACATCTGTGTAATGACCAACACGAGCACCCCTCTGTAACAATCAGCTGTGAGCTCCGTTTCGTGATCATTAATATGCAATACGATGTACCAATGACCATCAATGGCCAAGGCTAAGATCACAGCATTGTAAATGCACCCTTAGTTGCATCCTTGGACCATCCTTGACTCAGAGATGATCCCTTTTCACATTAATGGATTGCTTGACTCAAACCAGCTCAAGCCCATTGGTAGGCAGCTCTGAACACCACATCCAGAACAGCTTGGGTTTTGAAGAGAAGGTGAGGCAGATGAAACCACGGTCTCATACGATGTCACATCTCTCTTCACTTGTGTTCCAGTCACTAAAACACTGGAGGTAGTTTGTAAGAGATTACAGGATGACCCCAACCTCAGCAACAGCACCGCTCTCAGCACCAGACAAGTGGGTTTGCCTTTGGAACTGCGTCTTAATACTTTGAAGAAGTGGCAAAGAGAGCTCTGTTATTCTACCCTGGAACACCACCACGTATGTGAAAAAGGGAAAGCCCACCTCTGAATGGAGGAGGGGCCTAAGGGTGCATCTGTCACCATCGTACAATGCTGTGATTGCAGCCATTCCCCAGCTCTCTGTGAATGGGACTCATGGCCATTGATCAGTGGTCATGACAATTTGCATATTAAAGATCATGAAACTGATCCCGCAGCTCACAGTTAGTCAGTGCTGCTAGATTCAGTCATGATGCAAATGCACTGTTTATCAGTTTGGGGAAACCTGCAAGCTCTTATAAATGAAAATCCTGTGTTTGATTCAGAAAGACATTGCTGCCTGGCAGCAGGACAGGCAGCAGCACCACGGGTGCAAACAGACACTACACCAACTCTGTCCTTGGGACCTGGAGGCTTAAAGACAGCTGCATATCGCGATATAATTTGAAGCACGTGCGGTAACGATATATATCGTGATATATTCTTTTCTTCTGTATAACGTATTTTCCACACTATAAGGACTTAAAATCCTTTAATTTTCTCAAAAATCGAGAGTGTGCCTTATGTATGAATTCTGGTTGTGCTTACTGACCTCGAACTGATTTTGGCAGAAATCTGTTAAAAATGTTTTAGTACAACTTTGGTAAGCCGCACTGCTTGATGGATCGTCAGAGCATTACGCTGCCGTAGTGAGGAGCTTCAGAGTAATCTGGGTCCAAAACTCCGTCTACTTCAGGTCCCAAAGTCAAACGAACACTGAGAGTTAAAAACGTCTAAATTCTTTCATCTTTAATTAAATCATCAGCGTTGCTGCTTTACCAGGTGTAACAATTAAGTTTTACATCCATGAAAACAGAAGTTATTAAATTTAACGGAGTTAAAAGTTAACAGGAAGTTAGCTCGCTAGTTTCCACCTAAACATGTTAAAGCATGTTCTGACTGAGAGATTTCTGAAACATTCAAACGTTCAGCTCTGCTATCACTTCCAACATAAATGAAGACAGAAAACTAAACAGCAGTGGCGTTTGCAGGGTTACTGAAGTTGGACTACCTGGTATATAATGTTGTGCTACGTGATTGCTAGCGACACAGCTATGTTAGCATAACATTAGCACAGTGAAGCTGGAGGATGAACGCCAATTTTTTTTCCACTGGATAAAAGTTAACGTGAGGGATTCTGGTGGTCAGGGACAAATGCAGTCGCATAGCAGGATGCTGTACACGGGCCAAACGTCAGTCAGGAGAACAACTGAGATTATTCATCCACAATACGAGGTTAGTTATTAATATACTGCAACAACATGGGAACAGAACAGCTGCCAGAGAATTCAGCATTAATCAATCAATGTTACGGAAGTGGAGGAAGCGCAGTTTTTGGCTTTCCCCATATTTCAAAAGTGCTTCATCTCTTTGCTGTGACTGTCGGCATAATTTGCAGATGATAATGGTTTTAGCTGCTGCGATTCTTTCGACCAAAACAGGCGCCGCTTGATGACATCATCAACATGCGCGGTCGCGATAGAGTGGTATAGTCAAAATCTCTATCGTTGGCCAAATTTATACCGTTTATATCGCCCAGCCCTACTCCATATCCAATAACACCGTAGAACATTTGTATTGTCATGCTTAGAGAAGCTCAGCACAGCTGCTTTACAGGTGCCAAACGCCACCATTATCAGTATTAGAACACCAGTATGTGTTTTTTCCTGTTACTACTCGATTTAACAACAAAGATGTATTAGATACAAGCAGGCGGTACTTTCATCATTTCATAACTCGCCTACTTTTTATTTAACCAGTTATCTAATGAGTGTCCTAATGTTGCATCTCGTGTTTAGTGTTTATTTCACAGTGGCTGCACTGTAACCTCATTAACAGAAGGTTACAGTGCAGCGCTGATGCTGGCTTTTGACTGCAAAACCAAAGCAGCAATTTAAACAGCAGTACCACAGAGAACAAGTGAGCGACAGACGACTACTCAAGAAGCTAAACGGGCGCACACCCAGCAGAGTGCACAACGCAAAACAGAGTGAGCGCACTGAGCTTTACCTCTTGGCACTGGTGGAGAGCTTGGCAGCGGTCTTACTGGAGATTTTGGCCTCCTTCTTTTTGGGCTGGGCCTGGTCCCGTTGCTCGGGGCCCGGCTGCTCCGGAGGAGCCGCCTCCCTCTGCTCGGCGTCCGAACTCCCCCCACTGGTGTTGGGGCTGTCGTCCGGCCTCGGCTGCACCTCACTGGACATGGCGACGCTGTGGGATGGTTGCACATGCACACAGGCTTTAACGGCACGTAACGAGCACACCTGAAGAGGTTTACTCAACCTTCACTGCAGGTCGGTCATCTGAGAAACACAGTTTTAAATACAGCTTGGTCACACACTGCTGTGGGATCCCACAGCAGTGTGTGACCAAGCTGGTGACCAGCATGAGGAGGCGCCAGGCTGTGGGGACTGTTCCACATGCTGCTTAGGCCCCGTCTGATTTCTTCAGACGTCAATTACCCAACCTAATAAACAACAGTGAACACGAGTCAATAGCACAATAAGCTGTTTGGCACCGACAGAGAAGATTTGGCAGGATTTTCATGGCCTTTCGTCACATCCTCACCTCTGCTGCTCAACCCACAGATGCATTTTCCTTACAAACGTGGCTCCATTTAAACAACAACATAAGATTTATTTCCAAGAAGCTTTGTTGTAACCAAAAAATAATCGACCAAAAACAAATTTACAGTTTCATTTACCTATTATTTATGACAACACAAGCTGCGTCACCCGTTGCTATTAATTATGTTTGGTTTTGTCTTGTGTGGGAGTGAAAAAGACGAGTAAAACGAGCTACACAGGAAACGAGGACGTCTGCAACCACACAGAGGTGCAGGGGGACAAGTGTGGAGACAAGGATGAACATGGAGGCGTGGCAGGTATGCGAGTGAAGGAAGGAGGAGGTATGGGAGAGGAGGAGGATGGAAATGAGCAAGGAGAAGACGCAGCAGAAGATAAAGCGGCACGTGACAAAGAGAGCTTAGGTCCGAACTGAACAAGAGACAGATGGATGAGAGCTTTCTGACACAGACAAAGACACTACACACGTCTTCCATCTTTTACTATTTTCATGTCTCTGTTCAATAATCTGACGCCTTTCCTGCAAAGAAGCTGTCGCCCTTTCAGAGGGATTTTCACTCTCATACGTCTGAGCCTTGATCATCCAGTCGAACGCCTCTTTAACGTGTCACGTAAAACTCTTTCAGCTGCCTTCCCTGACACCGTTTTATGTGCACACATCTTTTTAGTTCTTCTTGAAAAGGTAAGTGTTTGTTGTTGATTTGCATGCTGAAGGCAATATCCCAACAGTCAAGCTTCAAATGGCTGTTTTTTATAGAGTCAGTGAGAAGTACACATTTTGAAATGGTAAACAGTAAAACTGCAAATAGTAAGTCGAACAGTCTGTCCTGCACTTTAAAGGACACCTGATTTCTGCTTTCACACAGCAGTCACATGTTCATCAGGACACACTCCAGTTTCTGGGAATCCTGTATGAATCACAAAACCACAGTTCAACCTGGGATCTGCTTCGACTGCAGGCTTCTCCAGCTTCCAGCTCATGCTCAACACCCTGTTTGCAGGGTGTGTTAGAAAATCTGTGCTGTGGGTTACACGCCTGTTTCACAACAGTCAGGGCTGGCTTTTATATTTAAAGCTGTAATTACGAACTCAGGATGCTGTGTCGATAGCATCAGTCACACAAACAGCATCTGTGCATTTCTCACAGTGCAGCTGAAGAAGGGATCCGAGCCGATTTATGGTACAACGATGTCACTCTGAGAAACCAACAGCTTTGCTGCGCTGCAACAACGTTCCAAGTAGTGGCTGCAGGTCCTCGAGTTTTGCTTGTGGGCCTTTCCGTTTCTTGGCACTAGTACTCATGGGGGGCATGGGGGAGCCTTCACCTGTGCTGTGGTCAAACACCTTCCTCTGTGCAGGCTGTTAATTCTGTGTCCCAGTTCAGCCAGTTGATCTTTCGCATATTGCTGAGCAAAACCCAGTAAGCTGGACATTCGTGGCTGTCCTTGTCCCCCGTATCCTGACAGTTGCCTCCACGACTCTGCCGTACAAGTGCAGTGTAACATTTTATGAAACAGCACACATTTCGTAAGCTTGTTCACACAGCAATGTTCTCACAGTTTGGAGGTTTCAAAATGTCCAGGTCATGCTCACAGCCACTGGTATTTGGATATGTGCTTCAAGGGAATCACAAACTCATGCTGCCATGTAGTCACTGCCACCACACACAAGCATGCAGACATATTGGGAAGTTTAAGGGGAGGCCTCACGGTCTGATATGCAGTCATTTCTCTGAAGCTCATAAGGAGCCGATGATGATCCAATCAAGCTGATTTTTTTCAATCTGAGGTGTCTTAATCCAGCATTATTCCATCTGCACATCTGTTTTCATTCAGACTTGAGAAGTATCAAAGAATTAACTGGTAGTTTAGGTTTGTGGCTTCAGCCACCCTATAAGGCACTGTGCAGTGAATCCATGAATGGAATGAAGGGAGATACTTTGGGTTTGAAAGTTAAACTGTGGACAACAGAAATTCATCAGATTGCTGAGCCGCTGAGCACAACTACAACAAGTCAAAGCCTCAGAGATTTTCCACCTCGCAATCATCAACAAGGAGTTGAGGTCACCGAGCCAACGACGTATTTTCTGGGTAGCAGATCGAAGAAGGAAAAACATCACCTTAAATAACATTATGGAAAATATGTTTGTGTGATCGTAACATTGTCATACTGGTAACTTATTGCTCATTGAACTGTATACATGTCATAGGGCTGTTGTTACACACTATGTGCCCGTCTGCCTACACGCTTTCATTTAGATAGCAGGCGGAACGGGGTTTTCACCCACTGCAAACACGCTCCTGTGTAGCCCTCCAAAATCCAAAGGAGGATGATATATGCATGGGTCAAATGCCTACTGGTTGACAAGTGGGCCAGAATAAGGAAGGAAGACAACGGAGTTCACCAAGAACAGGAGTGTGAAGAAATAATCAAAGGTTTGTTTAAAAAAACCCAAAACAAATCTGTGTGCAGGAAGACTGCCCCACTCAAGTTCATCCAACGTTGTTTACCTTATCTGTGCACTGAACCCACATCAGTCATGCTGGATCAGAAAAAGGTCCTTTTGCAGAACTCTAAAAACAGCCGTGATTCTCTGTCCGATAAAGGAGGAGACAGCCTACTGACAACAACCTGCTGCCGTTGGACTGCTGAATGATAATAAAAACAAGCAGTGTTATCCTGTGTCCTCATCCAAAGATACACCCGCAGATGTCATTAGTTAAACACCGAGCTCTGGTGTGGTTCATTCTGACATTCAGCCAGGCTGAACGTTTGTCAGTCACAACCTACGAGTCTCAGAAAAAGACACCTACAAGGTCAGCCTCGCTAAATCAATTGTCCCCATTATTGTGTATGTGAGAGAGGAGCTCAAGGTGAATGCCTCTATTTACATTCCCTGGTGTGCAATGAAAAATGCATGACACAGACGAATGGCTGTGAGGGCATTTTTGCTGCTCACGTGAATATAGAATCACAGTCAGTAAGGACAGACGGGCGGTGTACATGACAGTGGCTTTGGTTAGCTCACTCCACCTTTGACATCTGACAAACAGCTGCAGCATGAAGACTGTGCAGTTAACTGTGGTGGAGAGCTGATACCTCACTCCAGTTTTTGGTGGGGTTAGAGTGACACAGAAGGACATCGTTTCAGACCTCAGGGTGAGCTGCTAACAGCTCTGTACACATCTGCGTGTTTCCAGTTGTCAGGTGAGGACAAACATACTGAAACCAAAAGTTGGAGACATACCGGTGGTTCGTGTTGGGCTTTCGGAGGATGTTTTCTTTCCCAAACTGTCACAACAGCTCAACCGGTCACTGAGCGAGTCTACACATAGATCCCACCCAGCAGGGCACTCACAGTCCCGTGGATTCATTCTGTTCTTTTGTCTGAGGCTAACGGCTCATTAAACAGTTACGAGTTTGGGTTTTCTCTCCGGCTGAACCTTTCCTGTACCCGACTCTGTAAAGAGGGAATTCCCACTTTTGGCTCGGATTCCTAGCAAGGCTATTTCGCTGTTAACGGTTGAGTGACGACTGGGCCAACGATTATTATAGTTTACATTTTAGTAAGTTCAGTTAGGTGCATGGCTATATGCCGAATTAATGTGCATCTGCCTATGACTCTAAAGGTCTCGTATGGTATACACACAGTCGTTTAATGAGAAACGGGTTTAAATCTGCTCAGATTTTAGACCACGTTCGGGGGAACCCTCTTTAGTCCACATCAAACAGCTCACAGAGCTGTAGATGAGGGGCCAGCGAGCTCCCGCGGCCCGGATCGCCTGTTTTGTTGGCTGTGTGAAGAGTTAACAGCAAGACAGCCTCGCAATCTTTATACGCGCCGAAGAAGATAAAGCTGAAGGACACACTTGTCCGACATCTCTCCTCTACAGCAGCGGACCTCAGTGACCGCTGCCAAATCTGCTCCAGCACAAAAGACAGAATGGATGCCCCCCACCACCACCACCCCCGCCCCCTTCCCCACAAAATAACCCAATAAATCTTCGTTGTCTTCATAGAGTGGACTCCATTACAGAAGAATACGAGCAGCTCACCTTTATAAGCTGGCTGGACGTATGTGTTATGAGCTCCACTGTTTATTCTGTAAATCCGCAACGCTGCTCGTCCGCTTCTTTTTACTGTCCGCTGCTTTGACTGACTGCTCGAGAATGTGGTGGAACCGCGACTGTCACGTTAGCGACCGTGACGAGCAGGGTTTCCGGTGTGATCTGTCAAAATAAAAGCCTGTGGCTTATTTCCCCTGAAGACTGCCTATAAAAAACAATATTCATATGATGCAATACACTTTAACTTATTCCAAATGAGGTTAAAAAAATTACACTGGCGATCTGTTTAATCTCTGTAATTTTTCACGTGTGCACGAGTAGACCTGAGGCTTGTAATGTCCTTTCACCCAATATCAATACTCATAGAATAGTTTTGCACTCGTTAGCCTATTTGCTTTATCTTCCCTGATCATACTGTGTAACATGTTATTTCAAACCATTACATTTTTAAATTTGGATTTTATTTTGATACCAGTGAAAATTGCCGAAAAAATCACAAGGAATATACAAACATGTCAGTCTATAATGCAACCTAGTTCAGATTATTTTTTTTTATTGAATCAAGCAACTGATTGAAAAAACAAGCCCTCCGAAGAAGATGGATGAATGGACGTATTTTATGTTAAGACGTAGAGTTCACACTTCCGGTCTTTTTCTCTTTAACCAATCCGACGCTTGACGGCTCCAGACTGCCTTCGTGCGCGCGCCTCCGCGAGGGTGCGTTGTGTGTTATGGCAGGCTTTGATGGTAGTGTAGACTACAAAGGAAGTGCAAAGAGAACACCGAGCACGCGGCACAGACCGTGCACGGTGTGGTGCCAACCCGTCACGTTGAAAAAGAGTACTTTTCAGAAGCAGTTTCTACATTTCAGTAATGTAAACACCAGGGATCCTCTTGAAAGGAATTGCTGTTATGCCCATCAACTCATCTAGCTAAAACGGTCAAAATCTAAACGAAACCATTACTTTCAACAATTTGTGTCAAAGGATTTCACGGTAATTGTCTAAAAATAAACTGGAACCAATGTTATTATTAACTGTCGAAAGGCTTCAGATAAAAAAAATATAGAAGTATTGTAGACGGACATGACCACTGCGGAACCCTTCCACGGGTTCATGTTTCTCATACGGCTAATAGAGTGCGGGCCGTTAGCTCGGCGACATGCGCCATTGAAAACAAACGTACCAGATACGGCGGGTATTGCCGCTTTCGTTCATTTGTATTCTACCCCATTAGAAACCTTACTTCGTCTCCAGTAAACGTTCTACATTTTTTCGGACAATGGAAACTATATTAGAACAACAGCGTCGCTATCACGAAGAGAAAGAGAGGCTAATGGATGCTAAAACTAAAGAAATGTTACACAAGAAGTCGACGGTAAGTGGTGCTACTTAAGGCTAGCTTTAGCATTGCTACGCTTGGTCGTGAATCCCAGAAACGCTGAAATTAACATTTGTCCGTGTGTTTTTTCCAACTCTCATTTCAGCTGCGTGAACAAATCAATTCTGACCATCGAACAAGAGCGATGTTGGATGTGAGTAAGAGTTTGGACTCATTTAAAACTGTTCTCACTACCTGGCTAATAGTATTTGCTGGCAATTCAACGAATAACTAACCTTTCATAAAACCCAGGTTACAATTTTGTAAACGTGCAAAGCACTATTTATTAGCGGATTTGATGCATTTTCTTACACTAATCACGGGAAAAGAGGTCAGATAAAGAACGTAATCAGATGTACTGAATGAAGCGGTGTCACAACGAAATGACACCCCAAAAATCTGCCCCCAAGTGCGTCAGAGGTCATTAAAACTAGGTGTAAAATATAAATGGTTAAAACCTGACTTCAGAGACGCACATTGGAGACAAAGAATCACTTCTGATAATTAGCAGCTTTTCACTGTTAATGGTCAACGCTGGTAAAAAGGTGTCTGCGCTTCTTCTTGCAGAGGTATATGGAAGTGAGCGCAAATCTCAGAGACCTGTATGAAGACAAAGATGGGTGAGTGTTTTCTTAGCGAACAGTCATTTCCACTCAAATATAGATATGTTGGCTGGACCTTTGTGCGGTTACAGAAGTAAAGAAACAAACTTTTGAGCAGTTACTTGAAAAGTAGACCAACTAAAGGTGTATTCACACGAGAAGCCTGAAAAATCTTGTGACAGTCAGGATGAGGACGTAACGTTTCTTACATGTGGCACATGACAGGAGATGGTTAACGTCAGCTCCAATCTCACCACTTCTGGAAATGATGTGAATCTGCTAGACTATCGTCTGCTCTACTGTGACATTGTTGTTGTTCTCTAACTTGGGGTCCACACACACGCGGGTTTATTCACCAGTCTAGTAGCAAATCACTCAGAAACAGCTAGGTGATAATACTACTACAGCTGGGCATAGCAGTATGTTGGGCGTGTGAGCAGGATAGAAGACCAAATGACACCAAATTGTGAAGAAAAACGTGAGCTGTAGCATTACTGAACAAGGCACCTGAAAGGACATGCCCAGGGCTCACAAGACGAGGACACTGTTGGAAAAGACGGGTCCAAGGAAATATTCTGGAGATATTTTGGTTATTTGAAGTCTGATAACGAATCGGAGTAGCAAACTGTGTCAAAGGCATATTTCCATGAAGGCACATAACACCTCAAATTGTTTTTGCTAGGTCCTGGGTTTAAAAAATTGATTTCCCAATTCAAATCGATTTTAGCTTGTATAAAGCGATATCGATTCAGTAAATCCTGAATCGATTTTTAAATATAAATATATTTTATCTGAAACGCCAGAACCTCAGCTTAAAGCTCACAAAACTATTTAAACAACCACCAAACAGCTAAAACACAAAATGAGAGCAGATACATGGATCCCACCAAAGACGTAAACACAGAGC
The DNA here is from genome assembly GCF_965226115.1 of Aulonocara stuartgranti. Classification (NCBI taxonomy): domain Eukaryota; kingdom Metazoa; phylum Chordata; class Actinopteri; order Cichliformes; family Cichlidae; genus Aulonocara; species Aulonocara stuartgranti. The sequence goes on along the minus strand of NC_138957.1, from coordinate 1,364,172 downwards.
GTGGATCGTTCACGTGACGGCACGCACACAGACACGCCGTCGGGGCTAAAAGCAGACAGCTCACAGATTCTGAAGCTGCAGGTTTCGGCACTCTGACCAAAATTCACTGAACCAGCAGCACAAGAAGCTCAAAGCTACGCTTCACGCCTAAGTTAGATAGATTAAGATAAGATTAAGTTTTTCAGAGGGTGGTCGGGATTGTTCATGGTGGATAACGGTGTGTTCACGACCTCTCCAGCATCAGGTGTCCAGTTTGTAGCCGACCACAGAGCCAGCATTCCTAATCGGTCTGTTCAGTCTGTGTCACGATGCTGCTTCCCCAGCACGCCAAAGAAAAGTGATGTGCTTGCAACAACTGAGTGAGATAATCGCCTCACACTGAAGCATCTGAGCCTGCATTGTTTATATATGCTCACTCTTCTTGTACATGCTAGGGCTGCCACAAACGGTTATTTTGATAGTCGACGTAATCGTGACTAGTCGACTAATCGTGGCAGCCCTAGTCCACGCCCCCTGTCGGTCTTCCACTTCAGCCTGTTGTAACGTCAGCCTGTTGACGTCAACTCCAAAGCCCTATCGGGTCCTTTTTTCCTCGACCGCATCAAGATCCTCTCCGAGGACGTGGGTCGTGTAGCCTTTCTCTTCCCTCTGAAGTCGGTCACTATCGCTCTGGTCTTGTTCACATTCTGAAGGCTACAGAATCCTCTGCTTCTGCTCATTACTAATACATCCAACCACTGCAGGATGTTCAGAGTATTTTTGTGGGTGGATGTCTGAGGTGCACATGGTGAACATTGGGGTGGCTGTAGCTCAGGTGGCAGAGCAGGTCAGCCACTAATCAGAAGGTCGGTGGTTCGATCCCAGGCTGCCTCCTGGTTGCATGACAAATATCCTTGGGCAAGATACTAACTAGAGATGGCACGATACCACTTTTTTATGTCCGATACCGATACCGATATCATAAATTTGGATATCTGCCGATACCGATATGAATCCGATATAGTGTTTTTTAATCAACAAAACTGTTTTTTAAATATCTTGCTGCATTTTGTATAAGTTCATACTCAAGTTTAAAACAACAACTACACTAAAGCTATTCTGTTATACCTGTATGCAAAAAAAAATATTTCATAGTTCAGCAATACTGATCAATCTAATAAACTTAAACCTGCACCATCCTCCCTATTCTGGTATTTTAAAGAGTACTTAGCATATATATTAAGCAACCTAACTAATAGGGTTCCAACTCCCAGCAACAACAAAAATAAATAAATAAAAAATAGGGAACCACCCCTCACGCTCCACCTCATGATGCTTAATCGACGTAATCAACCTTAATTTGATGCAGTGTGAAAAAAAATGCACAGAAATCAATTATTTTTCAAGAAATATTAAATAGATTCAACATCTTTCTTCAACAAAATTGCAGACTGCACAGATGGTACCTTCCCAAAGGAAAAAGTACTATAGCTTACTAGGGTATATATAGATATATATATATATATATATATTAGACTTAATAGTTACTATATACAGTAATGGACTTCTATTCATTTTGCATCAAATTAAAACTTTGGCTGTCAGATAATTATTTATTAAAAGCTCGACATTTTAAATGAGAATAAGAAAGAAAAGTATGTCTTTGTGCCCCCTTTTCCCTGTTAATGCCCTATCGGCCCCCCTGGCTAAACTTTGCTAGATCCGCCCCTGCACAGTTACCAGCCGTCAGCTACGTAGAAAAAGATCCTCGAGTAGAAAGTAATATTAAATAAATTCTAACAACAGCTTATCAAGCTTAAACGTGCTGCTGTTGTTCAGCCGCTGGTTTCCTCTTTCTGGTGCAAAGTGGGCCAAAAGCAAACAAGAGAGATGTACTCCCGACAGAAAAGCCGATCAGCTGATCGTTAAGCAGTTTCATGATTGAAGTAGCAGCAAGAAGAGGCAGTCGCTCCATATATCGCTTGTTAAGCTTAACGCAGGAATGCTTTACAAACATTCAGAGATGGACTTACACACTTGCTTTACTTCTCTCGGGGATAACTTTGTCGGAGATGAAATGCCGGGTTGCTAGCGAAGCTCCAAATGCTATCCAGACCACCGACAGGTCCCGCATGCCACAGCCGCTCTATCACGTGATGCATACTGCTCCGACGTGCTAACGTTCTGAGGTGAGTTACGGCGTGTTGCAAGTTTTGTGAGGTGCTTTCATGATATTTAATGGATCGGATTACATTTTTTATTTTTCTCCGATATCCGATCCAGTAATTTAGGTCAGTATCGGACCGATACCGATACGTAATATCGGATCGGTCCATCTCTAATACTAACCCCATGTTTGCCTACTGGTGGTGGTCAGAGGGCCCGGTGGCGCCAGTGTCCGGCAGCCTCGCCTCTGTCAGTGCGCCCCAGGGCAGCTGTGGCTACAATGTAGCTGCCATCACCAGTGTGTGAATGGGTGAATGACTGAATGTAGTGTAAAGCGCTTTGGGGTCCTTAGGGACTAGAAAAGCGCTATACAAATGCAGGCCAACATGGAGACAGCACAGCTGCTGTACTGCACATCACCAATTCAGACAGAGCCCTGGTCAGCCTCATATACTGCATCCTGTCAGTCAGGTAGTTGGTGGATGTGTTTACTGACATTTGTGTAGCTTCACTGTCAGCAACAGTGGCTGAATTGTGTTAAATGCGATGCTCACCACACTGCTGTTACAGCACGTAGATGATTACATCATTCAAAGATTCGGTCTGTCTACTGAAGAGAAACAGTTTTACTTAACAAAAGAAGGCAGAAATCATGTGGCAGCTTATGTCTGATGCCTGATTGGCTGAACACAAAAGCAAGACGTCCTGTAATATGGCCCATCAGGATAATCTTCCACTTAAGCTGCTTTTGAATCTGAACTCTGGATAATATGAGGAGAAGCGCTTATAGAGGCTACAGGACAAAAGGACTCACACTCTGTGAAGACTGCACAGTTACACTGTTCTCACACGAGTGCAGTAGGACAGTACACACACTTTGTAATAGACCACTGTCTGAGTAAAGATGGTTTAGAGCTTGGTCAGCATGCACCTCCTGTGCACCTCCATTGGCTCTTGAAAAGTCCAGGGGTGAATGCATGACTGCTGCTTCAGAAAAACCAGCTGTCCTGATGACTTCCTCTTGTTCTTCTCGTGTTCCTGGATTATTTGTCTGACAGAATGAGGAGAGACGAACTTGCAGCCATCTCAGGACCAAATGAGTTTGCAGAGTTCTACAACCGACTCAAACAGATAAAGGAGTTCCACCGAAAGCATCCCAATGAAGTATTTATTCTTTTGATTCCAAAATGTCAACTGAAAGCGTACATCAGGTCTTTGAAACTGATTTCTGTTGTCCTTCCTGCAGATTTCCATCCCCATGTCTGCAGAGTTCGAGGAGCTGATGAAGGCCAGAGATAACCCCAGCGAGGAGGCTCAGAGTGAGTTCAAACAACACGTGCTTGTCCTGAGTCAAGAACACGTTTGCACGACATGCAAATCCCACAGAACAGCAGCTAGAGGAGCAAATGCTTCCTGACTTTTTCATTTGTTGCAACAACAAAAATGGGATCTAATGAGGAAACTCATAGAAAGTAGCTACACTGCATTAAGCAGCACTTTGTGTGAAGAACGATTACTGAAGTGTGAGAATCAGATCAGTGTTGTTAGATTGTTTTTGCACACGTGTGTTTGAAATCTGCAGTTGAAATAAAAACACAGCGATCTAAGACGATCAGAGCAGCTGATCACTGACAGTTTCTCTTTTAGTTCTAATTGTAGGAAATTTGTGCCGTTTGGTGTCCATCCTGTTGGTGAAGGCTCCCTCTGAATGAGCCTGAATGAATGAATGACATTCATCACACATTTATACCAATACACTTTCAATTATACAGACCCACACAGCAGCCAACAAGTTTGATTTCATTTTGTAACAGCTGAGGAACAATCAGGACGTGGTCCAAGGTCAAAATTAGGATTAATAATCAGATGTTTGCAGATGTGAATACTGACCGTGTCCTTTTTCTCCCAGATAAACAGGACGTGGTCAGCATGTAGCAGCAGACTGTCAGCAGCCTTTTTATTGTTCTTGGCTTAGTTGACTGGATAACAATCGATCAAATGTAGGAAGTTAAATAGAGTTGAAAACAAGCTGGGCTGTTCGTAGACCTGCACAGTAGACCTGTGTCATGGAAAAGCACAATAGCTCGTAGTATTTGTGCAGCATTGAAGTGCAGAAGAGCACTTTGTAAACGTCACAAATATGATATTATTAAATGGTTTGAACCCATTAGTTGGCTTCACGACTACCAAACCTGGCGGTTTAGTAGTCGTAAGTGTTGAGCAGCAGTAACGTTTGTAGGGAGACGTTTTTCTGGCTACTTTTGTTCTTGGGTCAAATTAGGAAATGTGATCGATGCCGGAGCTCACTGGAAAAGAAGCATGCAAAGCATCGATCATCTGCTTATGCTAATCAGTTCTGCTGCGAATCGCCACTAACAGAGAGCCTCGTGTTTGAGAACGTGTCAGACAGGCTGTAGGTGTTGTTACCATCTCACAGCTGGATTAGCTGCCCCATGAAAGCATCAACACTCTTTCTTCATTCATGAAAAGGCTCATTTAGGCAAAGCACTGGCTGCCTTTGGTTACCAAACACACTTTATTGTGTTGAGTTCCCCCACGTCTGCTCTGCAGTTGCATAACTACACTTAACAGTTATTGTAAGTAACATCTGTGACCTTCATACCCAGGCTTAAAGTGCCTGAATGACTTGTGTTTATGGCAGATATGGTGGACTTCACCGATGAGGAGGGATACGGCCGATACCTCGATCTGCACGACTGCTACCTGAAGTACATCAACTTAAAGGGAGCTGAGGTTGTGATCCTGAAGTAGCCGTTTATTCTCATTAATAAAGAATAAGCCTCCGAGCCAGGATGTGTCTGACTGCTGTCTGTGCCCTGTGTCTGTACAGAAGCTGGAGTACATCACCTACCTGTCTTCATTTGACCAGCTGTTCGACATTCCCAAGGACAGGAAAAATGCTGAATACAAAAAGTAAGTCCATGCTGCTTATTCAAGACGTCAGCTTGGAAGCATAACTGTAAAGAATCTGCTTCCTCAGTCACACGTCAGTGTTGCATGCAGAAGTGCACACGTTTAAATGCCTCGTGCTCTGCAGGTATCTGGAGATGCTGCTGGAGTACCTGCAGGACTACACAGACCGGGTCAAGCCGCTGCTCGACCAGAACGACCTTTATGGCAAAGTGCTGTCAGAGTTTGAGAAGAAATGGGAGAATGGGACCTTTCCAGGCTGGCCTGTAAGTTCTTCTGCTGGGACCAGTGAGAGATGATGGTTAGGTTTTGGGAACCTCTCTGACTTCTTGCGTGTGATTATTTGTAGAAAGAGACGAGTAGTGCTTTGACACATGCAGGTGCTCATCTGGACCTCTCTGCTTTCTCCTCTTGGGAGGTAAAATCAATCCTCGTTGACATGTGACTGAAGTCAAAGTGTTTTGCATAAATAATGGTTTCATATTTGGTTTACTCTCCGTTTCCCTCTTTGCTGTAGGAGTTGGCCTCTTTGGGTCTGGACAGGTTGAAGTCAGCACTCATGGCTTTGGGACTGAAATGTGGAGGGTAAGCTTCTAGAAACATGACAGGAGCAGCGTAATAACTCACTTTCTACAGCATTAAAGGCTGATTGTTTTCATATTCCAAGCAGAATATTACTGGAAAACCAGCTCTGTGGGGACAGGGAATCATCTGTGAACTACAGATAACCTCACGCCGCGCGTCCTTAGTATAGTGAGAGCCCAGTTTGAGACCACAAAGAGCATCCGCTGTTCAAAAAACCCCAAATGAAATATGCAGAGCCATCGAGTGGTGACCTCTGTGGACAAGGAGGATGACAAAGAGCTGCAGAGAGCTGCTGACCCCACCTGTCGGCTGGTTTGAAGCCGTCTCTCTGTGGGTCAGTCGGACGTTTTGCCTGCTGTGCACCTGGAAAACAAAGCAGCTGACAGAAACTGTCTTTAGTGTTTGCCAAGTGTGTTTGTTGAGACATGTTTAAAACGGCACAGTACAAAAGTCTAGTTGGGGCCTTGTAACAGAGTCAAAAGGACGTCGGTGTTCTGGCAGCTGGTAGCCAGCAGTTAATGGTTGAATGTGTCTGTGTTCAGGACCCTGGAGGAGAGAGCTCAGAGGCTCTTCAGCACCAAAGGCAAGTCCCTGGAATCACTGGATCCTTCACTGTTTGCCAAGAACCCCAAAGCAAAGGGACCTAAAAAGTAAGAGTGTAAAACTGTCCCTCGAATGTCACGTCCTCATAACGTCTCATCAAAGTGTTCGGTATGTAGTTCTTAATGCTTTCCTACGTCACTCCAACAGAGACACAGAGCGGAACAAGGAAATCGCCTTCCTGGAAGCTCAAGTATACGAGTACGTGGAGATCCTTGGGGTGAGTCTGGATGTGTTAATGCTGCTGTTGGAGCTCGTGTTTCGAGCCGGCTTCGTGAGGAAACCACATGTTGATATGTTGCGTATGTGGCTACAGGAGCAAAGGCAGCTCACTCATGAGAACGTGCAAAGGAAGCAGGCCAGGACCGGAGAGGAGCGTGAGGAGGAGGAGGAAGAGCAGGTCAGTGAAAGCGAGAGCGAAGACGAAGACAACGAGATCATCTACAACCCCAAGAACCTACCACTGGGCTGGGACGGCAAGGTAAAGCTGCAGACACACCTGCACAGAGTAACCGTTACGGCCTCAGTAACACGCATGTGTGAAATCTGCATGTGTTAACGCGAGTCGTGTCGATCCACACGCAGCCTGCGCTGCTGTTACGTGACGCTGATAGATCCCTCAGAGGACACGCTCTCACTTTAATGTCACGGCTACTTTTAAATAACATGTTTCATTGTTGTCTACCTGATCACCCGCAGTAACCGTGTGTGTTTGTCACTCCTGCAGCCAATTCCATACTGGCTCTATAAACTGCACGGGCTGAACATCAACTACAACTGTGAGATCTGTGGAAACTACACTTACAGAGGACCCAAGGCCTTCCAGAGGCACTTTGCAGTATGTTGCTGTTGTTGTTTTCTCGTGGTTGGCAGTGACTGTGGGGGCGTTTAAAGGTTGATGAACTTCCATGTTTGTTTAAAGGAGTGGAGACACGCTCACGGGATGCGCTGCCTGGGAATCCCCAACACCGCTCACTTTGCCAACGTCACGCAGATCGAGGATGCTGTGTCCTGTGAGTTGATTGGAGCAGATTCTGAATGCAGCTCGTGTTCAGATGTTAATGTATTTATGTGTTTTATGTCACTGTAGTGTGGGCAAAGCTCAAGTCCCAGAAAGCATCAGAGCGGTGGCAGCCAGACACAGAGGTACCTACACTCAGCAGACATTTGTGTTTTGTTGTGGTGTAGCTGCTAATTGCTTTTGCTGATGTGCTTTTCAGGAAGAGTACGAGGACTCCAGTGGAAACGTGGTCAACAAGAAGACCTACGAGGATCTGAAGAGACAGGGCTTGTTGTAGACGGGGGCTGAAAGACACCAACTCTGAACAGCTGCTTTAAACTCTGATTTTATCCTGTTTACTCGTGTTTCTTCTTTGTGAGCTGTAGAGTTGGTTTTAACAGCATCACCAACTTTTCATAACTTTGTAATGTGGCGACCATTTATGATCATAATAAAGTAGAAACTTTTGTCAGCACGCTTGTTCGTCCTGGTCCTTCAACAATTCCTAAAATCACCAGGACAGGACTGAAAATAGTCCCTTACATATTTGATATTTTAATACTGATGTATGGATGGAGCGAGTTCTGCAAGCTGAAGCTATTGTGTATAGTCTGTAGTCGGCGGTTCAGCTCCTGCAGCCGTGCCTGGTTTACAACAACCACGATGACTCGGATCATTTGGAAATGACGTCTGAAACCATCAGCAGAACCTCCGAAGCCCTCGAACACGACAGAGGGAGGACTCTAATATACAGGTGCTGGACAAAGAACATCATCAAAAAGTTGATTTATTATTATGATTATGATTATTCCATTGAAAAAGAGAAAGTTGCTGCAGGTGTAATGAGAGCCCAGGTTGCTCTGCTCATTCAAAGTACAAGAATATGGTCCAGCAACCTTAGATACAGATTTTGGTGAATCCCTCTGTACTCGACACTTCCATGTTGCTACAGGACTTTTGCTTCTGTTCTTCTCTGGACGTTCCCGTGGTGTATATGCTTCCACTCTTGTGTGTGTTATGTCCTTTCTATGTAACTACAGTTTAAAACTCTGATAACATCGACTGTGATTATTCATTCAAAACAGTTTTAATTAGTTTGATGACAAAGGAACAGCAGTCATTTATCGATATGTAGGAGTCAGTATATCTCAGTTTCAGTGAAACATTCATTTGATCATCATCTTATCGTGTGTAGTTGAGGCTGTGGAGGAAAGAAAAAGATTAGTTGTCTCCAATCTGGAATCCAGACTGATGAGGTGCACTGCTTCTATCCAGCGTGTCAGCGATGCAGCAGCTTTATCGTTTGCACTGAATCGTGTTCATGGAGCTGTTGAGCTCCACCAGATGGCGCTCTTGCATCTGTGACGTTAACTCTGGGAAAACTAAAGAAAAAGGATGTAGACTGAAGAGTCCATCAACTGTTGTAGACCACGACAAACTAACACAATACAGGCATAAAGGGTCGATTTTTAAATTACGCCCATATTTTGAAAACATTTGTTAAAAAGAAAAAAAATCTATGGTGGATTTAGCCTTCATATTTTAACACACACACACACACACACACACACCTGTAATATGTTGCCTTTTGCTATGACAACATTGTGAACAGAAGAGATGACTCTGATTAATGGCTCGTCCTTCAGCAGATGAACACACGGCGCCGTATCAAAGCACCTGCACCGTGGTTGTTAAATTTATCTATGTTTTTGACAGATATCCATCCATCCATCCATTTGCGTCCGCTGATCCTTTTCAGGGTCGCGGGGGGCGCTGGAGCCTATCCCAGCTGTCATAGGGCGAGAGGCGGGGTCCACCCGGGACATGTCGCAGGGCCAACACACAGACACAGATAATCATAATTTACAAATTTTACCACACATGTCAGCATGTTTAGAACGGGCAGACGATGGTAACGGTGAGCAGGTCATACTCCCCCCTCAGGCCAGGTCTTCAGGTTTCCCACAAAATCATCTTTAGGGTTTACAGAGGATCATCCAAACAACAGCAAACAGTGAGTGAGTGGCGGTTGTCCTCTGACCTCTGAGAAAGGCCAGAATGCTTCAAGCTGATTGGACGGCAGCCGTAACTCATTTACAACAAGGTGTCTGTCAATCCACAGCTGGAGTGAACAGCACCGTCCTGCCTTGTACCCACGGTTCAGGCTGCTGGTGGTGGTTCACTACTGTGGGCTCCTTGGTACCAACTGAGCAGACTTTAAACGTGACAGCCTGCCTGGATGTTGTTGCTGACCATTTCATAAGAGTCATCATGTTCAGAGGATGTTAGATCATCTGCTCTCACTGAGATGTTCAAACAGTCTTTTGAATCCTCACAGTGAGTTAGCTGCACTGAGACGTCCTCTGACACAGCCTTCGCTCACTCACTCTGTTCCCTGTCAAAACATAGCTTATCTCAGCTAGCTATGGTTGATCCAGTCTTGTCATTATGTAGTTAAAGAGATTACTTATCTCAGTGGAAAAGGTGCTCTTGACATCACTTACATGCATGTGGAAGCATGTGACCACCGAGACTGTAGCAAAGTTATTTGGAAATATGTGGATGACTGTGTTAATCTGTCTGTGGTATCAGACTTGGTGTGTAATCAGAGTAATAACCTGTAATATTAAACATTTGAAAATGTGGTGTCAAATCTCTAAAGATCTGTTAACAGGTAAACATAAGATGGCTCAACGCTGTGTGTGGGGACGGTTGGTGGAAACATTTTGTGTGGACCTGCCGGTGCATTTTATTTACGGAATAAATGAAACGTGCTGGTGGTGAGAAATCAGAGCATTACAGAAGATGGCAAACCATCTTCAACAAGTCAATAACTGTTCGTCTCTATGAGTTTGTCCAGCACAGTCGCAGGACCGGAGCTGTAAGACTGTTTAGTGTCAGTGATCATTCAAATAAGAATAGTATTGTTATCCTCGTGTTTGCCTTCTTTCTGTTTCTCAGCCTTTTTCTCTACAAAGACTTCTGAGAGAAGCACGCTGCCTTCCAAGTGCTACGCTGTACATTTGCAGTGATTGGTGACTCGAGGCTCGACGATTTATGTTCACTGCCAGCAGCACGAACGTCTCGTTTTCATGGGCACAGGCAGAGCCATTAAAGCCAGGCAACAGGTCGTCCTGAGGGACCAGCTTTGCTCCAGTGAGTCCTTCACACGAGCCGGGCTGCTTGGATGTCGGCTGGTTGGCTTTTGTCTGCTGATGTGTTCCTCTTCCAACTGCACGCCACCGAAATACTGCCATCAGGTTAATTACACAAAAACCCTCATCTGCACAATGAAAGCTGCTCTACAGACCGTATGAAAACACATTCTGATAAAAACAGCTTGAAAGTGTCTTCTTTTAATCTGAAAGGGGAAAAATGCAGGAAATATCCAAAAGACCTGAGATGCTGATGTTTGATATCCTAAACACAGTTTAGCAAAGCTGCTTTGGAGAGACACTGGTTAACAAATGTATTTCACCACAACTGCCTCAAATTGACAGTACTGGTCATTTATTTTTTATTATTCATCAACTTTTGTTCCTGAAATTAATTTCTTGATTATTTCTGGCATCTTGGAGAAGTCCAGCGTGTCAGCTCAAACTCAGATATAAAAACATATCAAGTTAATGTCTAATAAATACCAACATCAGTTTTAGTTTTCTGGAAGTTTCTACAATATTTAATCACTGGAGGTCCTGTGTGTCCTCAGAAACGTCTGCTCCCTTTGGAACCAGACAGACGACCCTGTTCTGTTTTCTGTCTCATTATGAGAACCACAGCAGGTTTAATGACCTCATTAAAATGTTCCCCTGCACTGACCGTTAGCTCTGGTGTGTCCGACAGTGACACCGGCAGGTTCTCCATCGATCCCAGTTTGATTTTTTTGCCCCTGATGCTCATCACAGCTCTTTTATCTCTTAAACTCTCTCAGATTTTCTTCACAGACCGTTTAACTCCCTGCTCTTACATGTAACTGATGGACGTACATGAAAGAAGTGGCCATTGTTAGAGGACCAGCTCACTACTGTGGCTCCATAGTGCAGTGTTTTACACATTTGGCTAAGAAGCAAAAGATCCCCAGTTTACTCCAGTATCACTCCAAGGAGTGACAAATATATTGGGGCTTATGTCAAGTAGGACTCTGTGATCAGAACTTTGAAGCATCTTTTTCAGAAAGCCCATTGGCACAGGAAACTTTCTTGTAGTGACTGTTGACTCGTGGCTGGCTGCTCATCTAAACTCAGGCAGCTAAAGCATGTCCCAGCTGTCAAACTCACTCCAAACGTAAACATCGATAGTTCTGAGATGTTAGAATGAAGCTGTGATGACTCATCTCTGGCCACTCTGGAGCAGCAGGAACAGAGAACTGCTGCACTGGGGAAACGGCGGCTGGAGACCAAATGATGGCGCTCTGTGCAGCAAAGCCATGATGCTGTCGCTTTGAACACTGACACCAGGTCTGTGCAAATCCCTAATGTAAAGCTGTGTTGCATTTGCAGTGAACTCGGGTTGATTGCAATGTGCTTGCAGTCTATCTGCATTTATATTTTAGATGGCAGTTATTTGGAGACACACTGACAACCACAAGACAACCAGTGAGTGCAATCAGCCGATGATCGCATGTGCTCACCAAGAGTTTGGGGTGTTGCACGCTCTGGATAACTTTTGGTCTCTGACAACCAAAAGCTCAAAGCTCACTGATTCTTCCCTGTCACAAAGAGTTTCTGGTTTCATGTGTCTTTAGTCAATTTAGTAAGAAATTAGGTGATTTTAAAAAACATCTGGACTGAGCATCTTATTCACGTCACATCTTTCTTAGGCTACGTTCACTCTGCAGGTCTTGATGCTCAAATCTGATTTTTTTGTCTGCTCGTTCACACGACAAATAAAATGCGACAGCAAACGCGCTCTAGTGTGAACGCTCAGAGCGGCCGCGTGTACAAAAGAAGACGTCACACACGACGCTCTGTTTAGACCCAGAGCAACAGGATGTGTGACTGATGGCCTTAATGTAAAGACTTCAGACTTCACGTTTCCCAGTTTTGCTTTAAGTTATAAAGTTTTGTTATTTACATTTGTCCTAATAATGATCCTTACTGCTGTTTCAGAGGAGCGCTGCTTCTAGCTGCAGATTTCTGTCAGAATCTGCAGATTATACAGTACAAAGAAAATGTTCACGTTTCTCCAACGCTGTCTTCCCAGCAGTTTCCCTGGATAGAAGCGTTCACCATGTCGGGCGCTGATAGTCGGCGTCTGTCTTGTGTCGGTGACGTAAAAGACGGATTTAATGCGACGTGACCGTCAAACAGCAGTCGCTTTCTAAAACATCAGATATGTATCGGATTCAGCACCACATACCAAAGTGACCCAGATCGGATTTGAAGATATCGGATTTGTGCCGTTCACACCGTCACACCATGATGGGATAGATGGTCGCAGAGGGTCAGAGAAGTCGGATTTGATGCGCTTTCCCCTGCAGTGTGAACGCAGCCTAAGACCTTTTTCACATCAGCAACTGATTGTCCAACTGTAAACAGACACACAGTTTAATTTGTCACCATGGAAAGACAGGAAAGAACAGTCTGGAGCATTGGATAATACAACATAAACCTCACAGAGTAGTAGAGTTACTGTACACATCCACATGGGTTTAGTAGTCAGAACCACACTACTCACAAAACCAGTGTTAGCTGTTTATCACTGCGACCCTGAAGCATCAACATGTGCATGTCATTATTAACATGTACAAAAATGACAGGCAGTGGAAACAGGAAGAGAGCGCTGAGCGGAAACTTTGTGTGGAGGAACACAGAGGTGTGGCAGCGAGCTCAACATCATGTTGTAGCGATGCTCAGACCGTCCACTCAGCTGACGCTCACATCAGCCACTTGTCCTTCTCTTTGTTGAAGTTCTCTGCCCACTGGCGTGTTAGCTCCAAGTAGTGGTCTGGTTGGTTAGGCTGATAATCTAGATACAAACGGGTCACAGTTTTCTTGGGCGTAGCCTTCTCTATTTGTGTGCCTTCGTGCCACTGGTTGAAGGACGTAATGGTGACGATTTCTGGACGGACAGACAAAGCTGCCTGCAGGGACGTCTCATAGTAACGTCCGTTAACACGGTTCCTGGTGTTATGGTTGTTCCACGGTCGAACGGCAGTATCCACGTACCCGGGACCAACGCTTGGGATGAACAGCAAATTGTTTGCGTCACAGAACGCCTTGATGGCCTTCCAGTTCTGGTGAGACGAGCCAAACGAGAAGCCGTTCGAGGCAAAGTACGTGTACATGCCGTCAAAGCCGCTGGCTAGGATGTCGTATTTGTGACGTTCCTCGACAATGAGTGCAACAAAAATCCCATCGTAAGGCGTGCCTCTAACGCTGCGGGAGCCTTTAGCTGTCAGAAGTTCTGCCCAGGACTCGGGCGGTGTCAGGTAGGAGTCGTAGATGTAAAACAGAGGCAGTACTCGCCCGGTGCTCGACTTGAATTTGTAGAAGGCGCCATGTTTTCCATACCTGAGAAAAATGAGACGTGTTAAGCTGCTGTATTCAGTTCAATTCAATCTGATTGATGCAGCGCCAAATCACAACTACACTCGCCTCAAGGTTCTTTATACTGAAAGGTAGATCCTAGAATAATACATACAGAGAAAACCCCAACAATCATATGACCCCCTATGAGCAGCACTTTGGCGACAGTGGGAAGGAAAAACTCCCTTTTAACAGGAAGAAACCTCCGGCAGAACCAGGCTCAGGGAGGGGCGGTTGATGTGATTTATAAGGAGGGCGGTGCCACCAAATGAACGAATCACAGCATGTTTCTGAAGCGTCTTTCTGGTTCACTTTGCAAATATATGTGAGCTGTCTAACATATAAACAGGACAGGAAATCAGACACTTCATGGGTCCTCTGGTCAGCTGATCCAGGGTCAGTACACCAGCCTAGACGCCTATTTTGTCCAAACCTTGTTGTGGCGGGGTGTGGTCTGCGGTGCCGCTGCAGGGGTGTCGGCGGCACCGCGACTTGCACGGCATCTGCAATCACGCCTCAAAAGTCAGTCAGCACGCCTCTGTGCTGACTGTTTAATATTGTCGTTGTTCATGTGTATGTTTGTGTGCGAGCTGAAAAGCTGCAGCCGTGTTCGTAACAACAACTGTGAATAAAGAGGTAGATGCTGCAAAGCATGAACGTGCGGACGGGCCTGCGTCTGATGCCTACACTTTTTTCATGGTGTGTTTAACATGTTGGAGTCTAACACATCATGAGCTTTACTGACTCGAGTTTGTGTCCTAATATGCAGATGGTCATCGCAGCGGTTTTCAAACAAATATCGGTGCCAATATTTTTGGGAAATCAAAAGTAAAGGATTTGTACCAATGATCTTATAATATTGCACTTTAAAAACGACTTTCTATGATGCTTGACTTCTGCAAACACTGCAGTACTATGAAACCGCAGAACAAAGGTTTGTTTCAGTCATTTTTAATCAGTTGAAGGAGCAGAAACCTGCTGATCTGTGACAGCACAGTCTGGGCATTTATATTTAATGACTTGTTCCTCATCTATCAGGGTTCATGTTCCATCACATGTGTGGGCTTTTAATGTTAGCACCAACTGACACAGACAGCTTGATCATTCAGAGGTAATGGGACTCACAGAAAAACAGCTTACTTGTCAATAATGTATTTGATGTTGTCATACATGCTCTGGTCCGTCCGGCCCTTGTATGGCTGTATGTGAAAAGCCACCTGTGCATGAACACATGACAATACAGACGTTACTGAAAAGCAGCACCTGAATCCACAAAGACCTGGGAAAGAATAGTTAAAGAGGTGAAAGTGTTTCTTTTCTGTTTCTTATGAACTGCCAGAAAAGAGGAAAGACTGAGTTAGTACCTGTAATCATGGCAGCGAGCTGCAGCATCTCTGCTGTCACTGCGTACCCTCTCTGCAGATACCACATCTTAAACGTGTGTTTGCCTAATTACCAAACTATTTAACATCATGCCAATGCTGTCTGCTGTCCTTGTTTGAAACATTGTAACTGTAGCTGTGCTGTGTTTGATGAACCATGAAAGATGTGCTTTGAACAGTAACAAGTAGCTGCAAAGAGCTGCTGATAAACAGAGGAAGTGTAGTTTGAGTTTAAGTCAGTGGGTAAGTTATTAGTAAAATGTTGGAAACATGCCTGATACATTTATCCTTCTTACAAAACTGCTTTGGTTTCACAAAGACACGACTACAGTGATTATTCTGAACCAGCTGTTTTACACTAATGTGTCACCACATGTGTTGAGCTCAGGAAACGTGAGGTGGACACAGTGAAGAAAGCTGGCAGAACAAAGTCTGAGCATGCTTTCATTCATGCAGAACATTACCTGCTGATAAACACACAGAAAGAAAAGCAGGGGAGTGTTTCCTCTGTTGTAGAGACAGAAGGATAGAGAACAGCAGGCAGAGCCCAAGTTTCTCTGGCTGCATGCTGAGCATGCTGGGACAGAGAGGGAGGAGCAGCAGACATGGCCCGGACCGTCACCACGTCTGCCAACACAATCAGGTGACTGAGTAACAGCTATAACCTAAACAGAGTATGTACCTCTCCACCATAGTGGTATAACTTCATGCCTTCACAGACAGCAGGGTGTTTTGTTCTGTGGCAGGAGTGTGAGCTGACTGATGGATGCTCTCTGTCAGCCTGAAACAACTGTGCTACGCTTGTTTTGCTGCAGGTCTCAAACAGCGAAGCAGGGAGAGAGCTGTCGAGCCGTGAACAGCCCACGCTCGCCGCCCACTCCATCTTTTAAAAAGAGGCTTCAAGGTCTTTATAAACAGTTTCCATAGCAACGTGGTAGCGTTTGGCGCTCAAGCTCAGCTTGTCAACAATCTTGACTGGTTAGAAATGATGCCAGCGAGGCAAGACTGTATTCACTGTGGAAAGGGCTTTGTTTGCTCACATCAGCTTGTGCAGAGACACATCGGTGTCTCTGCAACAAGAAGAAATGTGAACGAGACAAAAGATGAAGCATGAAGGGCGTCTGCTGCCTGGAACTGTTGTCATTTTTGTAAACTTCCTTTGCCGTCCATCCCCAAAGTTTCTCAGTTGGATTTAGATCAAATCAAATCACTTTTATTGTCACATCACATGTGCAGGTACATTGGTACAGCACATGTGAGTGAAATTCTTGTGTGCGAGCTTCACAAGCAACAGAGTTGTGCAAATACAATAATGTAAACAAGCAAAATACAAGAATGGCTACATCTGAAACTAATAAATATATGTACAATATATAATAGTATATGCATTTCTGGATGTGTATACTAAATATTTTTCTACGTGTGTGTGTGTGTGTGTGTGTGTGTGTGTGCACATATTTTACAAATTAAATAGAGTAAACAATAAATAAAATATATAAAAATATACAGATCAGAGGAACATGCAGGATGGTCCCAAACAGTGATGTTATTCTCCTGCAAGTAGTCCCTCGTCCTGTGGGCATTGTGTCCTGTTGAAAAACCCAGTGATTACCACACAAAACAGTGATAGTGTGGGAAGATGACTACGTTTCTCTTCTCTCCCTTTTCAGGATGAAGGTTGAACCTCTGCTTGATGGGTGCAGTGACTGCAGGGTGACAGAGGATGATATTCAGGCCAGCCTCAGAAACATCTTTCATTACTGCTTCGGTTGGGTCTTGGGTTTTGGGCAACGGCGGTCTTGTGACTCAGACAAACTACTGACTTTATTTTCAGTGTCGATTGCAAAGAACGTAAACTCAGCCCTGAGTCGTATCACAGGGTCCACGTCCTTGCAATCAGATAGATCCACATCCCCAACAAACTTTGTTGGGATGGTTCACAGTGTAGCGAACATTTTAAAGGACTTTACAAAGACCTTAGCTCCCCCTTTTGTAGATGGTGAGAGTCGCAGCTACAGCATTGTTGACTCGCCAAACTCTGAGGAAGATGACGACTTTAAACCAGAGTCTGCAGAGACTTTTAAAAGCACACAGACTCCAGCTTGTGTAGGTGAGGGAGATGTGGGTAGCGAGGGCAACAGTGATGCATTTCAAATCACTGATGTCCAAAATCTTGACCGTGAGAGTTCAGAGAGTGAAGAAAAATGTAGCGACGCCCCACAGTGCTCGTCTGGGGCGCTTCCTGCGCCCGCAGAGACCGATACCTTTCTCATATTGTGTCTTGCAAATTTAGTCGCTCACGTTTCTGAGAAAACACAAACAACTGCTGTAAAGCTGAATTTTCAGCAGATAGTGACTGATATAAGAGAGAAGATTGGGGGAGACTTGACTCCTCTAAAAACTGTAAAAAACTTGTACATCATAATGTACAAAGACCTGTGTCGCATATTTGGATCCAAATACGTGCTTCAGTTTGTGATGGAAAAGGGTGACGCGACTTTTGTAGCAGCCGTTGTGGAGCTATTAAAAGCAGAGCTAAAAGCATCGAGCGGCTCCGGTCACGCGCTGAGACGTTTAGAAAGTAACAAAAGCGTTTCTCCAGCCAGTGAGAACAAAACGCAACAATCTGCCAGTGAGGACAACGCACAAAATGGATCCACAGGTTCCCAGAAAGACAGGCCGAGAAACTGTGTCGTTAGGGCCCTCGCTTCTTTTTGTAGATCTTTGAGGAGGCTGTTCAGTTGCTGCATGAGCAGCGAGTCAGAAACAGAGTGATTATCTTCATAATTACTCAATGGATCCAGGTAAGTCAGTCCCAAGAGGTGGATTCTGTTCATGTGGACGTAGCGTTCACAGCGGGAGAAAACGCTGTGAACGCTACGTCCACATGAACAGAATCCACCTTCAGGTACCTTCATAATGTTACAACAGTTACAATCCTCTTTTCAGAACATTTGCAGCCGTTTCAGTGTTTGTAACAAACGCTGTTATTTAACACAGGTTGCGGCAGAAGACCTCCCCTCATCGAGCCCGGTTCTGCCGGAGGTTTCTTCCTGTTAAAGGGAGTTTTTCCTTCCCACCGTCACCTTGTGCTTGCTCAGAGGGGGTGGTCTGATTGTCAGGGCTTTGTCCCCAAACTGCAGGGTCTTTAAAGGCCTTGCAGTATTGAGTAGACAGTCAGACCAAAAGACAGGGTTGCAAATCTGACTCCATCATATACGGATTTTGAAAGGAGGGTTGTAACAGCAGCGGCTCTGTGGGGCCTCTCATAGTGCAGACATGCACTTTGATCGGACACTCTAAATTACTCACAGAATTTTCTTCTTAATTTGGAAATAAAATGAGCAGAAAATGAAACAAATGTGTTTGTCAGATCATTTAATTGTTAAATGTGTATAATGGTTTGTAGTCTCATCAGTCACAATGTAGAGACAATCGCACAAACTCGATTTAGTCAGAGCACTTTGAGTTGGTTTTGTCATTGTAGGTTAAATGTAGATATTTATTCTAGATATTGGGCACAAAGGCGTCCTCAGCTCTGTAACAGAGAGGTGTTGGCTCAGTGTGGAAATGTCCTGATGACATCAGTACTTTTGATTCTAGCCTGACTGATCAAGTTCCAGTTAAAGGGTTTTGACTGTCTTGAGAGACGGCACATTGTAGACAGAGACATATTCATCATCCATCTGTCCATCCATCTTCTATTCATCCATCATCCCTCCATCCATCCGTCCATCCATCCATCATCCCTCCCTCCCTCCATCCACCCGTCCATCCATCCATCCTCCCTCCATCATCCCTTCTTCCATCCATCCGTCCATCATCCCTCCGTCATCCATCCATCATCCCTCCATCCATCCATCTTCTATTCATCCATCATCCCTCCGTCCATCCATCCATCCTCCCTCCATCCATCCACCCTTCCATCCATCCATCCATCATCCATCCGTCCATCCATCGATCCATCATCCCTCCCTCTATCCATCCATCCATCTTCTATTCATCCATCATCCCTCCATCCATCCGTCCATCCATCCATCCTCCCGCCATCATCCCTCCCTCCATCCATCCACCCTTCCATCCATCCATCCATCATCCATCCGTCCATCCATCGATCCATCATCCCTCCCTCTATCCATCCATCTTCTATTCATCCATCATCCCTCCATCCATCCGTCCATCCATCCATCCTCCCTCCATCATCCCTCCCTCCATCCATCCACCCTTCCATCCATCCATCCATCATCCATCCGTCCATCCATCGATCCATCATCCCTCCCTCTATCTATCCATCCATCCATCTTCTATTCATCCATCATCCCTCCATCCATCCGTCCATCCTCCCTCCATCCTTCCGTCCATCCATCCATCCGACCTCCATCATCCCTCCGTCCATCCATCCATCATCCCTCCATCCATCCATCTTCTATTCATCCATCATCCTTCCCTCCATCCATCCGTCCATCCATCCATCCGTCCATCATCCCTCCGTCCATCCATCCATCATCCCTCCATCCATCCATGCATCCACCCATCCATCATCCCTCCATCCATCTTCTATTCATCCATCATCCCTCCATCCATCCCTCCCTCCATCATCCCTCCATCCATCCCTCCCTCCATCATCCCTCCCTCCATCCATCCGTCCATCTATCCATCATCCCTCCGTCCATCCATCCATCCTCCCTCCATCATCCCTCCCTCCCTACATCCATGTTCTATTCATTCATCATCCCTCCCTCCGTCCATGCATCCACCCATCCATCCTCCGCTTATCCAATTCAGTGCCGTGAGGGGATGGAAACTTTCCCATCTACCACATTCACACCACAATCACTAATGAACCAAACCCCACTAACTGCATGTGGGTTCTCTCTGGAGTACCTGAAGAGAACCCACACAGACACAGGGAGAACATTCTACACATAAAGGCCCAGCTCAGGGGATGGAGTCTAACTTGGGTGCTGATCACCTAAAGCATCCTATATTCTGCACAAGGCCATTTTTCTTATTGAGCCTTAAAGCTTCATGAAAAGCAGCTGTAGACTGTTTGTCAGTACAGCTTTTATTTTGCCGTTCCAGTTTCCAGACAGTGTCAATGCCAGCACTTTATTTAGCAACATAGCACCCAGCTCAATAGTTAGGAGGTTAGTTAGATTGTGTAACACTGGAGGGGATCCTGTGTCTGTAAAATGTCATTTCTGTGACACGTTCATATAGTGGCAGAGGGGCAGACAGTTTCCTGCTGCGTCTTTTTCATTGCATCACAGGACAAGCAGCTCCCAAACATATGCATATGACATGTGCAGAGAAAGCAAACACAGATAAACTTGTATTTTGTTAGCAGCAGCTCTGGAGCACTGAATCATGAAAGCATTAGTGCTCAGGTCAGCTGTGAGATACACACTGTTGTGTAAGTCTGACTAACACTCACAAAGAGACCCAGTTCTCAAACTAAGACTTCCATATAAGGAAGCATGAAAAGTAGACCAAGAGAAAGCTTTTCTGTCCTCCACACGGGGCTCTGCTCATTTTGCCACTGCTGTCTCGAGCACCTTCAACATTTAATGGCTTTATGGTATCTGACAGCCGCTAATGCTAAAGGAGCTCTGACCTTGTTTCAGTTGGAGCTGAGAAAGAGAAAAGCTGAGACATGTCTGAGAGGTGAATGCCAGCCTCTGATGGCAGCGCAGTAAAGAGGAAGCTCCTTCAGTGACCTCCAGCACAATGCTTTGCAAGAAAGCTGCTAAAGGTGGACACAACAGACCTGAGGCAAAAAGACACAGCTGAGGACAACCTTGCTATGATGACACGCAAGGAGGAGATACAAGCATCTGGTGATGTTTGCCGAAAAGTCAACAAATGAAAACGAGCACTCGCTCATTAAACTCGTATGACAGCTGGACTGTAAATGGTAATGATGGCGAAGGAGGGCTTTAAGCAGCCGATGCAGTTAAAGGTTAGGCTGTAGTTCTTATTTCTGTTAAAGTGTAAAAGCAAAGTTCAAGTGAAACGGCTCATTTTGTGCTTTCATTTGACTGATGTTGTCTAATACTGTTGCAGTGTAATGCTTCTCACTGCCAGCACTGGCTGCTTGCTGCTGGAACATTGTGGCACACTTTGGATGAGGAGGTCTACATCGCTGACAGTAACTCCTGAGAAAAGGAGGACGGACTCTTCATTTTGCTAATAAATAAATGCTACTGACTGCAAGCTATAATCACCAATACAATGTTCAGTAGTCTTTAAATTATGGACAGGCAGCAGTCAATATTAGAAAGCCTCGAAAGGACAAAATTATATACATGTTTTTTATATGTCGTTTGCACAAAAAACCAAAACAAACAAACAAATAAAGGACTAACTCTTCGTACAGTGCAATAAATGAATTTTCAATAAAAGCTGTAAATTTGTAGTCTCGGATAGATTTTACAGGTTATTATGGGTGAACATAGGCGCCAAACTCTGAAATGAATAAAGACTATATTTTGTTAAATCTCAATTGTGGGTCACGTAAAAGCCATGGCCACAATAAAACCTGATGACACTCCGCCTGTGTTGGGAGGGAGAACCTAACTAGGCCCTCTGACTGCAGAAAACATGCTTTTCACACACGGTTTACCTGCAAGCTACTGTTTGTGGAGTGAACGCTGAAAAACTGGACTTTCAAGAACAGACGGAGGGAAAACTGACGAGCACACTGAGGCAAACCTAGCAAACACAAAGCAGTTCACAGTGGTTCACATATATGCTTTGTGTAGGAATACCTCAAAGATCTTCAACAGCATGTTATAATATATATGATCAATGAATACACAAGTGAATTTTACTTTGTAATTCTCTGTTAGCACAGCAGGCTCATCCCCCAGTGTGCGAGCGTCTAAGAGCAGTATATGCAGTGACACGTTCACAGTGAAATACACAGTGTTGGGGAGTAACAGAGTACATGTACCACCGTTACGTATTTAAAATACAAAATATGAGTAACTGTATTCAGTTACAGTTACCGTTTAAAAAGGTGGTATTCAGAATACAGTTACTTTGCTGAAATAAATGGATTACACAGCGGTCTTCTCCTGTTTCATATGTTCGGCTATGTCCTCTCTGTTTTTGGTTTCCACGCTGGTGGAAACCCAAACAAACACACATTAAGAGGCTCTAATGTCTGTGCCTCAGTCTCAGGCCCACGTCACCTCTACTCGCGGCCGCATAATGACGTGAAGAAACATTTTTTAAAATAATTATCCAAAAATGATTTAATATGAAGGCAACAGGCAGAGTGTTACAGGCATCGCCCTGAAGAGTGTAGCCTGATGGGCAGTGAAGCCCAGCTGTGAGTAAGCTGTTAAGACTCGACTGTTTCCTCTGAAACAATAAGCTCCGTATGAGCAGCCTTTCAACGCCTCTCTCTGTCTCTCACTAGCAAAGTTGACCCAGACAACAAAGTGAAGCTAGTTTTCGGCTACGAGCCGACACGAACCCGACGTATTAGTCAGAGGCCCCTTTACTACGGCTCGGAGCCGCGGACCTGATTTCTATACGAGATCACTGCAAAAATGGCGAGTAACCTTCAGTAATAGTAATAAATCACAGCAACATTCATGTAGCTGTAAAAAGCATGATAATATATTAATTAAGTAATCCAAATTATTCAGAATCAGTTACTCTCATTGAGTAACGTAACAGAGTACGTTACAGAATACATTTTGGGGCATGTAATCTGTAATCTGTAGTGGAGTACATCATATCTTTATTCTCTTCCCCCTCCTGCCCCCCCCCCCTCTTTCTTAAATAGATAACTATCATATCTGATATCATATCTCACAGTACAATAATATTGAATGGGTTGCATTGTTGTATTTTGTCATGTTTCTCAGGTCTTTGTCTGAATTTCTACGAACATTATTGCTAAGGATTGTCTTATTGCATTGGAGTATAATAATAATAATAATAAATATGTACACTTGGGATAAGGGGTATTTATTATTTTCTTCTTTTTTTGGGTTGTATGGAAGCCCCAAACGCAATTTCATTGTTCTTGACAATGACAATAAATAAATACTACTACTACATTTTAAAAGTAACCTTCCCAACACTGGAAATACCTAATCAACAAAATCAATGTCACAGCTGAATTCTTCACTCACACTGCGTTTCTGCAGATACTAGTTTGAGGTATTCGAGTATTTCAGTATATTCGATGTGTAACACCTGTTGTATGTTCAAGGTAACCGGAGTTGCTTTTGGCTCTTTGGCGAGTGACAGAATGCGGGCCATTAATGTTTGGGTACAAAAAGAAAACCTTTTAAAATAATCTGTCACTCTGACCACGTCCAATATTTCTGCACCTACAGACACTGAAATGTGTTTCTAAACCTTCTCAGCTGCATATACGTATATCTGTGTACGTATATGCAACTACGTAAATACTTAGAGTATGTAAGTACTCTTACTTTTAGCATGTTTGTCATTATTCTGTGCCTCCATATTTATAAAGCATGATATAAATCACATTATAGATACAGGACTTGTACAGTGTATCCTCAGCCTTGATACTTATCTGGAAGACTCTAAAAGACTCTAAAAGTCTTCTAAAGTCTTCTAGACTCTAACCCCTCTACACGTTCATCAATTCTTTTTATTAAGTGTTATCTTTCTGCTCTTCAGGTTGATGATGTCTAAATAATCACAAAGTCAAAGTGTGACCACAAAGCTGATTTTTAAGAGATTCAAATCAATACTGTTCTTAACATTAACAGTCAGGAAACACTGGCAAGCCATCTAGAAATTCAGTAAATCGTCAGAAAGGGGAAAACATACCGGTTGTCTCACCAGTTACCTTGATGCTGTGCCTGTGGGCAGCGTCCATAACGGTAGGAACGAGGTCCTCTGTGGGCTCCCCGTGGTCGTCCCCCACCCCTGGAGGATACCAGGACAAAACCAGCACTCCTTCAAAGACAGCAAAGCAAAAGGAAAGGAGGATGAAGACTGTACAGTTAGCTCTCACTGTAGTGAATGAGATTCAGACAAGCGAAAAACAGGCGATATCAGAACTTCCAGTCAGTGCTCCTGTAACAAACCCACAGCAGACCCGGGTGCACGTTCATGGTTTGCAGCATATTTTATTAATGCTTTGACGGTTGCTGTACATCCACACACAGAGCTGCAGCTCAACATAACAACAACCACTATCACAGCACCCGGTGCAATACTTAAGTCGGCAGGGCACGATTGCGGATGCCGTGCAGGTGTGTCCGCCTTCCCTGCACAGCACTGCAGGCAATGCCCCGCCACATACCCCCATTGCCCAACTGAGGCCAGGGAGCCATCCGGCCGAACCTACTCCCCTCCCTCCGTGAGCGGGAGAGGGAAAATCGGCCCGGAGCGACAGCGTCCCCACCCCTGGTCCAGCAACAGGGAGGTGTGAGTTCAGGTGCCAGCGCCGCTGGTCCGGTGGTTGGCCGTGTGCAAGCAGTCACCCCGCGGTGGCGGTGTGTGTCGTGAACGGCAACCTTGAGTTGTAATAAAGTATGCTGCCAAGCGTGAACATGCACCCGGGTCTGCTGTGGGTTTGTTACAGCGGTGCTGAAACCCAGGACGGGGACACAGCAGACCCGCGGGCCAGCCGGGGAAGGAGCTGACCCAGATGGTAGCAACATAGCAGGAGCAGGCGGCAGTGTTGTGGTGCTGGCAGGAAGAACTGGAGGACCTGGTTGAGCGCCGCACGCAGAGGATCGCGAGTCTGGCAGCTCAGATGCAGTCCTGGCCAACATGGCCGCCACCCCCACTGGTTGCGACCAGCCAGGACCTGCCACCGCACCCATCCCCACGCCTGTTCCTGCTCCCCGGAGGAGGGCCACCGAGCAACCACTGGGTCCACCAACAGCTTATCCAACTGCTCAGCCCGAGTTGGAGGTCAGTGCACGGAGAGCGCGGGAGGAACCTGCCAAGCCGTCGCAGGAAGAGGAGGCGGAGCGTGAGGATCCGTGCCTGCTGGTTGAGGAAGAGGAGAAAGGGGAGGAGCTGCGCGAGGGTTTGCGCCTGCTTGCAGAGGAGGTGCGTGAGGGTCCGCACCTGACAGAGGTGGAGGAGCTGCTCCTAGTGGTGTGCGATACTCCATATTTTGGTATCGATCCCATATCAAGTACATAAGGGCCAGTATCGCCGATACTCAATAAATAAGGTGGATACGCCATTGAATTGCTAAATCTCAATTTATTTTTATGACCTTAAGTGTTTTTTGTGATGTTTCCTTTTTCATTATTAAATAGTTAAAACCCAGGACATAATTAGGACAAAGTAGAAATTATTGTGGCTGCTCTGCGATGCCAGGGCAGGTGAGATGGACTCACCTGCACCGCGTCTACAATCACGCCTCTCTGGCTTAAAACCTGTGCTCTGCTTGTGTTGTTGTTGATGGTGATGTGTACGGCTGGCAGCGGGAGAGCTGCAGCAGAATGTACTGTAGCCGTGCCACACAGCCGTGTGATCATTGTAAGAATAAATGATGCTGTGAAGCATGAAAATGCCATCGGGTCTGCCGTGGCGGTTTAGTTATCTTTTTCTTTTTTTAATAAAAATGTTACAATAAATTGCGCAAACCAGTTAAAAAATCTAAACAAGCACTGTTGAGAAACTATAATACAAAATTTACAATTAAAATTCTCAACAACAATAAGAGCTGATAAAAATATAAATAATATGTAAACAACTTAACAACCCCCAACGCGTCTAAGGCACGTCACGTGACAGCGCACCATCTAAACACAAGAGGTAGGAGGGGAGCAAAGTGTGCCTGCTCTGCGCTGACACAGGTGCAGCGAGTCGCTGGCTGTTTCGTCTTTGCCAAAACGACAGCACCGCAAACAAGAGCGGAACTTAAAGAATCGATCTCACCAGGCTAGTATCGATCCGCCAACTTGGCATTGGTATAATCGATATTTGGATCCGCCCACCACTAGCTGCTCCAGCCGGGAGCAGCGGAAGAGGAGGAGCCTGCTCGGCCGGAGGGCGTGCCGTGCGACTGCCCCGCCAAGTCTGAGGGCGGCATGCTGGCCAGACCGGCCTCATCTCCACCAGAGGCCGGCGCGCCAATTGATCCTACGTCAGCCCAGCCGCCTGTGAGCCGCGACCACCTGCCATGCGACCAACCTCCGGACCAGCTTCGCCAGCGCCGCTGGAGCCGCGGGCGACCACCTGAACTCACACCCCCCTGTCGCCGGACCTGGAGCTGGGGACGCCGACGGTCTCTCTCCCGCTCGCGGGGGGAGGGGATTAGGTTTGGCCGGATGGCTCCCTGGCCTCAGTCGGGCGATGGGGGTATGTGGCGGGCGTGGATTGCGGTTCCGTGTATCCGCAATCATGCCCCCCCGACTTAGACTACGTCCACACTAGCCCGGATAGATTTGAAAACGGCATTTTCGTCTGAAAACGTTTGGCATCCACACAGTCGGCCCAAAACGCTTACGTTCCAGTCCTGCGCAAAAACGAGCGAGAATTAAAGAAAAGCTATCTGGAGCACGTACAAACTGATATTCATCTTTTTTAGGGCTGTCAAAATTGAGAGCAATCAAAACAACTGCCGTATAATGCACTCCGCTATCTTTGTTTAATTGGCCACATGACTGCATCACATGACCAACATGCGTCATCGTTTTCGAAAGTCTGCGTTTTCGTGTGTCCACACTGCGACGGGGCAGCTCCGTTTTGAAATGTGTGCGTTTTCGAGAGCGGCGTCTCGGGAGGCCAAAACGGAGAGAAAACGATGTGTTTTCGTTTAAAAACGCATTAGTGTGGACTAGGGCTGCCACGATTTGTCGACTAGTCACGATTACGTCGACTATCAAAATCGTCGACGACTGATTTAATAGTCGACGCGTCGTTTGAAGCTTTGTAAGATCCTGAAAGACGCAGGAATAAGTAGCAGGATTTAAGAGTGTAATAACGGACTGAAACAGAAGATGGCAGCATTGCATGTACAAGGATGCCAGCTGCCGTTAAACCCCGAAGAAGAAGAAGTAGCTGTGTCCCAGAATTCATAGCGCAGCCCAGCTCAGTTTCCAACAATGGCGGCAGCTAGTTAGTTTTAATGTTACTCTTATTCTTCTTTCTGGGTCACAAAATAAACGTTTAACATATTTTCAGGCGAGAATGTAGCTGTGTAAACCTCAAATATCTGCTCAGTTTATCAAGACACCACATATTTTCAAAATGCCACATATTTCCGACGTTTTCGGAGACGTCTGTTACCCACTAGCTCGATAGCTAGCCGGGGGCTAGGCTCACTAGAGCCATGAGAACACCGGACTCCCCGCAAATCGTTTTCAAACCCACCGCCGTCTTTCGCTACTCAGGTTAAATATATATGAGTCACTTAGATAACTTAAAATGTTATTGTTTGGCTTTTTTTTTTTAGTATTTTATTTGTTCCTGAGTAAATCGGTTTGGCTGAGATTAAAGTTATAGTTTTTACACAGCTGAATAAACGTCAAGCAGACAGCTGATTATCAGAAGTGTGAGATGCTGGAGAATATACTCCGGTGTCCTGTTATATTTTAGATAGCAAGGAGTTTATTAAACTTCACCGAAACAATCTGCAAATTTCATTAAAATTGAATAAACTATCATCTTGTCTTTATTTTTAGTTAGCACAGACCTTAAACACTTAAAGCTGTAAGCTAATGATAGTTATATAAGCTGTAGTTTTACGTCCAGTGGATGATGATCTGATTAGTCGACTAATCGCAAAAATAATCGGTGACTAGTCGACTATCAAAATAATCGTTTGTGGCAGCCCTAGTGTGGACGTAGCCTTAAATATTGTACTGGGTCCTGTGTTCAGGTTGTTGGTTGTGTTGAGCTTGCAGCGGGTGTGCTGTGAACTGCAACCTTTGAGTTGTAATAAAGGGCGATCGTGGCTCAAGAGTTTGGAGTTCGTCTTGTGATCGGAAGGTTGCCGGTTCGAGCCCCGGCTCCGACAGTCTCGGTCCTTGTGTCCTTGGGCAAGACGCTTCACCCGTTGCCTACTGGTGGTGGTCAGAGGGCCCGGTAGCGCCAGTGTCCGGCAGCCTCGCCTCTGTCAGTGCGCCCCAGGGTAGCTGTGGCTACACTGTAGTGTAGTGTAGCCACTGTATACACTATACACTGTAGTGATTGTGTATAGTGTAAAGCGCTTTGGGGTCCTTAGGACCAAGTAAAGCTTGCTTTACTTGGGGTCCTTGGGCAGACCCGGGTGCTGTGGGTTTGTTCCAGTTCCTTACTTATATGATATGATCACAAGTTTACAAACCTGGGGTCAACCATCCAAAGCAACGCACGGTGCACAAGAGAAATGAAGACGGTGGAGATTTGTGACAGAAGGAGAGCAGCGAGAGTGAAACAAGGTTTACCAGATGGAAGTGAGAGACTGTGGCACTGATGCAAATACAGGAGGCTCGCCTGAAGATGCTCAAATTTACACATGTTGGTTTGCTTTTTTTATTTTAATTAGAGGGAACTTTCTGTAATATTGATGAAACAATATTTACCATGTAAATCTCCTGATCAGACACTGGTGTTTTATCACCATCTCTAAGCAAACTTGTTATCTTGAAGTTTTGCATGTTTGCATAGAGTCAGTGTGTTCATCCATCCATGTGGAAGAGGCATTTTATTTAGAAAGTGCAGCCTGTGAACACGGTGCCCCTCTAACATACTCCCACAGCCCCACAGGACTAGTGCTGCAGACCAAACGGACCGAGATACGCGTGAATAAACCTGATCAGCAGCGTTATGGTGCATATTCATGCATAGTAAATGAAACTGCATTCTTCTAGTTCACCGTGAATAGAGGACAACACTGTTTTACTCTTCACAGCACTGGAAACTTTATATTTTACATTTAATCTGGATACTTTTAGTTATGATAGTTCAACATGAACATGCTTCGTTGCATTCAAAGAGCCGAGACTCTGTCACATACACACAGAGCCAATGTTGCAACAGTGCTTACCCGCTGCGGCCGCTTCTATCTGGGCCATGTGTGACTCTAGCACCTTCGGGTCCCTCGAGCTGTAGGGTCCCAGCTCGGGGTAGAAACTCGAGGCAATGTCATCCGGAGGCGTGTGCTTTCCTTGAGCATGGCTGGCTGCGATCTTTGGGTCCCAGTGTGGCACCAGCACGTGATCCCAGTGGATGTACTTGTTGTCCACGCTGGGAGAGCCGTACCACAGGTAGTAGAAGATGTGGACGTCGTAGAATATGCTGTACTCCCGGTCCGATCTGGTGAAAACCACCTTCGTGTCGCTGCTGCTCATGTGGAACTGACCTGGGGAAACCACCACGTCTTTCACATCCAGCCGCCTCCTCTCTGACCTCTCCCCGATGAAATCCATACCAGGAGCCAGGTCCGAAAAGCCGTCGCTGGGTTTCAGCGTCCTCAGGCCCATCATGGTCCCAAAAATGAAGAGCGTGAAGAGGAAAAGCGCCACCAGCGCTTTCCTGCGCAGCCGAGTCATCGTCGCTGTCCGTGGTTCTGCCGCAGGAAGAACACGCGATCCAGAAGCCAGCGAGGGGCCGACACTGGTTCTCCTCAACGCCAGCCAGCCATCCTCTCACAGCGTGAACGGGAACAGAGCGGAAACAGGAATGAACGCATTTAGGAGCAGCAGCTGGTGCGTAATGGAGTCTGCGGAACGAAGGAAGCCACTCTGCTTTCACTCCTCAAACCAGGACCCGGGGACATTTTGCTCGATGCTGCTGCAACAGAGCGCCTCCTGCTCGGCCATCACGCTCTCACTGGCGATTCACATCCTCTGCTCTCCGTAGCAAAAACACCGTTCCTCCGTCTCCACTGACAACACAAGCAGTCCGCTCACAGAGGAGCCTCGTTACCTTTGTATTGCATCCAGCCGATGCTCGGCGCTCTCCGCCTGCCTCTCTCTCCTCCGCCGAGCTCCTGCTGCTGCTCCTCCGGTCAGAGACGGGAAAGTGCTCCGGTTCTGTCCCCAAACCGTAAAACAATCAAAGAGAAAAACGAACCTTTTATTTGACTACACAAATAAAAGACGACAGAATGGAGCGTTTGTTTCTTCAGTACTAGCAGCACGGAGACGAGATCAAGCCCGACCGGAAAGACGTGTATGGGGGGCGACCAGTGGGCGACAGAAGCAGGAGGTGGAGCCAAATGATTCTTTACAATAAGAAGACATTTCTCCAGAGGAAGTGTGGCCTGTAGATGTGTTGGCACGTTTGTAGATATAAGATAAGATAAGATAACCTTTATTAGTCCCACACGTGGGAAATTTGTTTTGTCACAGCAGGAAGTGGACAGTGCAAAAGTTATGAGGCAAAAATTAGAATACAATAAGAATAAATACAGTACACAGCTGTACAGAATAGAATAAAATAATATACTATATACAGTAGAATAAAATAGAATAAAAATATACAATAAGATAAAAATAGAATACAAATACAAATACTATATACAACTGAGTAAAAATACAACGATGACAGAAAGGATTATTGCACTTAGTGTTATTGCATATGTATGGATGTGTGTGCTTGATCAGTTAAAGTCTTTATTATGGAGTCTGACAGCAGTGGGGAGGAAAGACCTGCGAAATCTCTCCGTCCCACACCGTGGGTGCCGCAGTCTCCCACTGAAGGAGCTGCTCAGTGCTGTCACAGTCTGCTGCATGGGGTGGGAGATGTTGTCCATCAGGGATGACAGCTTAGCCGCCGTTCTCCTGTCACTCACCACCTCCACTGGGTCCAGAGGGCATCCTAGAACAGAGCTGGCCCTTCGGATCACCCTGTTCAGTCTCTTCCTGTCCCCAGCAGAGATGCTGCCGCCCCAGCAGACCACACCATAAAAGATAGCAGAAGCCACAACAGAGTCATAGAAGGTCTTCAGGAGTGGGCCCTCCACCCCAAACGACCTGAGTCTCCGCAGCAGGTACAGCCTGCTCTGCCCTTTCCTGTAGAGGGCGTCTGAGTTATGAGTCCAGTCCAGTCTGTTGTTCAGATGAACACCAAGGTACCTGTAGCTGTCCACAGCCTCAATGTCCATACCTTGGATATGAGCTACGTTTGGATAGAAAACACCTTTGTGAGGACTGATTAAAAATACTCCCAAAACACAATTTTTGCTTAACACAAAGGTTATACTGTACTCAGTTTGTAGTGTTGCTTGTGTAGTGCCGTGTGTCTGGGGCTCACAGTCCGAGCTTTCTCCAGAGGTCAGCTCCAGGATTGACATCTGGACCCGGCTAAGTGTGGCTAACACTGGAGCTCGGTGCAGGTGTGAGCAGTGCTCAGAATTTCAAATCGTTTCAGGCCACAAACACCTGACTGCTTATTAACGGTGCCATGGTCCCTGGAGCTCAGGCCCAGGGTTTCTTTTAGTTTTCTGAGCTTTCTCCTAAACACAGATGGTTAGTTGTTGCCTAATCTCCACTATCCCTAACAGGCAGTAACATATAAGGACTAAACACACGAACACGTGACTTGGCTCTAAGCTGTCAAGTTAAAAGCCATTAAAAACAAATTACAGCAGCCACAAGTGTATAATGACCTCATCCTGCTCTCCCTGTCAGCAAAGCAGCAGCCTGGTGATCTGTGAATGAAAGCATGTCACTAAGTATTTTAAATAAATGTGGTATCTTGGAGGGAATATTGCTCCCAGTTGAACAAAATCCTTATTTTAGATGACCTGTCTCCAGGTTAGGGTTCAGCCTAACAGGTAGGCCCACTACGAGTTTCTGATGGGAGTGAAACATAAAGTTAGTAGTTAGTGTTGCTTAGTATCAAGCTCCTCATTGACCAAGCAAAACATCCTGTCTGGGCTCTTCATCAGCAGGATATAATACCAAATCAATCTTCCTTCAGCTGAAACACACACATCTCTGTGTTCAAACATAAAGAGGCTTCGGTTACCTGCAGCTGTGCTTTCAACCCAGTAATTAGACCGAGGTTTCACCTCTCACATTATTTCCCCCGTTTTATTTTGGTAATTCTGTCTTTTTTCTTTATTGCATGTAGTTTTACGTCACCCGTGTGTTGTTATTGTGATTCTGTTCATGTGCCTCGTGTTCCCCAGCTGCTGATTTCCCTGGTTAATATTTCAGTTTTGGTTTTTTGATGCCACCAGGAGACGTAGTTAGCAGACTTTGAGCTTCATCAGCTGCAGCCAGTGGCTCTTTCACTGCTGGAGAGAAGTGTTGAACTGAAGCTGTGGCTCTCCCCAGATTACGAGCCGATCTTCAGGGGGCTGGCCATGAAGGCCCTAGGAGACAACGTTAGAAAAGCAAGGACAGGGGACGTATCAGAGGACCGCGGCGCTGCTATTCAAATACACTTTATTAAGCACGACCACGGACATACAAGCAGAAGTTTTGCCATTGTTCCAGCCTGAGGATTAAACTGCACAGGAGTCACTACATCACTGTGGTTGTTACTGACTTTCTCTGTTATGCTGGGCTTGAAGTTACCATGGTGATTTAGTCAAATAACCAGGTTTGTGAGTTTGAGCTTGACTTGTATCACAGTAACACATTAATCTTGTTTCACACCAGAGCGCAGCGTGTTTGAATGAATCCAAGCACAGCTCATACTGACCGTGGTGGCGACTTGGACGTGATGTAACTGACGTCATGTGTTCATCTCAGTTTTTATTGATCAAATTCTAAATTCTGTTGTGACTGTGGACAAAATAACTGCTTGCTGTGTTATTTCCGTTGTGCTGAATGTGTTGGACACATCAGTCACTTCCCCTCGTTGACCCAAACAATACCTTTTGTATTTTAGGCTGTCGTTTTGATTTCACGGCCCACAGTTGTTCTGATATGTTTTTGCCTTAATTTCCTCTCCAGCTGTTACAGTTAAGAAGAACTAGTGCTGCTAGGCAACTAGTTATCCAACACTTTACCTTTTAAGCTAAAGCCTTTAAGGACAGAGACGGTCACTTTTAACTGCTCATTAATGGCTTTCAGCCCTGCTCTATAGAAAAGTAAATGTGTCATATCAGCAACACAAAGCCATAATAGGAACGAGGTGATGTTTTCATAATGACGTCACGGCTGCGACGTGTGAAGTGCAGAGAAGGACTTAACTTTATTTACAGAGTGGCAAAACCAAACACAAACAAGAGCTAAACATAGGCTACACTGAAAACCCTAAACTGAGAGCACGACATGCAGCGACCACATGCAGAAAGCTACACAGTAATGACACAGACAGACCAACAACAAGCAGGAGAACACACAGGGCTTAAATACACACAGGAGCAATCAGGGAAACACAGCTGGGAGAAATCAGAGCTGATGAGACAAGAGGGAAGCAAAACCACACAGGACAGGGACTATCAAAGTAAAACAGGAAATACAACAGGTATGCACAGACACCAGCTCAACACTAAAGCAACAGACATGGCAACAGGGAGAGAACAGAGCCGTGGGACAGACACAGAGACACAGAACAGAAACCAAACTCTGAGGAGGAAATCCTAAGAAGAATGAAACACAACATAATAATCATCAGAACCAAAACCAGTCCACAGGCTCAGGACCACACATCAGCCATCATGTCATAAGATGACATTTCTTTTTCTCCTAAATGGAGAAAAATGAACATTAAAAAAAAGAGAGAAAAACATATTAAAACTGATGTTTTTTTCATTACACGTAACTGTGAATATGGATAACGTATGGTATGATGTATGATTGATCACTTTGTTATGGAAGTTTGTTTTCACCACTGACAAAAATATTTTTGTCGTTCATGAGTCAGAATTATTATTCCAAAATTGTGATTTTCTCAGTTATGAACTATATTTGGAGAAATTTGACATAGTAAATCAGCATTTTGAGATAAAAATCTGAAATTATAGCTGCAAAAATGCTGTTTATTTATTTATTAACAGAAAGAAGTTTTCATACTTTCTTGCTCAAAAATCTGTTACTGGTTTCAAAAAGTCAAATGACAGAGAAATATTTGAATAAATGGCATCTGTGCTTTTAAATCCTTGGAGTAAAGCGACAGTAATAATTTGTAATGATTTCATGATCAACAAGATAAGATGTGACCATCAAAGAAATCCTTAAACAGACTGAGACTTCATCTAAAAGCCAAAGCTGCAAGTATTCTGCCCTCTTGTGGGGGAATTTAATAATACCACAGATGGGATTTTCAGCTGTTGAGCAGGTTACCACAGACTACCATATGAAACTGCACTAAACCTAATAAACCTACCTTGAAATTCAGGGTGCGTTTGATAATGTAGTACAATCATAGTCAAAGGTTTTGAGAACGACACAAGTTATCACAAAGTTTGCTGGCAATCTGCATGTACAGCAGAATATTATCACGAGTGATCGAATGCGTGCATGTGTTTCATCTTTGCCATGAAAATGAACATACTCCTATAAAACCCATTTCCACTGCCACAGATGGACTCTGACATCATTAGTGATCCTCTCATTAACGCAGGTGAGTGTTGATAAGAACATGGCTGGAAATCACGCAGAGTTTAGATGTTCTTCCTTTGTGAACTGGTCAGTAGTTTAATCATCAGACAATTAGTGCGAGGGTCCCTGCAGGTGTCTGCATGCTTGCCTGTTTTTCTGACCGCACTGGTTTGTCTGTGGAGACCATTTGGGCGTCCTCCAACTTTAAGCAGACTGCT
Organism: Aulonocara stuartgranti; assembly: GCF_965226115.1. Taxonomy (NCBI): domain Eukaryota; kingdom Metazoa; phylum Chordata; class Actinopteri; order Cichliformes; family Cichlidae; genus Aulonocara; species Aulonocara stuartgranti. The sequence continues at coordinate 1,329,339 of NC_138957.1, read as the reverse complement.
TGGCTGTTGGGTCTCCAGCTGTCAGTGTTTGTGTCCACAATGGAGTGTAATCAAGCCCTTAGAATAGCAGACTGGATGCTTTAAATGGAGGGTAGTGTTTGAAATCATCGTCCGTCCTTTGTTAACCATAGTTACCTGCAAGGAAACATGAGCAGTCATCCTTGCTTTGCATAAAACGATACTGCTGCTAGTAGAAGTTCAGTTGTTGTGAAGAAGGCTTTCGTGTCCAGCAAGCACTGTCTGCTAAAGGTAATTCAGCTTCAGCATCGGGGCACTACCAGTGCAGAACGTGGTCAGGAATGCAGCAGGCAGGGGTGAGGACATCTGCATGCACAGTGAAGCAAAGGCTTTTGGAGGATGGTCTTTTTTCAAGCAGGCCAAAGAAGTCGCAACAAAAACATGGAGGACAGACTGGCCTTTTCTCTGTTTGGGGCATCCAGAAACATGACTGTGCAGAGAGGAGAAGGTGGAGTGCTACAATCAGTCCTGCATCATGCCAACAGTAAAACACCCTGCTACCATTCATGTGAGGGCTTGCTTCCCATCCAAGGGAGTTGACTCACAATTTTGCCATGAAGAACACAGCCACAAATAAAGACTAAAACACCCTCTGAGAGCAACTTCTCCCAGCCATCCAAGCAACTCCCAATCCCCCGGAGGTCCCCGTTTCCTCCTCAGCCACCGGCCAGGCTTCCTGATGCATTCCATCTCCACTGCTGCTGGCGTTTTGTCTGGTCTCCTGGCAGACTCGCTTTCTCCATCGATGCAGGTCTCTTCCAGTAAATTGTCTCCTCAGATCTCCTGCCAAGCCTCACGTCTTCTAGTGCTGGCCTCCAGGGTTCCTTCACCTATGTCGCTGGCTACCTGGTCAGCCTCCAGAGTTGCTCTGTCTATGTCTAATACATTAAAGTATTTACTAATTTTACATTTTTATTATTTATTATGGGCAGCATGCGCATGGTGGTGCAGAGTTTACCACCGTCACCTCTCAGAAAGTACTGGCTTCAGATCCACACTGGGGCCTTTTTGTATGGACTTTGTATTGTTCCCCCCGGATACTCTGGCTTCCTACCATAGTCCAAAGACATGTATGGGTTAGGTGAATTAGTGAATCTAAATGGACTGTAAATGTAAATGTGCACATGAATGGTTATGTGTCTCTATCCTTGTGACAGGCCAAGTTGTGATGCTACACAACTTCAAAAGCATCTCCAAAACTGCAGCTCTTGTGAGATGTTGTCAGTCTGCAGTGTTCAGGATCTATCAAAGGGGTCCAAGTAAGGAACAGTGGTGAACCAGCGACAGGGTTATGGGTGGCCAAGCCTCAGTCATGCACAGCTGTCCCGCTCTTATTCACACATGTATTTTATTTGGCTTCTACTGACTTTCGTTATTCTTGTCTCCAGAGCATACCTCCACCTCTCCAGCTTCTCTTCCAGCTCCTCTCAGATCACAGCATCATCTGCAAACATCATAGTCCCTTCATACCCAACCTCATCGGTCAACCTGCTCATCACCACTGCAAACAAGGGCGGGCTCAAAACTGACCCTTGTAATCTCATGTCCACCTTGAACACATCTCTCACTCCCACTGCACACCTTACTACTGTCTTGCTGTCCTCATACTTCCCTGGCACTCCCGACTTCCTCCTGCAGTACCAAAGTGCCTCTCTTACCCTATTATATGTTTTCTTTAGATGTATAAAGAGACCTCTATATTTGCAGCACCGCCCTGCGTCAGCAAACTCAAAGCAAACATCACACCTGTAGTGCTTTTTCTTCGCATGAAGCAATTATATCAATTGCACAATGTCCACCCTAGAATACTGAATACTGGGCAGCTGGTATAGGTTTGTTCATATGTTTCGTTTTAGGATTTTCATCGTGTGTTTTCTGTGAGCGTGTTACTGAAATCAGGCAAATAGGTTTGTCTATCATCCAAGCATCAGTATCTGTATTTGAGAAAGAATTACAGGTGATATTTGGATAGCGGGTCCACTACATTAGATTACATAAACTTGTACAGGTGTGTATGGAAGAGGATTAGTGCCACTGGAAATAGAAAAAAGTGGGGGAGTCCTTTTTTTTAAAGAATTCTGAGCAAAAAAATCCCAATCCTCTTCTGCAGGTGTGCACGGCATTTTGTTCACTACGTGTTCTCATTTCACTGACTGAATAATGCTAATCAAATGTGCTAGCTATAATAGGAAGTTTGCATTTTAAAAATACACGTGCCTTTTGCCATCTTTGAGTCAGGATTTAATTTCAATTCCTAAAGTACAAGTGTTTAGTTTAATACAAAACAAACAAATAAAAAATCCACACAAAAATGACTAAAAAAGCCACCAAACAGAGAAAGTAAGCAACTCTTAGAATATAAAGCAAAGCAGAATTTTTTGATGCAACAAGACTTAATGAAGAACTAATCAGCTATTTCTCTGCATGTACTTAATTTTTTTTTTCATAAAACATGTTTAGAAAAACATATCCTCGCCCGTCAACGTTCCTCCACCTCCTGGTTATTGAGTCTCCATTATAAAAAAGCATCTACGGGAATTTTATTTTGAAGGGTATGACCGGAAGTCGTCGCTCTATCGCCACTGACGCGCTGTGCTGCATAGCAGCTGCGCGCTCTCACGTCCAGTGTTTGACAAAACCTTCTTGGTTTGACTGCGAGCAGAACGTGCGCGGCGGTAATGGCTGCCAGGGAGAGTAAAGAAGACAACAAATGAACCCCCGAGAATCGACTCGAAGGTGAGCTTGATAACAGTCGCGGCCCGACAACTGTTGTTTCTTCTACATATCAACTATTGTCTCGTCTGCTGTAGCTACTTGGGTCGCGTGTGTGTGTTTTGAGGCTGGATTTTTTTCTGATGACACACACACACACACACGCGCGCACACGCACACACACACAGAGGACAATAAACTGTCAATACCCTGTGCTTATCACGCTGCCCCCTCTGTGCCCCGGTGCTGGTACCGTTAAAGAGGCATGGACTTGTCCTAGCTAGATGCTCGGTACCACCGTACGTGTCAGTTGTGCTGAAGATATATGGACTCATTGTTAGCTCAGGTTAACGTGATTAGCTAACGTTAGCTGAGCAACAACATCGTTAGCTGACAGTAGGCAGGCCGGATAGCTGTTAGCCTCTTAGCCAATCAGTCAAGTGGATTTGTAATCAGCCCCTTAGCACGCTGGCTACCGCTCCTTCCGTCCGGGAGGCAGCCTTTCGCTGCCGACTTTTGGGAGACATCCATCAGCTCCGAACCTGTCACTGTCACCTTCCTTTAGAATGAAGTTTTCTGATTAGTCCAGTGAATATTGGGATATAGACAGGTGTTTAATAGCGGCCATTCCCAGGATAACAGGCAGAGTTGTTACAGTGCTAAGTTGTGTTGTGCTCCAAGTCGAAAGAGCAACAGCCCATCAAGTGAAACAACGCTAACATAAGTTGGCTTCATAATAAGAAGAAATGGTTATAACTGAGCTATTATTGACATGTGACCAAGTGACTTTGTACACTGGTGAGTTTTACTTATCGAGTATTGCTGAAACAGTATTCCAATAGCCCAAATCATCAAATACTATGGATTTATTTTTTAAAATCCTTGTCAGTTGGTGTATAGAAAAACCAACTGAGAAGGATGGTTTGCGGTCCATGTTGCCTGTGCTTAGTTTTCTTATCTTAAATATATACTTAAAAAAGTACTTTCTAATCTGATTACGACCCAGCTCCTGTGCAAGGTGATGTAACCCTGTAGTGGTGTCACGTTAACACAATAGTTGTACATGGTGTTGAATCCTGTTTACACAATGGAGCAGCAGAGGGGTATGCTACAAACTGAATACTATACAGGTTTCCTCCTGTGTTTGTTATTAATTGAAAGTTAAAACTGCTTTTTTTAATAACAGGAGAAAGGAAGGGGCGGGGGCACTTATCTTTCACTTCTCCACTTATCTTACATGCATTGGTGTGTAACAGGCTGCGCTTAAGCCATATTACTATGGTGGTATTAATAATAATATTAATAATAATAACAATAACATGTTGTTATATCCTAAATTTTTATTTGCTGCCTTGTTGCTGAGACACAGTAGGACTCTTTGTTGCATCACTTACTCAACAAGAAAAAGTAATGTCTGCAGGCGCCTCTGTCACTGTTTTACAGCTCACTGGGTAAACAGTTATTAAGTAGTATTTATTTACTTTGTTGACAGCTTACAGTTGTCACCCAATTACATTATATCTGTAATCTTTATTTTTGCCGTTCTAATAACTGTGTAGTTACATTGATTGTAATCTGTCCCTGTTTTTAGTCCTGTCCAGCATTCAGCTGTCTGTTCTATGCCACTGAGTTATAAAGTAACAATAATCAGAAGTATAGTATGATTAATAAAAATGAAGGGAAAAAGAAGTATTGATAGCTCATCAGTGCAATCTCAGGTCACGTCTTCTTGAAAAATATGAGCAGTGTTATAATGTTGTACAGGTGTAAGTGACAGGAAGGCTCTGTGTGGGAGCTTCTCGTAGGGAGCGTTTCCTCTGCTGTCCCGTCATGGCTCAGTCACATGAACGTTCGCTTAGTTGGTGATTCGTAGATACTTGGTTTCTACCTGAACTGTCTGCCAGGCCTTTTGTTAAGAAGCTGAACTGTGAATGGTTGTTGCAGCTAAACTAAGAAAACTGCAGAAAATGATGGTTTGGTTGACGGTAGGGCTGCCACGATTTGTCGACTAGTCACGATTACGTCGACTATCAAAATCGTCGACGACTGATTTAATAGTCGACGCGTCGTTTGAAGCTTTGTAAGATCACAAAAGACGCAGGAATAAGTAGCAGGATTTAAGAGTGTAATAACGGACTGAAACAGAAGATGGCAGCATTGCATGTACAAGGATGTCAGCTACCGTTAAACCCCGAAGAAGAAGAAGAAGAAGAAGAAGAAGCAGCTGTGTCCCAGAATTCATAGCGCGGCCCAGCGCAGTTTCCAACAATGGCGGCAGCTAGCTAGTTTTAATGTTACTCTTATTATTCTTTCTGGGTCACAAAATAAATGTTTAACATATTTTCAGGCGAGAATGTAGCTGTGTAAACCTCAAATATCTGCTCAGTTTATCAAGACACCACATATTTTCAAAAGCGCTCCGACGTTTTCGGAGACGTCTGTTACCCACTAGCTCGATAGCGAGCCGGGGGCTAGGCTAACTAGAGCCGTGAGAACACCGGACTCCCGGCAAATCGTTTTCAAACCCACCGCCGTCTTTCGCTACTCAGGTTAAACATGATATATAAGTCACTTAGATAACTTAAAAATGTTGTTGTTTGGCTTTTTTCTTTAGTATTTTATTTGTTCCTGAGTAAATCGGTTTGGCTGAGATTAAAGTTATAGTTTTTACACAGCTGAATAAACGTCAAGCAGACAGCTGATTATCAGAAGTGTGAGATGCTCCAGAATTTACTCCGGTGTCCTGTTATATTTTAGATAGCAAGGAGTTTATTAAACTTCACCGAAACAATCTGCAAATTTCATTAAAATTTAATAAACTATCATCTTGTCTTTATTTTTAATTAGCACAGACCTTAAACACTTAAAGCTGTAAGCTAATGATAGTTATATAAGAGCAGATGCTGCTGGTGCAATAAGCTGTAGTTTTGCGTCCAATGGATGATGATCTGATTAGTCGACTAATCGCAAAAATAATCGGTGACTAGTCGACTATCAGAATAATGGTTTGTGGCAGCCCTAGTTGACGGTCTATATGAAGGTAATTGTGCTGTCAGTTCTACAGCCTGCTGTGCTCGGGTCAGAGCGACATCATCACACAGGTCTGTGCTGGTCGTGCGCCTGATGTTTTTTGTGACCTTGTGGATTCATCCACAGAAATGTAAATTGCAGTGCACCAAGTATGCAAGTATGCATGTCCCGCATGCAGCCTGGCTGTGACGTCTCCGGCTGTCAGTGTCTTTGTCTCAGCCGAGTAGGATCCAGGCTTCACACTTCCCAGGAGCACAGTGTGATCTCAGCTGGCTTCAGCACTGTTCAGGAGCACACAGATGTTAATATGAGCAGTGAGGAGAAATGTGGACCAACTATCACGAGCTGTGGTCTAAACAGTTTAAACATGTAATCTCCAAACTGTTGCTTTCAAGAATGTTTCTGTGTCCTGAATATTTCACTGTGGACTGTGGACATGTTACTCACCCACGGTGTTTGTCATTGCTGCTGTTCTTTGAATCCAAACAGCGTTTGGATTCCTCCATTGTTTTTACTTTAGTGAGCCAAATTGTTTTTCATGTTTTAGGATAAAGTCTTAAATCATTACGCTGGTGTTGCAAAGTCACAGCAGACGGACAGACACAGAACTGGTTTGGTGACCTCAGAGAGGCTGCAGAGCAGAAACACGACTCTGCTGGTAAAGAGTGTGAAGTTGAACTGTGGGCAAAGAGACTCAGAGGAGAGGCACCTGACAACTGTTTAGGTCTTTATTTGTCACAGAGTTTGTTGTGTTAACTCATTCACCCAACGTTTGCGTGTTAGGTGAATGAGAGCAGGAGGCACAGCTCTCTGGGAGCTTTGTGGCAGGAAGAGCACCCACAGTAAACATATTTACCATCTGCTGTGGCAGCCCCTTACAAGAGCAAGAGTAACTTTATTGATCTCAAAGGGAAATTCGTACGTCTGACATAGATCCTGAAAAATGGCTTCTCCAGTGTGTCCAGTCTTTCTGGCTAAGTAAGGGAGCAGCTTGTACTTTTTATATGCGATTCTTTATGAGTTTTCACTGGGTGGATGCAGACGGACGTAGCTTTGGAGTCACAGTGAAGCAACCCTGGATAGGCGAAATGATTTTCCACCAGGACACAATAATACCTGTGGTTGCAAAAAGACTTGTGGTCCTATCAAAGTCTATGAATCATGGGCTCAGTCACTGGAATCAATAAGCCTGCTTTGTATTTGTGGGTATTCGAGTATCAGAAAGGAGCATTACCTGTGGGGTTGTCTTTGGCTAATGATTTGCAGTTGACAAGTTGTTAGCTAATGAGTTTGCATTGGGTGGCTGCGTCCATGCGTTATACACTCCATGGGATCATACTAGCATGCTAGCATGTCAACAGAGTGCAGAGGGCGAGCTTAACTCTCACAATATGTCTCCACAGTGAGGACTAGGATGGTAAGCAGCCAGCCGAAGTACGAACTCATCCAGGAGGTGGGGCGTGGCAGTTACGGTGTGGTCTATGAGGCAGTAGTGAAGCGTACAGGGGCAAGGGTGGCGGTGAAGAAGATTCGCTGCCACTCTCCAGAAAATGTCGAACTGGCCCTTCGGGAATTCTGGGCCCTCAGCAGCATCCAAAGCCAGCACCCGAATGTCATCCACCTGGAGGAGTGTATCCTGCAGCGGGACCAGCTAGCCCAGAGGATGAACCACGGCTCCAGTTCGCCGCTCTACCTTGAGGTGAGAACACATGACCCATGGGATCAGTCACGATCACTAGGGATGGGTATTGATAAGATTTTCACGATTCCGATTCCATTTTCGATTCTGTTTAACGATTCGATTCTTTATCGATTCTTTTTTAAAAAGGAGAACACTAAGGTCGATTAGCTTAGAACTTTGTTTTATATCTTCTCTTTGAACAAGAGACAAATTTAGGAGTAACATGGCCTTACAAACCCAACAGTGAGATCTTAAGAGATCCAGCCTACGGCTCTTCAATGGGTGTCACAGGGTCCCCAGGAAAAACATTGTAAATGTAAAATAATAAAATAAATATTCTCCTGTAGCAATAACAAAGTATAACATAAATTATTCAGTAGCAATTATACAAGAATATCCAGTAATGTCCCTGCCTACAATTAAACACATTCACTTACTGAAAATCATCTGCTGTGGCAAATGGGTGCAAGCCTTTGACCAAAAACGTAGTCACTGCTCGGTGACGTTCGTCTATCCTGGCCTGAAAGGAGACGCTACCGGCAGACTGCAGCGAGAGCTGCCAGCATCTGAGCCAGACTCTGTCTCATCATGGCCACCTAAGTGCACAGTAATGGCAGGTTTGTAATAAGGCAGATCATATATGCACTGTTAGTTGATTATTTACCTGCCGCATTAACGGGAGAGGATGTGCAAACGTTACCGCTGCTGCTGGGCTGAGATTCACGGAATTAAAAACACGACATTCATTTAAGGTCATCGTGTGTTTTGTGAGCAAATGCTTTTGCATGTTCGTAGTGTTTCCTCCCTTAAATGAAATCTCTACTTTGCAAGTATTGCAAGTTGCCCTGTTGTCATCCGTTCTCATAAAGTATAACCAAACTTTTGAGCGTTTGAGCCGCCGTGTTTCCTGCCAGGTAAATGACGCTCCGCAACGTGGTGACGTCATTCGGGGCGACTGGAATCGATAAGGGAATCGTTTGCAAAAATGGCAAACACTTCCAAGGAACTGAAACAGTGGGAACCGGTTCTCAGCAAGAACCGGGTTTCGATACCCATCCCTAACGATGGGTGTAGTTCGTCTGTGTTTGTGTTCACTTTTTATAACTGCTTCACTGTATAAGGTAAAGAAAATGACTGTTTTAGTCCTAAAACAGTCATTTTAACAAACAGTAGTAATAATATCAGATCAAAATGTGAGAATTCACAAGTTAAAACGAGTCAAACACAGCTTGGTTTGTAACAGATGTTCTGATTGTTCTGTGGGTATTTCTCTACACAGCTAACCCAGCAGAGAAACTGTGCTCTTGTAATTCTGTTCATTGCAGTGAGTTTGTCAGAGCTGCTCCTTCTTCTCCACCTGTTGTGTTATTTCTTTACATAAAAATGGACTGTGGAACAAAAATAAAAGCAACGGTGAGCTGGTGCTGATGTTCCTAAATAAGAACCTGTGATTACGGCTCCTACTGTTCTCACGAGGACGCAGCAGCAGGGAGAATATCGTGGTTTGATCCTGGAGCTGAAGCTGTGTCACGGTCGCTTTCATACATATTACAGGATGTCAGTGGGTCAGTTTGAACCACAGCTGAGGAGGCAGAGAAATCACTTCACAGGGCCCAGTGAGCCGCAGCAAAGTTTACCTGTGTGCTGTTTGACTATTTCCATGCCGATGTCTGTTCAGTACAGGTGTGCGGCTTGAGCTGTGAGCGCACTTGTTGCCAAATCAAGTGACCTGATTGGTCGGATTGTTTATTGAGATCCAAAAAATTGAGCTGGGTTTGAAAATGCTGCGAATTCATCCAGTGAAACTATACAGTTGTTGTGAAAGACTACATTGTGCGTCCATTTGAGAAGGCCTTTAGATATATGATCTACCAGTTTACACATGGTGGTCGGTGATATTACAGGCAAAGAACGTCACACGCACATATGAAGGTCAAAGTCCTCTTGACACACAAGAGATTATTTCCTATAGTAGTGCCACGATTGGCCCAAACCAAACAGCATATCAGGACAAACCGACCTATCGTAATAGAGGATGATGACTTAGGCTTGCTCTGCAGTCTGAGCTTCTTGCAGTCAGTGAGCTGCTGTGCACTCCTCTGTACAGCAGAGTGTCCTGGAGGTCAGTTGTCAGGATGCTAGTTTTGTTTAAACATGTTACTGATCCTGAGCTTAACTTTGGCTTAAACTGGGCCACACAACAGGAGTGTGACTGTAAACACAAACTACAAGAAATGAACAAATAAAGGTGTGTCCGTGTCCACACGTCAACATGTGACCGCCGACTGGCTCCGTTACTGTGGTAGGACCTGCAGAAAGCTGCAGATAAACAAATGTCCAGAAACCTCAATGAACTTAAACAATGTTATAAAGAAAAATGGGGCAAAATTCCTCCACAGTGACGTGACAGACTGATAAATGCAGGAAATGCTGCTGTAACGGTGGGTCTAGCAGCTGTGAAACCACGAGGCAAAGAGTCCTGTGAAAGCAGCGTGTGCAGGTAGAGTCTGCCTGCTGATGTAGTGAGCAAGCGACCTACTCGGCTATTTGAACACAGCTCGTGTAAATGATAAACAGGAAGTGCTAATCTCAGACTTCCAGTATTTTCTGTTTGACAGATGTCACTGTGTGCATGTAGGGCAGGGATAGCTCAGTAGGTAGAGTGGTGGCCCCATGATCGGAAGGTCGGGGGTTCGATTCCCCTGAACAGCTACCCTGAGGTACCCCTGAGCAAGGTACCGTCCCTACACACCGCTCCCCGGGCGCCCAATGGCTGCCCACTGCTTCACTGAGTGAATGAGTTAAATGCAGAGAGGGATTTTCCCTACGGGGACCAATAAAGTACACTTTCTTCTTCTTCTTCTAAATGCTTTTACAGAGCACCGCTCTGCTAATGGCTTCTGCTTGTTTTTAACTTCACATTAGTTCCTGTGCTGACCTCGGGGTTACAGAAAAAGGAATCGTGCTCGGAGCGATCCTGCAGAAGTGAAACTGAAATCTCCCGTTGGCTCATGCCAAACTCATCTTGTCCCCTCAGCCAGTTAAACACACATTGATCAAAGAAGTAATACAAGTTCAGATGTGATACTTGATGTGACCAAAACACACGATTCATTCATGTGATTGTCTTTATTTATAGATGCATTCGTCACACTGTTGCCCAGCAGGTGACTTCCTGCCTTAGCGTCCTGCAGGTTGTGATTCTTTAAGAAGCAGGACTTGGGAGGAAAAACCAGTTTGTCAGGTACTGGACAAAAAGGCTCTCCAACCAGATAAGAACATGACAGCGTCTGAGGTGATAGGAGAACACAAACCCTCCAGTGTGCTACGGTGACAGTCAGACGTACAGTTTACACCTGACAACATTAATGCTGATGCAGAGTCTGATTAATCAGAATACTTTATTGATCCCTGGGGAAATTATTTCTAATGCTTCAATGCTTCGATGTTGACTGAATGAGCTTATCCATTTATACACTGTAGATTGTGACTTACACAAAGGCACTTGTAAAAATTTAGTTAAATGATCTGATCTGATAGTTAAATGTTTATTATTTTTGACTCCCATTTATTCCTGAGTCAGAGGGAAGCTCGGTGCTGTCATTGATTTATCCACGTGTTGGCTCTTTAGACTCAGACTCTGTAGTTGCTGCTGCTGCGTGGAGCCGACAGTTTCATGTTGTTAGCGTGTGCAGCCTGTTAACATGCAGTGTGCCTGATTTTGCCTTCAGTTTGCTTTGATGAATTTAAAAGACCCTTTGTGATTGTTTATCACCATGCTGGGCAATATTATATGAAGCTTTATGGAGGTTTAGCAGTTCTTTATAACTTCATGCTAAAGTGATAACATTGTTTGAAAGCAGAACCTGTTTTAGATCAATAATCAATAATGTGCTTGAACTGTAGCCAGTGAATTATTTCTCAAATATAATCTCCGGCACTTAGTGCAGCACTTCAGAAACCTTTAGTTTTCAAACATGTGCTGAAGTTGGTTAAAGGCAGGATGCACAGGTTAGAGCCTCGGGCATCGTGATGATAACACATCGTTCAGCTGTGATGCAGTGATTAGTGAAATGTAGAGCTACTAATAAATCTGCCAGGGTGGAACATCATCATCATCATCTTCTTCTTTCAGCTGCTCCCTTGAGAGGTCACAACAGCTGATCATGTGCCCCCGTCTCACGCTGCCCCTAACATCCTGTTTGGCGCTCTCAGTGTGTTCTCCTGTTTTACAGCCATAAAGCTTCTCTGTGGTGTCGTCCTCCTGCCTCCAACATCGCCGCTGACACAACACTAAGATTTAAAACGTTATAATAATATCAAGGAAAAAGAAATCACAAAAATCTAAAGATGAGAACAAATTAAACATTAACAACATTGTTTAAAAGTTGTATTTGTGGGAAACAGCAGACTAACACAATTACACAATAAATTTTGTTCTGTTTATTATACTTTATGTTGATTGATTTATGACGACCTGAATCCGACCGATAACCGCACTGATTCAGTGGGTCGTCAGTGGGCAGCTTTGTGTTTGTTGGCGAGGTGAGACTGGAGTCATGTGTGCTGCTGCCTGCCGTGCATTGGCTGCGCAGTATGAATGTTGGAGCAGCTTCAGGAGCTCTCCACACGCCTGATTACTGCCTCTGAGCAGCTCACAGGGCTGTTTTGAAGCCGTTCATTCACCTTTTGCAGTGCTAGCACTGGAAACTTTCCCAGAATCCTTTTATTCCAGCTCTCCTTTTTTAGTTGTAATATTCCAGTACATGCTTACAGTACAGTGAGTGATAATGGGTGGGAGTATCTGACCACACCACTTGTGGGATAATTTGCAGTATGTGTTTGGGTGGTGAATCCTCTGACAACCATCTGTTTAACCCTTGTATGGTGTTCGGGTCTGTGAGACCCGTGTTCAGTTTTTGTCAAAAGAAAAATTAAACAATTAATGATTTTTTCACGTGTAAATGTGTTGTGTCTTTCCACTCACTCCACTTGATTATAACTGATTTATTTATAACATTTTATATAAAAGAAAAACGAGAAGCACATTAATTCATAAATGTGATCTAACAAAGGTAAAGGGAAAAAATTAACCATGTTTGCTGTTCATATGTCTTGTAATTGGGATGAAGTAAACATCTGTTGAGTAATTTAACATAAAATTGTTTGATAGTGTTAATTTGGAAAGCCAAAACTCTAGCGGGTCCACCAGACCCATGAACACTGGCTGAGTAACAAAAATACGAACACCACACAAGGGTTAAAACAAGTTTCTGCTACTGTTTTTATGCTGATTTAGATGATTTTCAGCAGCACATTTAACCTGAGCTCTTCCACAGCAGCATTTTAATTTCTCTTTGATATTTGGCCCGATTGGGTCCCGATGAATGTAAAAACAAAGAATTACCAGATTTTATTTTTATTTTTTTTACCTGATTTTTGTTTCTAAGAAGAATGAGAGCCACATGAGGATATTAGTTTAAAATTTCAGTAGAACAGTAGCAGTATAACGTCCCCGTGAGTACATATCAGGCCCCTGTAGAGCAAAATTGAGTATTTTGGTCTAAATAACCCAAAATGTGATGTCCACATATGTGGACCCAGGTCCTAGGAGGTTAAAGCATTTCAGTTGTGATTTCAAGAGCTGTTATAAGTATTGGGACAAATGACATTGCACAAACTTCAGTGGCCTGATTTAAAAAAGAAAAAGGGTGGCTGCCTCCAGGACCTCCAGTAAACCTCTTGGTGCTTTTGAACTGTTGGGGAAAGAAAATCAGGGAACAGACTCCATGCAGTCGGGACTTGGATTGGGCCACTGCAACACCTGATTATTTTCTTTGTTAGGCTCTTCTGTTGTTGATTTGTGTTTGAGATCATTGTCCTGCTGCAGAAATGTTCCCCAGCTTTAGCTCGCAGACAGAAGCCTCAGTGCAGAATACAGAGGAGTTGGTTGTTCACGCGATGCCTGCCAGGTGCCCACGGCCCATACAGTCACCCTTCCACAGCCATGCTTGACAGCTGCTAGGAGATGTTTGTGCTGATGTGCTGTGTTTGGTTTTCATAAAATATGATGTTATGGCCAAATATCTCCCCCAGGGCTCTTTCAGAAATCTTGTGGTTTGCTCGAATGCAAACTTTGAGGCTTCTCCTGGTAACTCTCCCAAACGTAAAAGTTTACTATGCTAACTGAGGCGTGTAGAGTCTGAGCTTTGTGTAGCTGGGAAGCGATATAAGGTAGCATTGTGTTACATTGCTACACAAAGATACACAACATAGATTAAAGTGCAACTGGGTATCTCAGATATATCAGTCACCATTCACCTCACACGTGTGGTGTCGCGGTACTATTTGGGAAGAACGTCCCATTCCAGATGACTTCTGTGGTTACCGATCCCCTAGGTAGATATTCTCACCCATTAATACCCCTAAATATATATATGGCCCAAACGCAGATGAACAGAGTTTCTTTAAGAGAATTTTTGATCTGCTCCCAGATAATGATCCTAATATAATAGTGGCTGGAGATCTTAACGGTTATCCTGACCCCTTCCTAGATGGATCATCTACACAATTAGTGTCAGAAACAGCTTCTTCAAAACGTTTAAACAATCTTCTTAAAACCAGGGACATGGTAGATATTTGGAGGATTCAACGTCCTACAGGTAGAGAGAACTCGTTCTGCTCACATGTTCATAAATCTTATACCAGGATCGACCATTTTCTGCTGAGCTCACGTCTCATTTCTCAAGTCGCCAACTCCAAGTATCATAATATATTAATATCTGACCGTAGTCCCTTAACAATATCATTAAATCTTTCACTTCCAAAACAGTGGGGATAGGTGTGAATGCAGGAGTGACTGTGAGTGTGAATGGTTGTCTGTCCCTGTGTGTTGGCCCTGCGACAGACCTGTCCCGGGTGGACCCCGCCTCTCGCCCTATGACAGCTGGGATAGGCTCCAGCGCCCCCCCCCCCCCCCGCAACCCTGAAAAAAAAAGGATAAGCAGAAGCGATAGACTTCCAAACAGGTTTACTCTTGGCGACTTAACACTAACCTTCTTAAGGATGACATTTTTGTTAAGAATATAACCTGCAAATTGAAGAATTACATAGAAGTAAACGATAATGGTGAGGTATCCGATTCGACTTCATGGGACGCACTGAAAACTGTTTTGAGGGGCGAAATAATCTCTTACACATCAGCTCTTAAAAAAGAAAGAGAGAAATCAACAGTGTTCCTCCTGACCTGGATCGTATCAAGTCTCTGCATCTCCTGTGTGTTATAATGAGATAGTGAACTTAAAATACGAATATAATGACATAACGAGTGGCCTAGTCAGTAATCTACTTTGGAAATTGCGACAAAAGCATTTTGAGTTTGGGGATAAACCTGGTATGTTGCTATCACGACAGCATAGCAAGAGCAATACACAGCATCAAATCCAAAACTCTGCTAACTAACCCACTTGATATAAACCGTCGCTTCAGCGAGCTCTGTAGTGAGTTATGTTCTCTTACGCATAATATGTTACAATCTGATCTTAATGGCTTCTTCGATTCTCTCCCATTGCCTAAACTGAGGAACTCCGACTGGGATTATCTTGAGTTTACTCTTCAGGAGGTTATCCAGGCTATACAATCATTCCCTGATGGCAAAACAGCAGGACCTGATGATTCTATCACATTTTGCGACATTCTTGCAGGATGCTGAACAATCAGTTCCTCTGCTCCTCAGCCTGATCACAGCTTTTGGTAAATTATCAGGATAAACCATCGACTGGTCAAAGAGTGAGTTTCCAACAACAGCTCTCCAGAATTCCTGCAGCAAGTTCCATTCAAAGTAGTTAGGAGTATCCTTTTTTTTTCTTGTATTGTGAAGTGCAAATTTGTTTGAATTAATTGGGGTTTTTTTGTAACGCATCAGAGTTACAAAAAAAAAAGATCAAAACAACAACAAAAAACCATCCAAATGCTCCAGACGAGGAAACTGGCCGAATGTGCTTTCATAGAGCCAGTCACAGTTTAGCTCAGTTCACAGCGTCGGGCTGACAACAGTCCCCTGTGACGATTTATGTTTTAAGATAAACATGCTACAATGTTGTGAGAGGGAGTCGGACTTGAATAATTACTAATGATTAAATGAGGACTGGTGTATAGTAGGGATGTGTGCTGTAATAGTCTAATGGCTCTACACTACCAGCATTGGGCATCAATTATAAACTGCTGTTTCCTAAATGTTGTGCAGCCATCTGCCACCAGAAAGAGCATCTATGTTGAGACACGCCATAAATGTGTTGATCTAGGCCGTATGTCACAATCGTTACATGGAAAATGCCAGCACTGCTTATGTGCACGCACTTTTCATCTTCTGTGTTTCTTCTGCAGCTCGTGGAGACGTCTTTGAAGGGCGAGATCACCTTTGACCCTTGCTGTGCCTACTATTTGTGGTTTGTTATGGACTTCTGCGACGGCGGCGACATGAATGCCTACTTGCTGTCTCGCAAACCTAGCCGCAAGACCAACACCAGCTTCATGCTGCAGCTGGGCAGCGCCCTGGCTTTCCTGCACCGTAATCAGATCATACACCGTGACCTCAAACCAGACAACATCCTCATCTCCCAGGCCTGCACGCCAGCCGGCTCGTCCGAGCCCACCCTCAAAGTGGCTGACTTTGGCCTGAGCAAGGTCTGCTCTACATCCGGGCTCAACCCCGAGGAGCCGGCCAGCGTCAACAAGTGCTTCCTATCCACGGCTTGTGGGACGGACTTCTACATGGCCCCGGAGGTCTGGGAGGGCCATTACACAGCCAAGGCAGATATCTTCGCCCTGGGGGTGATTATCTGGGCTATGGTGGAGCGCATCACCTTTGTGGATGTGGAGACTCAGAAGGAGCTGCTGGGGAGCTACGTGCAGCAGGGCTCGGAGATTGTGCCGCTGGGAGAGGCCCTGTTAGAAAACCCAAAGATGGAGCTGCTGATCCCTGCCCGGAAAAAGAGCATGAACAGCCACATGAAGCAGCTGATCAGGGAGATGCTGTCGGCCAACCCTCAGGAGCGGCCCGACGCCTTTGAACTGGAGCTCAGACTGGTCCGTATCGCGTGCAGAGAGCTCGACTGGGACACGTGATTGACGAGCAAACGTCACCGCAAACTCGGCCGCAAAGCACACGCAAACATCTCATCAGCTGCTGTTAACAACGACGGTCACATAATGGGCAACAGTCATTGGTTGTAATATTGATTATCCTTTAGCCACTGTTCAAAGCACCCACGGTCTACGACTTTATATTGAAGGGGGGAGGTGTCACATCTGCTGCTCCAAACTGCAGCCTAGTCTCAGGCTAATCACAGCTTCCACTTCATTTCATCTGAAGCATGACGGAAGAGCAGCGTGACCCTAGAAACTCCTGCTTTCAGGTAGAAAAGACAGTCAGAGCCTTTGTCTTCAAATGCCACCCAAACCTCGGTGCTAAGTGTTACTAAATGCAATATGAGACATGATCCTGTGATTTCTTGTGCTCACATTCACCCAAAGGGCCGACACTGCATCCAGCCACCTCATCGTGCTGCGTGTTGCTGCAAAGTTGTTTGTGGGTTTTACAATTTACATGAAGATTGGACTCAAATACAAACATGCCCTGAATGCTCAGGTATTAATGGCGTACAGCTCGATGGTGTTTGAAGACAAGAGCTCGCTGTCGAGGGACGTTCTGCTCCTTGGTCGTGTGAGGGGGAAAATAAAAACTTTGGTGCTTACATATTAGTAACATGGGTGGGGGACTTTTTTTTCTTTATCAGCAAGTGTCCAGCCAGCAGGGGCTCGTGGTTGGGGGTTTCTCCCCTTTGCAGACTGTAAGATAGGCTGGCCAGTCGCAGACACACCCCTGGCCGCATGATCAGAATGTATAATGATGGAGAGCGGTCCCTGTTATTAACATAGAGCCTTAAACACAGAAATACTTTTAGCCCTGAGCACGTCATCCAGTCAGTGAGGCAGACAAAGGATCATTCAGGTTTATTACATGTTTGTTCCAGTCTGTGGTTTGCACCGAAGCCCCTTTAGACTGAATTCTGTCATTTCAGGGCATCTTTACATGACTTCAGTCAGATAAGAAAGACTGCTGCAGAAAAGGACAAGACGGAGTAAGACGCTGTATTTAATATGTTTAATATCCTTGCAACATGAGGCACGAGATGGTCAGCAGAGAATCACGTATATCTGAGGTTTACCAGCTGGTTACTGGTCATAGGTGGCCAGCTGAAAACAGTCCAGTTAGGCTCGACTGCTGACCAGTTTGTGGCCTCTGGTGTCGACTCCTAATTATGTCAGCAGGTGCAGCACTGCAGGCTGCTAAAGCCGACCAAAGTCAGGTAGATGCATCACCAAAACACGCTTGTATAAGTCTTGTAGCTGAAGTTTAATATGAATGTGATACACCTTAAAACCACCATGAAATAACACCGTGATACAAATGTTTTCAATCTCAGAGAGTTGGGAAATCCCCTTAGTGCTTCTTTATTAAATAGTTGTCACAGGCGAAGCCCTGATCTGTTCCAGCCTGTAATCATAGAGGCTCTGGCCTCGAGTTTTACCCTCATAAAGGCGACTTTGTGATTAAGGAGTTGGATTATTGGGACACCACTAATGAGAGCGATTACTGTTGTTCTTACTTTAATATGATCATTGTTCAGCGTGCATCACACCCAGTAGGAATAATGGAATAATAAATCCGAATGATCCTTCACAAAGACAGGAATCTGAGCTGTGGTGCAGTCAGACTCAGTGTTGGGTAGAAAAACCAATAATGTCCAGTTAGACTGTTTAAGAGTGCTGACACAAGTATTCACACATGCTCACACCTGATGTGTAAAAGGGACGAGTGGAGCAAAGCACTTACAGTTAACACGGTTCGTGACGACCTCCTGCAGTGTGTGCTGCAGGCTGATAACCACGCAGGTATTTGTTTTCCAGGCTGTTGTTAGTTATGCACGCTGCAGCTCATCTTCAGGAAAGGCGAGAGGAAGAGCATCAGCACTCGCCATCCTCCTGAGGATCTTCTCTGTTTTCGTTGACGTGTAAAGCTCTTGTGTTTTGTATGTGTTTAACCTGATCTGCTCTCACTGTGTCACTGCCTCCTTTCCTCTGGCTCTTACAGTAATCCTGCTCTTCATGCTCCTGACAGGCTAATTCTAAGCCTATTAAGCTGCAGCGCTTGGCACAGGATCATGCCTGGGACCCTTTTGCCTTTCAGGTTATACATAATGTGTGTACTTTGACACATTTTAAATGAAAACAGTGAAAACTCACAAACATACAATGTCTTTGTTAGCTCACAGCTCTGTAACTGTGGCAGACCCCCCCCTCATTCATTTCCCCCATGCTTTTAGCTCTGATAGCTTTATTCACTGGCATCGTGCGGATGACATCGGCCTTGCCGTCATTTTGACACTAGAGTGACCTCACTGATATTGCACTCAAACACCTCATTGGCAGAGTATGTGGTTGAGATGCACAGCGTCTCGTGAGCCTGCAGCGCTTTTGGTACAACCAGCAATACCACAGAAATCAGTATTACAATACTCGGACGACGTTTCCTTTGCTTGCGTTGGGACTCAAAGCTCTCATATGTGGATGTTTAGGGAGTCGTTTCTGGTCGACAGAGGCGTTTGCCAAACTAATGCTTGGTCTGGGTTACTCACCTTTGATTTTTGATGTTCATTTCCTTTGCACATGTGTAAATACTGTACAGGTTTATGTACATGTGACTGAGTGTGCTCTGTTTTCAAGAGCTGGATTGGTTTGACATGTAAATTTGCTGTGATGACTTCAGTTTTCCTTCAGCTCTTGATTCAGCACTGCTTTCCTTCAATCATTGAAAAGATGTGATATACTTACAGGTTAATACAGTTGGTGTGCTAGTGATAATGTATGTACGTCATTGGCCTGTTGTTTGTGGTTTTGTGTAAGCAAAAGCTGAAATACAACACGGGTCAGCTCAGTCCTCCGTTTGTCTGCTACCAGGTAAATGGTCAACAGTCACGTTCAGCAGGGGTGCACTCGTGTAAATGCTGAACACCTCGTCGACGGCCGCTGGCCAAACGGCCGATGAAACTGAGGCTTGCGTGATGGCGCAGAGCCTTGTATATGAGATTCAGTTTCATCCATTGTGATTGGATTTTATTTTTCTCATTCAAAAACAGTGAAGCGCTGGAGAATCCAAACGTTCCCCTGGCACAAGGGGAGTAAATAATAAAGGAGAGAAACCGTAACAGCTTCTTTTTGTTTCGAACCTTTGGACAACGATGCTCATACCAAGCACTGCTTCGAAGTCTCAGACATGTCCGTTACTGAGTGGGCTTAAAAAAGCTCACCAGACAGTGAGAGAGACTTGTGCTCAGTGCTGCTAACACATACAGAGCGTCGGATCGATGGTAGAGGGACTGACGGTTTCCCCGTTTACAACTTTCTAGCATCCCCCTAAAGCAGATGTGGCAACTCCAGGCCTGGAGGGCCGGTGTCCTGCAGGTTTAAGATGTCCTTGATCCAACACAGCTGGTTTGAACGGCTAAACGACCTCCTCAACATGTCCTGAAGTTCTCCAGAGGCCTGCTAATGAACTCATGTGATTCAGGTGTGTTGACCCAGGGTGAGATCTAAATCTGCAGGACACCGGCCCTCCAGGCCTGGAGGTCCCCACCCCCCAACCCTAAAGGGACAAGTTCCAATAATGGCGTAATCACAGAGCTGACTTTCGTCTTGTCTAACAGAGCAGAGCACTTGCTATAAATCCAACAGTGGTGGAGTGTTTAGAGCTCGTTATAATGCGAGCCCAGGTGGAGTCGCTGTCAGCACAGCTCACGTAGCTCCACGCTGTGCTTAAACCCGAGCGGCTAATTCGCTGCTAATGCTAACTCTAGATCGTAATCCAGTCTCGGTGCATCCTGAATCAGTTTGATAAAACACGTCACAGTTCAACAGAACCACAGCAGTAACAGGTCCTGACCTTTGCTATCGTCTGTGCTGTCCTGTTGTGGGTTGGATAACGGGGGAAGCTGCTCAGTGGGATTTCAGCTGCTATACTTTCCATGTGTGGATATAGAAATGCCCCTCACACCAATCATGCCAGCTGCCTTTAACATAAGTTTTTGAGGATGAGTTCATCCTGGAAAAATGACAAAATGTAGTTTAATAAAACAACGAACATGAATACAGAGCAGACACAAGGTTTATGGAGTCCGCTTGTCCCGCAGCACAGGAAGTGGCAGAGCTCCAGGTTGGATACTCCAAAGATTTAGATCTAAAATCTTTCACATCTTTTCTTGGTCTTTGTAAACTTTAATTGGAAGCTTTCAGGTTCTGACCTGTGATTTCAACATGTAGTCATTTTCAGTGTGCTGGTATCACAGAGTGGGCAACTTGAGGCTGGTCTAACATTAAAACGCTGGCCTCAGCACACACAGCTGGTCTATGCTGGTCTCTTTTGTACTCGTGGAAAGAAGTGGGCATTTTGGCTGGAATGGAAACCTGCCAGTTTAACCTTTCTAAAAACGAATCGTGCATGCCGCTCGGTGACTGAAGTCAGCACTGCGAGTCCTGGATCAGGGCTGCGCTCGTTTCAGTTTTCCTGCTCTCACTCATCTGTACGCACAGTTCTTGCTTTCATGTCATTGTAAGATACTTTGAAGAAACTGAGTTGAGTTTCACATGTGAAACAACAGCTGTCAATCACTGTTGAACCAATGGATTTTTAATAAAAATGAACTCGTTTAAAGTTTAAACCAAACTGAATGTGGTTTTGCTTCAGTGGTGCTTTTTATTCTGAAACACGGTTTTGTGGCTCCTGCTGGTGCGTCAGTGATCGTCCAGGTGGTTGCAACATTTTATCAATGTGGATTCAAGGTAAGTGACAGAAGAAGGGAACAAACGACATGAGACTGTTATGATACAGACTGTTGGCAGGATTAGAAGCATCACGTCTGACTCTAAACGCCGTGTGAGGAAGATGTGCTCCTTTACTCTGGTCTGACCACAGAAGCCAAGCCCGAGAATTCGCCTGTGACTGGGACTCGGCATAAGAGCACAGATACTTTCACTTCACCTTCTTCCTCATGTGGTCCAGGTAAAGGGGTTAGGAGTTATGCATCTGATAACTTTATTTTCATCTGGAACCTCAGTCAGTCTAAAATCAGCTGCTTTATGATTGTAGCGTCCTCAGGGTCTTGTATCCAAACTAAGATGGTGTTATGATGCTCACCTTTCATACAGTCTGTGGTTATAATATCAATAATTCTTAATCCTGCAAAGTTTTGTCAGAGTTTATCTAATGAAGCTTTATTAAGGTTTTCTTGCATTTAGGCTGTTGGAGTTTGGTGATGTGATTTAGTTCAGTCTTTTTAATCTTGGGATGATTCAGCTTGAAAATATAGACGTAAACTAAATACATGCATTGCTTTGTATAACATGCAGCTTCATGCAAACATCATAGTTGAACCAAGTATAAGTATAAACCTAAAAGTTAGGCGAAAACTTGCATCATTTAATTATATTTGCAGTGTCAAGTAAAGAAATGTCAGGCACTCAAGTCTCTTTTCGTGTCTTTTTTCTGAAAGTTCATGGTAGTCGAGTCCAGCTGTTTGTTTATGAAGTCAGTAGGTTGCCGCAGTAATTTGGATTCATCTCTCCACCCTGAATCAACTTCAAGGCAATCCATCACATTTACAGGTCGGTGTAGACTGACTGAGGGAAGCACATTCAAACTGCAAGAAAAGGTGCCCCGGCATGCATCGTGTCTTTGTCTTCCTGTCAACGGATATATCTCAACCCAGCCTGATGGCAGGCAGTCATGTTGTGAAAGCAGGAAGGAAATGTGTGTTTGGCACAACAGCAAACAGAAAGTAAGGACTTTGAAGTCTTTAAAACCAGCTGGCTTTACTTTAAAAGTCCACATGGAAAAAAGTAAACTGGTGACCACTGACACCTGCTGGTAAACATCATATGGTAGGATTATAAATACGAACAGTTAAAGGACTTTTAGGTGAGATGGGTTATCTGTCCATATATATATATATATGTATATTAACCAATCTGTCTCAGGTTTAATGTTAACCTTTAACCTTGTGTGTTGGTCATAAGAATTATTATTATTGCCTTTCTGTCAGATCAAAGCTCTCTGGCATCAACCAGGCAGAGAGCTTCTACTCATTGGATGTTTTTAATTTTTGGGCTATTCTCTGTAAACAGTTTCCCATACAGTGGTTGTATGGGGAAAATCCCAGTAGGTCAGCAGTCTCTGAAATACTGAGACCAGACTGCCCAGCAGCAGTTACCAAACCTCAGTCAAAGTCACTCAGATCAGGTTTCTTCCCCATTTTGTGCCAACAGTTACAGGTGGACTCAAATGAGGAGCCAACAGGGACAAGTTTAAGATTTAACTGTAGGGACTGCTAAGCACCTGGAGGAGGACACAGGTGAGCCACTCACCACGGGAAAGTTCAGTGAGGGAGAGGAGATGGTTTTTAGTGCAGGTGAGGATATTCCAGATGATCCAGAGAAGTTCCACACCGACGAGAAGAAGCTGTTCCAAGGGGACTGCGTTTGTTTACTGAGGCTGTGAGCTGCAAATTTGGGGAAAGGAGGTGAGTTTTTACAGATGAGGCGTTAGTGATGCCCTCTTTCAGTCAGCAGGGAGGCGCTGGGAACACGGAGCCATATAGGAGCCTGTTTACCACACTTCACATATGTTCACATATGACAGAGACTGTGTGCAGGAGCTGGTCCTTTTATGCTGAGGCTGATGGAGCACAGCCTGTGTGGGAAAGTCAGAATTCCTGCTCTGCCGCCCAAGACTCAGAGAGTCAACATCAAAACAGATCAATGCCGACTGCCACAGTTTGAAATTCAGCAGGTTTTCTTGCTCATGTCTACATGGCTAAATACACTGGCTTGTTTAGCACGTTGCACACTGTGCTGTTCTCATCTTGGCCAGGACATCCTTGGAAAAGAATTTTTCTAATGTCAATTAATTTTTTCCCTGCTTAAATAAAGATTTTTTTTTAATGCCGTGATTAGTTCAATAATAATTGCATCAATGAAAGCTGAATGTGCCTACCTAAGAGCCCAGTGTGTCGACATGTTAAGACTTTGGCCCTCTGTAGCCTGGCTGGGTGCTGAGCAGTGACTCATTAATCAGTTGCTCTTATAGAGAGGTTCTCTGCACGTGTCTTTATGTTACTGCTTCTCACTGCAGGAGTCTGCAGGAGTCTAACAGGCTGCTCCTCCACCCCATACTACTGATAGTACATCTGTCTGGTAGGATGCAGTTCTAAGTGTACGGGGTTGTACTTCGTCTGGTTTTTCTCTAGTTGCCAGGTCGATCACCTGGACCCTACTGCAGGAAACGGGCTTAGCTAATAACTGCGAGTTTGTGCCTGGAGGCTACTCTTGTTGTGATTTAGCACCACAGCAATAAAACTGAATTAAATTGATTTGAGTTTGTTGACCCTGAGATGAGGCGAACTCGGGCTTTCTGGTTGGCTTGTACTCTGAGTCAGTTACAGACTCTGCAGGCATTCTTCAGTAAACTCTGCCTCCCGCTTCACCCGATTCAACTGACTGAAAATCTGCAAAGCAAACTCATTTGGAGAAATTGGGCGGATCTATCAAAATATTGACTCCCTACCAGCAAGCACTTGGTGACAGTGGGAAGGAAAACTCACCTTTAACAGAGACGGGACAAAAGACACACTGTGGGAGAGGGTTTAATAATAACTAATGATTAAATGCAAAGTGGTGGAAACACATGAACAGGATTCAGACAGAAACTCTGCGTAAGAGCCGAGTGGGTGACAGGTGACAAATAAAACATTAAGCAGACCACCAAACAGTACGAGAGAGAAAAAGCATCTCTGCTGCTGAAAATCGTGAAATAGTCTAATGACTTGGACAAGGAATGAAAACCTTCACGAAAACTTCCAGCGTGATGACTGTACTGTTAAGAGATTTGTGGCTGAGTCACAGCAATGAGGGAGGTTTCTGCCAGACAAATACATTAAGAGAGCAGCAGCTGAAAGGCCTTTAAGCAGCAAACAGATATTTGAAGCTGCTGGTTCCTCTGGAGTCCCGCGAACATCAAGGTACAGGATCCTCCAGAGACTTGCAGTTCGACCACCCTTGATCAATGCTCACATGCTCACACGTGGTGGATGGTTGGTGGACGACCACCATGTCCCAACAAGGCTGCGACATCAGTAAGGAGGCGTGGAGTCTTGTTTTAGGCTGGAATCACAGGGAGAGAGCTGGTCGGCCCCTTTAGGCTCCCTGAATACAAACTGTGTTTTTGTGTATGTTTACATGTTGCAGTAAATCACCATAACTATTTGTCATTTTCCTAGTAAAACCTAAAGATGGTGGTTTGAGACCTTTACACTGTGTTCTGTGTACAGCATCCACACAAGTTTTTGAAAGCTTTATGCTGATGAGAATCAAATGTAAGGTGTTGTACAGACGGCGTGGAGCCGAGAGAGTGTGGACCCAAAAACACAAACAAAAGCGAAGGAAGACAGTGACTGAACCTAAACAGAGAGGAAACTAGAAACCTGAGACATGGAACATGTCACGGAGGAGGAAACAGACAAAGGGCTTAAACACACAGAGGGATAACGAGGGCATCGGACACCGGAGGAGAGCTCAGCTGGGAGTAATCACACATAACGAGACCAGGAAGCAAAAGCAAAAACACTGACAGAGCACGCAAGACTGTCAAAGATACAGGAGACATTCACAAAGACTCAGACATGGAGACATAGTCTGGACACAGGAGATGCATGAACATAGAGACGAGGTTGACTAGACAGGGGAGGCATAGAAACAAAACCCACATCCTAGAAACTACAGAAAATAACTTAGAAACAAGAAATGCAAAGACTACACAACATGAATAACAATAAATCAAAGAATATTCAAAAAGCAGAAGATATAAACTCTCTGTCCTCAGACCCAGTGACAGGTGTCTGGTTATTCTGCAGGAACTTCTTAGACTGCTTAGAAGGACATGTGTGAGACCACACATACACACCAGAGCATCCACTCTGTCCTCGTGTCCACAAACATCAGAGGAGAGCGTTTTCATTGTAGACCTCAACAGCAGTGAGTCAGGTCCAGTGTCCCAGTCACATGACTGGTTAAAATGAGTTCAGCTTTAGTGGAGCTTAATGTCAGTCAGCTTCAAAAACTTGTGTTTCCAAAGCTTATTCGAACTAGTTCGATGTAGGAGAAATGCATGAATGAAAGCTGGTCTTAGATGTTGGTGCTGATAACACAGCACACATGACTTTCCTTGGATGAATATGCCTGGAACCACACAGCAGGGTCCATTAGACTCCACTCTTAGGGGAAAAAGCCCAGATCCAAGCTAGCACCACTCCAGGGGAGCTGAAGGCCTGCTGGGATTGCCCACAGAGGAGACTGAATTAGAGGTACGTCAAACCGGTCTTTGTTTGCTGTTGTTGGTTCTCAGCAGGATGTTGAAAAAGTGCGGATTCAAAGGGGAATCTGTGTGCTGAGTGCGAGCAGCCCCAAACTCCACGTGCTTTTGTAAAGGAACAACTTCATTTGCCGGGAGCTGACAAAATATAAGACTGACAGCTGTGGATGCATTCATCATTTCTAGTTTTCCTTGGATTAAAAGGCCAAATGTAAAGTCCTGAAAGTCAGAACACAAACTTCATTTTCACATCCAGATGTTATTTAAATATCAACTTTATGCCTCTCTGGCGTCACTGTGTAAAGGAAAAGAGTCATCCAATAATAATAATAGTGTCAATAGAAATATCATCATCACTAATGTGAGTATTGAACTAGTTCATTAAGCCAGTGCTTAACAGATTTATTAGACCATCAGCCAGCGTCAGGTTTAAGCCACAGCTGTACCAAAAGACTGGTGCTTGTTGATCATGCAGGAATAAGAGTCGTTACTGAGGCCTGCAAACGTCCAGAAACAGCTCAGCTTTGCCAGAGAGGACAAACGATGGACTGGAAGATGGACGAGTCCGAGTCTGAACCCTTCAGTGCGCATCGTTGGCTTTATGTCTGCAGGAAAACCTGGAGAATGTGTTGATGCTGCACTGCATTCACAGTTATGTGGAGATTACATTACTGTATGGGATTCTGATTCTGGAACCGGTGAAGTTCAAATGAGTGAAACTTAACTGTATCTTGAACAAACCAGTCTGGCAGATCATGGAATTCCTTCTAGACTAAATCTGATCAGCAGTGGGTTCAAACACCAACAAGACCACGACTCCAAGCAAACGTCAAAGCAGAGACTTTTTGACCAAGAAACAGGAATCTGGAGTCTCAAGGTCAGTGTTGGATGTCTATGATCTATCATGGAAGTCACAGCATGGGCTCAGTCAACAAATGCAGGTTAGTGCAAAGGAGATTCCCTCTGTGACACATGATGCAGAAACGTCACCACCCTGTCGGGGCTAAAGCTCGTTTAAAATGAAAACATTTGACTCTGCAGCTAAAATCTCTTATGGGACAACACTGACCTCTCCCCAAAGTCCAGGAACCGGTCTGCTCAGTTCAAAGACCGTGGCTCAGGGGGTTGGGAATCGCATCTGTAACCGGAAGGTTGCCGGTTCGATCCCTGGGCTCTCTGTCCGGGTCGTTGTGTCCTTGGGCAAGACACTTTACCCTACTTGCCTACTGGTGTTGGCCAGAGGGGCCGATGGCGCGATATGGCAGCCTCGCTTCTGTCAGTCTGCCCCAGGGCAGCTGTGGCTGCAACTGTAGCTGCCTCCACCAGTGTGTGAATGTGAGAGTGACTGAATAGTGGAATTGTAAAGCGCTTTGAGGTTCTCGAAAAGCGCTATATAAATGCAATCCATTATTATTATTAAAGATGTTTTGTAAAAGAAGAGGTGATGCTACACGGTGGTTATTATCTTTGTTTGGGTCGTGGGGGCAGTTTGAGCAGAGAAGCCCAGACTTCCCTCACCCCAGCCACCTCGTCCAGCTCATACACCTCCTCCCGATAGGAAGTTCCCAAAAACCCTTGACTGGGAGGTGCTCAGGAGGCGTTCTGGTCAGATGCCTGAACCATCTTAACCCATTCAATTCAATTTAATTTATACAGACCCTACAATAATACAACAGAGAAAAGCCCAACAATCATATGACCCCCTGTGAGCAGCACTTTGGCGACAGTGGGAAGGAAAAACTCCCTTTTAACAGGAAGAAACCTCCGGCAGAACCAGGCTCAGGGAGGGGCGGGGCCATCTGCTGTGATTGGTTGGGGTGAGAGAAGGAAGACAGGATAAAGACATGCTGTGGAAGAGAGACAGAGGTTAATAACAGATATGATTCAGTGCAGAGAGGTCTAACCATCTCACCTCGCTCCTTTTCGATGTGGAGTCGATAGCTCATGTTATCTCTTGGCCCACTTGGTCACTATGAGTTTGTGAACACAGGCGAGGACAGAAACATAGACTGACAGCTAACTTTTTCTGTCTTCACCACCACAACAGATAATCTTGATGATGAGGAAACTTTCAGTGACACGTCAGTATCTTTTTGTGGTTTTTGATGTTTTAACTCTGGTTTTTGCTCTGGCTGCACCAAAACGTCTTATCAGCAGGCTGATTGTGGTAAATGAGCCTGTATCAGGCAGTATGTCCAAAAACGCAGCATCTAACAATAACCAATAATAGTCTATTACATTAGTATTTAATATTGTGGTGTAGAAACACAAAAACATATTGATTTGATAGAGAAATGTTGTAGCTCTAATAACGACTTTGAAAGCATTTAAATGATGTATGTTATCACGTCCCTTTCTGCCTTCTGTGTCCATCGTTCCTCATCCGCCTGTGTGTGTGGATCCTTCACATTGGGTGTGAAATATATTTGGTCAGTAGCTGATTTACTCATAAAAACAGGAAGAAAATGTCACGAGCCAGGAAACAAGCAGCAGCTGTAATAGACTGTGACAAGGCTGTGAACTGCAGGTGAAGACTGGCTTCAAAGCAGCTCGATAAAGAAACAGGTATTCATGACAGTAAAATCAATGTTTTATTCCCGTTTTCTATTTTTACACCAGG
Organism: Aulonocara stuartgranti; assembly: GCF_965226115.1. Lineage (NCBI taxonomy): Eukaryota > Metazoa > Chordata > Actinopteri > Cichliformes > Cichlidae > Aulonocara > Aulonocara stuartgranti. The sequence goes on along the minus strand of NC_138957.1, from coordinate 1,300,797 downwards.
ACGTGGCTTTCTGAGCACGTGCTGTTGTCAGAGATTTATGAAACACTTTAGAGCGAGAGGCTGTAATTGATATGACTGTCATTAAAATGCATCTGTGCTTGATATTTGTATAATAAACTATAATCCATACCTCTCACTTGGCTGTGTGTGAAATGATGTGGAGGAGGATTAGCGTGTCCCTGGAGAAATCTCCCACTGAGCTTACTTTACTTTCATGTATTTGCTTTTGTCTGCATGCTGGTGCCATCTATGGTGAGGGTGCTAATTAAGTTTTTATTTATTAATTTTTTAGCTAACTGATTTTGATAGCATGTCTCGTGCGTCATGTTGATGAAACTATGCTCTGAAGATCGTGAGCACCTATCTGTTCTCTGATTCATGTACTGACTGATGACAGCTCCTGTCTTTGAAATTGGCTCAGCTCTCGTTTCGGATGCTCTTTGGGTTTATTGCTGCTGCATTCTGTTATCTTAACAGCCATTAGTAACTGTCCCCACTGCATAATGAAGCATCCCTGCACCAGACTGCAAAGCAAGGCTGCAGACAGCTTTCAGTGCAAGGTGTGTGCTCAGGAGTGTTGCTGTACTCCACTAGAGGGCAACATGTGTACTAGAATACAACACACCCACACCAACGCACTTCTTTAGATGCAAAACGCATCTTTTCTTTACTCTTTTCTTCAACACTCCCGTCCATCTGTGGAAATATCATTTATTCTTACTGGGAAACCTTTCTGCTCTCACTGGAACGAGACATTAGGAGCCAGTAAAGAAGTGCTGGCTGAAGTGTAGGATCACAATGAGGCTGTGAATAAAGCACACGTTACATCTTCCACCTATAGGGGTCTCTCAAGCTCTTTGCAGGCCTCGCCGTCTAGCCAGTACGCATAAATGGCACCTCGTTAATCAAATCTGCATGAGTGCACGCAGGTTGCCATGGCAATAATTATCAGAGCTGCCTAATTAACTTTCTCAATTGCTTAATGATATACGACCCTCTGAACTCCCTCCTTTTTTCCCTCTCTAATCCAAGTTGTTGTATTTTTGTTCCTCTATTTTCAGTCCCCAGACTTCACCAGTGACTGCCAAAATAATCGAAATGATGGAGAAATTAAACTGAGCAGCACATCACTTCCTGTCAGCCCACGCCTGTTCCCAGTTCCAGAGCTGCTGTCGAACTTCACATGCGGCGTGAGCGCGCACTGCTGAATGCCGACACATGTAGCCCGCATGCGTCTGACCTGTGCAGTGTGTGACTCGCATGCTCTGTCTTCTTCCGTGACCTCTTGTGACAGCTGACTGAAGGGTAGGAGCAGCATTCCTGTCGTCCCTGATCAGCCAGGCGAAACTCTTGAGATGCACCGAGACAGGGGGAATCGTACCTGGTGACACCCACCCTCCCATCCCTGTCACAGCCGGCCTCCCGCACTGTCTACCCCTCTCCTTTACAGCCTTGTTGTCAGCCTCCGACCTCCTCGTTGACTGCAGTCAGCGGCACTACAAAGTTACTCTCTCTTTATTTTTTGGGTCTTTATTTGTCATATTCCTTAAATCTGTGTAATGCAGAGGTAGATATGCTTAATAATATTCTTTGAAAAGATAATTAAATATAAACGTTCAAGTGGAAGTTCATCGATTAAGAATTTGGGTCAAGTTCCACTAATGCTGGACCCTGCGCACAGCAACCGGAGACAGTCTTTCATTAGTTCGATAGCAGTACCACAGCCAGCACGCTGTTAGAAACGAAACCTTTAGAGCTTTTGTCAAGATAACCCAGATGACTTTGCTACTATCAGCCCAAACTGTCCAGTAATGGAAATTATGCAGTGTGTGTTTTCGGCCTCTCATCTGCCAGTTTGCAATAAGCTTCAACATCAGCCTCGGCTGCTTTAGTTGGAGGACCTGCTGGTTTTGTTACTGCAGCTCACGAACCCTCAGTCAGGACAGTCGTGCTGAATGAGCTCCGTCCAGACTCGTGCCTCCGCTCTGGGATCAGCGCTGGGTCAACAAGACCGCAACGCCTGGAAGAGTTTGTATGATTAACTTTCCGCAGCCAGCATCAGGAAGCTTTGGTGCAAATTAAGCTTTGGTTTAAAAACCAAGGAAACGGTGTCTGCCACATGTCTGGCTGCCTCGCAGTATGATAACATTCCCCTTTGATTTGCTGCATAGCCTAATTTCACAAGGAGCCCCCACCCCCCGTTTCTCACCCAGAAGACCTGCCCATGGTTTAATTGTATCTGCTCTGTTCCTTTAAAGCCAGTGGAGAAAAGTGGCAGGGGAAAGATTATCTTTGTAACACCTCTGCACTGCATCGCTGTGTATTTTTTACCTCTTGTGAGTGGATTTCATGGTTGAGAGTGCAATTTGAAATAGGATTAACAGTAGGTGTCAGGTAGTGTTAGCTAAACCTCTTTATGTCAGGTATGGCAGAGAGAAGTCTGTCATTGCATCTGCATCAACCCTTTTACCACTGAACACTGCTGGAGGGGATTCTTTAAATATTACTGAAACTGTGTTTGTGTTCATCAAAGGATTGTGAGCCAGACGCACCACAACGCCGCGGTTTCTATCGTTAAAGAGAAGAAGAAAGACTCAACGCGTGCAGTATTAGACGACCTCGGCGTGTACTCCCAACACGTTGTTGTCCTACGATAAATAAAAACGCACTCAAAGTTCCTCTTTTTTCCTCTTTGTGTTTCAGTGACACTGGGAGGCCACATGGCTGGCTGTGGTCCAGACCCACTGTGGGGCTGCATTCCTGGGGTGGCCGTTGGCAGTAAGATGCCCCGCCCTCTGCACCCACAGTTTCCACACACAACAACAGATTCAGTAGGTTTATGTAACTGAGGTTTAGTTGTAGAGAAACAGGAGGGCTGGAGGGAAGGATTATGAACCAACATTGAGCAAAAAAAAGGAAAACAAAAAGAAGAGGTTGTTTAAAGTTGAGCTCAGAAACACAAATTTTACAGCCTCACCCAGAGATTCAAAACTAGTGCCACGGACGCTGCACAGTATCCTTCCTCCCTGTGGGTGAATAGTCCCTCATACTTGTTTTAACATTTGAGCTGCTATGAACTTTTAAAATAAAAAGTAACGTGTTTAGTGTATTTCCTTTATTAGGTCTCAGTGTCACATGCAGCTAAAACTCTGTCTTCAGATGCAAAGTACATGATAGTGGGAATGATGATATCCTACAGCCCAGGTGCTTTGGCTCAGTTTGAGATTTGGGGGTTTTACAGTTGCACTGTGACTGTATTCAAGTCAGTTTTCGGGGAGCTGTTTTTACTAAAGAGAGCAACAGATAACAAATTTAAGAGAAAACTAATTTCACACATGAACTTTGAGCGGTGTTGGGAAAATCAAATTGGCATCTCTAGTTGCTATTTCAAGCAGGAAACTCCACATCCACAATCGTGCTCCAGACTCCAGATCGATCCAACATTTAGTTTCCACAGGAGGACTCGGGTTAGCTTTAGTCGACTCCTTTGAACGTCTCTTCGTTTGCTTATTGAAGTTAGTTCTTTAGTAAGAGCTTTACATTGTTTTACTAATGTTCCACTTCTGGTGAGATATACCACGAGTTTAGGATCAAAACACTGCATAAATCCTAAAAGTAAAATAAGTAAATGTGTTGGCACAAATAAAAAATGTAGGCATTTTAAGAATCTGGAACATTCATTTTTTATTTTGTTGTTTTGTTGCAAATGTTTTTAATGTCCGATTTACCGAGTTGGATATTAGTGTTCAACAACAACAACAACAACAACAACAAGTCTGGTAACACAGAAATGTTCCAGGCTACGATGGCTGCTGATGTGTTCGGCCGCCACACACTGTTGCTTGAACAACTTTCCCTCCAAGTGTTCTTATTATAAAATGTCCTGTTGAGGATACAAAGGATGCAATGAGCGAGCCTCACCTGACTCCACCAACTGTCGTTCCTGTCTTTGTGATTCTGTTTAAACCAACCTGATGACTGATGTAGGTCAATGACAGTGAAGAGTAGGGGTGGGTATCGTTTAGGTTTTATCCGATACCGGTGCCAAATCGGTACTTTTGAAACAGTGCCGGTGCTTAAAGAATGGAGAACACAAAATTGGTCCAAAAACCTCTCATGTTCAGCTGGTTTTTGTAAAAAGATAACAATGTTAGCCTTTTCTGCAGCTATGGGGCATATATGGCATCACTCTTGGCTGGAAGCAGTGCTTAAACAATGGGAAAAACACAAACTTTGTCCAAAAACCTCTCATGTTTAACTGTTTTCCACTTTTTCTTTGGTCATTTTAGCCTTTTTGGCCAGGGTGAAGGGAGTATCTGCCATCAAACAAGAAGACAGCCGCATGTAGCTATGATGATGTTTGCTAGTTCACCTTACATGCATTAATGTAATAACGTGGTTAGCCTACTCAACGTAAATTACACACGAACAACATTAAGCTACTCACGCAGAGAAGAACGGCTGCTGCTGCATCATCATCCTCATCATTTCTGCTACACTGGCAGGGCTAGGGGCCAGGACTCTCCTCTTTGGGTTTTTGGGGGATGTTGCTAACTCGATAACAGGCACCACACCCGCAGTAGATGCGCTCGGTGTGAGGTCTCGCAGCAAGCTATCAAATACGGCGCATTTTTCGGCTTTTAAAAAAAACGCTATACGTCTCCAGGTGTGTCATCGGATTTGAGGTGTTACCTCCTTTGACAGTATCACAGTATCAGCTTAAAGCACTTGTTGCTGCTGAGTTTGCATCTTTTGCTGTGAAGTACAGCCAGACTTTGACCGCTTCACCTTGGGCATTTTTAATCTGTAGCTCTGCTCTAGAAGAACATACGTACCTGGCCCCGCCTACTATCCTCGGAAACGTAAAATGATTGGCTAGAATTCAAAGTGTGTGACGTCTCAGGAAAAAAAGCACCGAAATAAAGCACCGAAATGTGCGCTGCTTTTCGGTCTGGTTACTACCGTTTATACCGGTACCCATCCCTAGTGTGGAGGAGTTATCCTTCTGGGAGGGTAAAAAGAAGAAAGAAATGAGAAGAAGAGGGGGGGTGGCTGGAGCCTATCCGAGCTGTCTCAGGGTGAGAGGCGGGGGACACTGTGGACAGGTTGCCAGTCTGTTGCAGGGCTAACACGCTGAGACAGACGGATAGCTAACAGATGATAATGATTCAATATAATGCACTGACTTCATGCTGCCAGTGTAACATAACCAGTATCGGGCTTTTTCTTTTGTTTCCCAAAGCTTAGTTAGCTTAGCGAGCAGAGCAGCGCGGTGTGTCCGTCTGTGCGACCACGATGGCACACGGTCCATTTGTAAGCATAAGCTAGCAGGGGGACTGTTGTAACTTTATGCAGCGTTGTACCAACTGCTGGTTTAACGTGGGTTGCGGTCAAAGTCAACTTTAGATCAAGCACACAGGACTGAGACGAGGCTATGGTGGAGGTCGGGTCTTTTTACTCAGCTCCCTTTCAATCACATACAATACCACAGTACCACCTACTGGTGGGAGGTAGTAATAGCTGCTGCTTATTGCAATATACCACAGGGACAGTCAGTCAGAGTGTTAGCACCTTAGAAAGAGTTTGATGTTTTTGATGTTGGCATTGTTAGTGAAAAAAACACAGTCTGTGTCGTTTCTGTTGAACTGATTATTTTGTTAATAATTTGGAGAGTGATATTACTTTTCTGTACTTGACCTATTTATGAGTTATGAAACTTAACAGCAAAGACATTCCGATGTGTATTCTATATTTGTCTCTCGCCCTTGTTCTCTGTGTGTTTTGGTTTTTGCCTCGTGGCCTTGGGCGAACTCGTCCCATGTCCCACGCTTGTTTGTGCTCACCTCGAGAGGTCCCATCTGTAGCCGATCACCTGGCTGATGACGCTGCTATTTTAGGCCGTGGTGGAGATTCTGTCTTTGCTGGATCGCTGAACGTCTAAACGTCAGTGATACCCCGCCCATTGTTTCTTCGTGCTTGCGGGTTTTTTTGTTTTGTTTTTTTGTGTGCCGTTTGGATCTTTACCATCAGAATTGTTGTCTTAAGGCCAAGAAAGATGCCAAGCGGATTTATTTTACCAAGTGGATCATCATGGCCTTGCCATATTGGTCCATTTGATTGACCTTTATTATAATTATGAATTTATTTTATTTTTGTTTTTTAAGACGGGACAGACATGACTGGGGGATAGGACAGGGAGAAAGAATGAAAGAAAGAGAGGGAGAGAAAGAAAACCAGAGGGGAGAAGAGATGGTGAGAAGGGGGGGAAGAAAAAACAAACAAAACACCTGGATCACCTGTATGGAGAAAAAAAAAACAGAAGAGAAAACAAACAAAAAAAGAGCAACATAATAAAAAAACAGCACCATCACAATAAACTAGCTAGCAGTAGATATCAGTAGATACTAAATATTAAACGCTATTGTGCAGCAAGCAAGATAGACAGCGCACAATGTGCTTTGAGGCAGCAGCCAAGAAAGCTGTAGTCCGCGTCTGTGAATACCCGTGTGTACACCTGTGTGCATACCTGTGTGGATCAGCATGCTTGCATTCCAAAGGTTTCTCCATGTAACGATCTGCTAGGGAGTGTGGGGAGCCACAGCCCCGTCCACCAGGGCATGAAGCAGGCATGTGCTTGCGTTTTGAGATCTCGCTGGTTGTTGTGGATTGCCTGACCTCCCCGTCTCCCTGTGCTCAGGCTCTGGACCCTGGTGAGCCTGACCCCGACCCTTCGCACCACCAATCCCTGCACGTTCCCACACTGCTGTACGTTATTGTGTCACTGTAAATAAATGAGCTGTCTTTCTGAGTCTGCGCCTGAGTGCTGCACATTAACACTGCTAAACACTGTGCAGTGAACACTTTGTGCTAGTGGAATACTCAGAAGGATTTAGACTCATGTAAAGGCTTCTGAATTTAATGTTATTACCATGTTACTGTTGTAATGCTGCTTTATTATCTTTTCTCAGAATCATCACTGGGTTTCTGGCACCAGCAGCACTGAAGGAGGAGGACAGGTGCTCCCTGTAAATGCTGCTAATGCTAACTATAAAGTCAGAATTCAATTGTGAGTCAGCTTCAGGGTCTCGGCATGTTTATCTTCTCTGTGAGGTTGGCATGAAGCCCAGGCTCAGGCTCTGCTTTATGTTCAAGTAAAACAGGTGAATCCAGAAAGGAAGCACAAACTCAGGTAGCAACCACTTCTTTCCTCGTGTTTGTCCTTATCATGAGCACAGAGGGAAACATCCCAGCTTTCCTGATTGGAGCATCAGCAGCAGCCGCCGGTGTTACTCAACAGTTGAAAGCCTCGGGGTTTCCCAAGGCAGGGAGTGGCATCCCCTCTCCACTGGTGAACACATCAATAATCCCTCAGGCTGACTGACTGGCATGAAAATAAAGCAGGAAGACCTGTGGAGAAGAGGCAATTAGTGTTCACTCTAAGGTGGATGGGTTTAAAAGGTGGGTGAATCATGAGGCCCGGTTGGCTGAAGGTTCGTGTTGCTCTCCAACGCATCCATGGGGGTATGAGCGAGTGTGAGTCTGACACAGATGCTCTGAGTGCTGAGTTGAAACTCTCTATAAGAATCAGTTCATTTACTGTTTATCTTTATGAACTAATTTGTCATTTTAATGCACTGGTTTCCAGTACACGCATGGAACAATGCCAGCTGTCTTAAAGATAAGTATAAATGTAATTCGTGTAATTCGGCTCAGAGAGCATTTAGGCTGATGTATGAACAAACACTACAACCAGGGGGAACCTGCTGATGTTTCAAATATGCCCTGCAGCAACTCCAAAGCTTTCCTCGTCATGCCGTGTAGGAAAACAATATAAAAACAAGACGTTGTGGTTTCTGTCTTTCACAACAGGTCTAAATACCTAAATGACGATGCAGGTCATGTCAGTGGTTGTGAAAATAACCTGATATGTATCCACAGACAAAGCCCAGGTGCTCTGAGGCACCGAGGCTGTTGGCCTCCTGGTACGTGTCCTTTTTTTCAAGGCAGTTTTTTTATTTGATCATTTTATGTTGTTATTTTAATTTTGGCCCATGGCATGAATTCCCCCTTAGAAGCATTTAATGCCCAACAGTTCAAAGTCACAGGAGTCGGCCCGGCACCTCACTGACTTTCTTTGCCTCCCTCAGGAGCAGCACCTGATCAGATTTCATTAGCACACGGCTGGTTTCATATGTGCTACTGTTATCAAAATAAAACATGCCAGCTGAACATAAGCAGCCATCAGTTTGTAAAAAGAGAAGCTAGTTTGGTTTAAAATGTTCAAGAGAACAAAAAGAATTACTTATTTATACGGCGCCAAATCACAACAACAGTCGCCTCAGGGCGCTTTGTAGTGTAAGGTCGACCCTACATATATATACATATAGAGTGAGTATGGTTTTACTGTCAGCTAGTGAAGGTAAAAGTGCCAGTGCACGTTTTAGGTTTGCTTAACTTTAAAACATTAAAGTCATAAGAAAATGAGCAACAAGCTTTTTACAAACTGAGCTGATGTCACGATGAAAAATCCTGAATTCTGATCTTTGTTCACTCAACCTTTCCAACTCCAAAGAGCATTTTATAAAAAGTCCCACCTGTTCATAGTCTGTCGTTACTTTGGCAACAAAAAGATGTTTCTTTTAAAACATCTGAAGAAACAAGTTTGGACATTTTTCTGCTGAAAAACACAAAACTGGTGTGTTTGAACTGGGATTTGGATACATGCTGGTGTCTGTGGTAGGTAAAGCATAAAGCTCCGTTCTGACTGGGCTCAGCGCCCACGTGGAGCACAACGTTTTAATGCACCAGATAATCTTCAGCGTCATTTTAAAGAAGCCAACATGAACTTTTATCCAAATGATGCTCGTTTCCTGAGTGTCATGCATCACTCTTTCAGTACAGCCATCCAACAAGTGAAAATCAACAGGATCTCCTGGACTTAAACACCAGCACGGCCTTCTCACGCACATGTTCACTGAGACAGCACAGCAGCACCTGACACCCTGGGAGAGAGCACACCTCATCGCTGACTGTGTTGGAGCGTTGCTTTAAATGAGAGCGATGTAGGTCGTTTGCCTTTCATTAGTTTGGGGATCAGTGGACTTTGAGATCAATAAGAATGGGCAGAGTGAGGGAAGTGACACACACAGTCAATATGCATATCATGAATATTAGATGGTGAGAAAACAGAAGGATAATGGATAAAAATGAATCCACCGTGTACAATCGGTTAATCTGACAAATAACAGCTGAAACGAAACAATGACATAAAATGTGTTTGTTGGACGAGCTGAGTGTTTATCCTCTACTTATAGTCTCTTCATGTTTCCCACAAGCTGCCACAGCGTCTTCAACAAATCCACTCCCCTGTCTGCCTTCACGCTGCGTCCGGCCGTGTGACTCATGTTTCTCGTGTTTACGCTGCGGCAGTACATCACCTAGTCGTGATGACGAGGACTTTGCCATAAGCCACAGCAGACCACACTATATCCACCCTGCTGGCACCGCTTCAGTGTTTTCATTCCATATGATAGGAGTCACACCGCATTCCTGTTACAACTTCTCTGTGGCACATAAAAATCTCCTCGGAAAACCGCAGAGCCATGTGTTTTGAATTTTCTCTTTGTTCCCATTTACAGCATCTCGCTCGCTCTCATTTTTCCTTTACTCTCTCACACATAAACGCTGATCGCTGGCTCTCGTTCTGTTGATAGGTCCATTTAGTTCTTGTGAAAGCATTCCATTTATGTGCATTTGAGGTTTATGGTTGTCACTGACAACCGGCTGACAGAGAGTGGCAGCCTCTATCAGCGTTGGGGGTTTCCAAAGGAGCTTACGAGACACAGAGCGGCCATTGATGGGGCGAGCTTTATGGACTCAGAGCCACCCAGAGACAGCAGTGTGTGAGAAACACACCGAGGAGACTTGGAAGCGTCCTCCTTTGGCCCTCACAAGCCTAAATTACAACACTGTGATCATCTGGACTTTGTCAACAAGAAGAATTTGCTCCTCTGTCCACTCTCTCATTGGATTTTCCGTCTACTTTTAGACAGATATATGAGGAGGAGGGTGGCTGTGATGAAACCGTTCCTTAGTTCTTCTTCTGCTCAGTCACTCACATGCACAGCGCTCTCCTGTGTTAAAATCCAGTGTTTCACCCACCTCGACCTTGCTTTACAGTAAAACTACACTCAGTGCTTTTCTTTATTTTCAATGAAAGATCTTCAGATTCCACCTTTCATTGAAGGAGACGAGGAGCACATCACACAGGTGATGATCCTCACACAGTGAATCAGAGCGGCTCTCACACTGTGTGTTTGAGGTTAACAGATAATAAAATAACCGCTCACAGTTACATCTTAAGATTCTTGCACTGTTGTATGTGATAAATGTAATGCAGTAGAAGATACAATGAAATTAAAATGCAAAGTGTCCCAGCATCCCACAGAGCAGTAGTCAGGGTTCTTTGTGTACAGGCACTTGCAGTGCCAAAAATAAATAGACAGACCATGTTGGTGCTAACGTTGGTCATGTAGACGCATGAAGGTTTCCGTGTCTGAAACCTAAAGCCAGCTCCGGATCCAGAATGACCCTCTGCCAGGACCTCTGGGAGTGGGTGGGCTCCTCTGTCACTCATCATATTCTGGTCTCAAACCCTCCTGATCTCAAAGCTTCAAGATGACAGCAAAATATCTACTTCACCGTGATGGCGTCTGTGGTTGGTCTCAGCCGCTGCCGTGGAGAAGACTGAAGACTGAATAAATAAAGTCTTTGTAGTGACTTGGAAACAAGTGCAGCCACTGTGTGCTGTTGTTTTCTGATGTTTCATGTTTCATCTGCTTCTTCCTCGCTGTGCTGATCTCCAATATCTGTTCAAATTAACTCCGCCCCCAGCCATGACTTTTTCAAATACCTGCACTTAGTGTCAGTATTGCTACTGGGCAGCATGCCACAGCCCCTCTGTGACCTGTGCAAACTGACGCCACGGCAAAGCCAAAAGTCCCAGACTGAGATACTGGGACATACTACACAACCTTTGCTGCTCTTATAATTACTGCAGGGATTTAATTACCGAACACAAACCTTGGTGTTTAATCTTTTTCTGCATTATGTTCTATTATTCTATTAACAAGCAGACTGATAACAATCTTTTAACTGTAACCAATCAACACTAATCACACAATAACAAGATGGCCACGATCGTTCTTGTAGCCACATTTAAAAAATGCAAAACAATATCAGGGTTCATCAGGAAAAGATGAACATCAGCTGCGTTTTGCAAGGTGAACGCAGTATTTTATCTTCAGTTCAGACCGTGTTTAAACCGGATCAGTTCATAACATTTACACCCAGAAATGCATCCTTTGGATGGAGGTTTCATTCAGATACTTCACTGAATGAAGCTACAAAAATAATAATGCAAAACAAATGGGAGAAAATATTAATTATACGTATGATTTCAGTTCTAGTTTGTGTTCTCGTGGTAAATTATTAGTTTTGCTTTCCTAATAAGAGGCAGTTGGACTTTCAAACATTAACCTGGCAGAAGTTTCTAGACAGGCTTGTTCTGATGGACGGACTTTGTAGTGGGATTAGAAAAAAGTCCGTCAGTTCAATTGTTTCTTTAAAAAAATGTGACTATTTTAAAACACAAGTCGATAAATGAATTTGTCTGCTGTATAGAAAGGGTTGCTTTTAGAGTATTGTCGGAAATTTCACCACACGCACACGCACACACACGCACACGCACACGCGCACACACACACACGCACGCACACACACACACACACACACACTCCTCCCTCTCTGGAAACCTGTTCTAGAGGGAGTGACTTGATCCAGGCGGCGTCCAATTATATGGAAGCAGCACTTATTCCACTTTATTCCAGGCTACAGTTGAGTGGCTTGGAGCCTTCAGAGACACACAGACTTGTAGAATAAAGGCAGAGCAACAGACAGAGAGACGGTACCCATGTGACATGTGCACGGAAAGCTGAAGACAAAGGTAGAAACCACACCGAGTCAGGTTGCGCGGAGAGGAGGCAGAGGATGCTCCCAAACAAACCCACGAGAGGCTTCTTTTTTTCTCTCATCTGGAAATTTACGGCTTCACATGAATGATTCATGAGAGCCTGTTTTGATTTCTAAAGGAGTAAATAGGCTCTGTTTCACTGGCCAACCTGCCAAAACGCGCCAGCAGAGCTGGGATCAGAGCCTGGAGAAAAATCTGAAGTCAATTAATTTGGGGGGAGTTTGATAAGAATTCTGGACCTCGTCTGTCAAGGATCAACTGTTGCTGCAGCCGGAGCGCGAACAGAGACATTCTCCAAGTGTGTCTGGCTTTTTTACTGGATGTTTGACCGTCACTCGGTTGTGCATGCAGCCACACAGCCAGTGTTGTGCAATTAACATGGAAGAGAGACTGATACTGCTTTTGATGCCTTGGATACACCTTCATCTGTCCTGATGTGATGCCACATTGTTGCGCTGAGGAGAATGATAATATGCCACACAGCTGCTGATAATCCCTGTGTGTGAAACTGTACAAATACATCTTTTTACCCCCGTTTGGACAGTTTGGGCATTTTCACTCACTGTCACGTCAACACTGACACGCGTTTTGTTACTGTGACCTTGCCCGGTTTTGACATCTATTCAGCGGGAGATCATGCTGATGATGATGGAGAACAGCGGCGTGGATGTGCATCAGGTTGACATCGATTCGGAATTTGAGCCTCACGCTCGGCCGCCGTCGTGCACCTGGCCGCTGCCGTGTCCGGAAGACTTCCCCGGGGGAGAGGAGGCGAGCCGAGGTCTGGCCCTGGCGGCAGTCAAAGTGGAGCAGTACAACGTGCCGGCGTGCCGGGGCGAGAGGAAAGGCGGCGCGCCGGCCGAGATCAAGCATCCGGCCGGCGCCCCGGCTCCGGTCGTGGCCGCTCCCGCCTGCATGTCCGGGGCTGCCCTCGACGTGGCCGGCCAGCTACGCAAAGCCAAGTCCTCCCGACGGAACGCGTGGGGAAACCTGTCGTATGCAGATCTCATCACCCGTGCCATCGAGAGCACCCCGGAGAAGAGGCTCACCCTGTCCCAGATATACGACTGGATGGTTCGCTTTGTTCCTTATTTTAAGGATAAAGGCGACAGCAACAGTTCAGCCGGGTGGAAGGTAGGCCACATGAAAGAATGTTCTGACACCACACAGCAAAGGTTTGAGTGCAATACTAGCCTACACTATGTTTAGCCTCAAGCTGTGTCTGCAGCACACCCCCTTTCCTGCATATCTCAAAGCCACATAATTGACCCTGGTTCCAGCAATTTATGTCAGTGGCGTGTCCTCGTGTCACTCCACAGTACAGTGTGTGAGCAGGGGCAATGAGCGTGGCTGGATAAGGGTTCACTGGGTTCATTGCATTCAGGAATTCCACAGTGTGCAAACAGGAGAAGCCACACGGAGCCCAAACTCCCCTCTTCACGGTTCCTCCCGGGTAGGCGAGCCGTGACGCATTTGCGCTCGTAAGCTTGTATTTCCCCGCGGTCACATCGGGGACATAGTGAGCCTCCTGTCCGATTTCTGTCACCTATGCCGTCGGTTGCGTGACGGGGATAAACCCTTTGGAGCCACCCCGCCCCCTACTATCCATTGCGCGCACGCCGAGTTACGCACAGGCTGTGGGAAAGCATGGCACAAGGAGAGAGGCTTAAAGGGTAACAGTGGGTGTCACAGCAAACAGATGTAACTACAGATTATCATTCAAATTAATACGAGGGTAATCTCATAGACTGCTAGCTGTAATCTACTTAAGGTTATCACCTATTCTGTGTTAGGATTACTAGTCTTTTGTTTCCACGCCTCACATGTGGGTTTTTCCTTCGTAGCTACTGTTTGACACCGTTCTCGTTTACAAACCAACAGGAGACTGTCAATAAAGCATCAAAGTGGGCTTCAAGTTACATTAAACACAAAAGTAACGGAACTGCATTTTATCGTAAATAACAAGAACATTTGCATCATTAGAGACCTGATTTGCTCTGTCTCCACTTGTGTTTTATGGTCTCAGTGGGAGTTCCCTCAGTGGGATGCAAGGGTCAGTGCTGCAATTAATGAGCGTTTTAAAAAGTGAAACACACTGTTAACTGTAACAGAACACGGACGAGGCCTCAGGTTCTCCCATCTTTACTCAGGTTCACAGGCGCCGTGAAAACACACAATGTATTTATTAAACATGATGACAGTCTCCACAGAAAGAGTGGGGACTCGCAGTAGACATACAGATATAGCGAGAGCAGAAGTTTATTTTTTAAATCAAAGAGTTCATAATTAAAGCTACAGAGGATGAGACGCACAGACTTTCTTCTGTCATCGTTAAGGCTCTAACTGAAAACTCTCTACGGTGTACACGCTGACTTTATGGTTACAAAATTCTGATGACATCACTATGACATCATCAGAATGATTTCTTTATAAACTTTAAAGCCCTCTCAGAGCTGCATTAATAATATACAACTGAAAAAATTATCCCCATAACAGTCAATTGACAGTCTTGTTTGTAACAGGTGGAGGAGAAATGTGGATGCTTTTTAAAGCCGCGGTTTGTTGCCATGGTGTTTTTGCTTTAGTGGGTCACCCAGAGGATACTGTATCAGGCATGCAGAAGAAGAGGAAACAGGGTCATAGTGGGATTAATCTGTGTGTGACATTTTATCCTATTCTTACAATGTTTTTGTGAGCGTCTTTCTTCTTATTTGACTAACTTTTTCCTTCAAGCTTCAACTCTATACCAGCTGAAAACTGAACATAACCGAGTTGCAGATTAATCCACGTAAAAATGTGAAAGAACAACAACAAAGAAACGTAAACCAATGATAAACAAGACTGGATATGACAGGGTTTAATTCCCTGAGTCTTGTTTTTGTTGCTGACCGGGGGATGCTCAGCGTGATCCCTGGCTGACCTCCACTGAAGCTTTGTTTGGAGGTTTTGATTGGCCGGTGTGGCAAGATAGGTGATTGGTGCAGAGACGGACTCCAAGTCCTGCGTGAAAACAACAACTTGATTCAATCACAATAAGTCTCATCAACAAAAGAGAGTAAGAGAGAGACGTGCACACTGCTTCAATGAAATTTCTAACGCAGTGTGTTTATAGGTATATAATACCTATAAACGTACGCAGGCACTGACATTTCAGTAGAATATGTGTACACCCTCACACTGAGGGGTTGGGGCTTGTGAGTACATGACTTGCTGGATGAATGGGACGAGTGGGAAGGAAATAAGATCCAATCAAAGTCTTGCTGCTAAAAGAAGTCTTTAAGAGCTGTTGTGTAATCGCGTCTGAGAGCTGCTGCTCAGCCCTGCCACTGGGCTGTGTCTCCATATCTAGGCCAGCAGCTTCCCGTGCACCCTTCAGACAAACACTGTTGAGGCCACAGCAGCCAATCAGATGCTTTCACACACTGCTTGTCTCTCCAATGATACGTATGTGGATTTCTTTGATTGTTGTCACACACACACACACACACACACACACACACACACACACACACACACACACACAGGCAGTGTGTGTGTGGCAGCAGGGTTGCACTGCTGACTATGTATGGATTTCTCTGACTGTGGCTCAGTAATTGTGGTCAAGTGTTTCAGCCATGTTTGTTATTGGCTCTGAGGTGGGAGGCTGTGTTTGGCTGTATGAAGTGAGTTCAGTTCTGTGGGTGGTTTCGGTGCTGCTGGTGGTGACGGGGGAGGGGGGTGCGTTCTCTCTGTCTCACACACACACACACACACACACACACACACACACACACACACACACACACACACACACACACACACACACTGTTATGTTCATTTCACAAGTGGCTCTGCGTGGGAATGGATGTGCTGAGCTGTGGCCTGTCTGCAGGCTGTACTGCACACAGATTGGGCAGCAGGTAGGCAGCAACGATCTGACTCTACCTGAAGGCTTTACGAAGAAGCATGTTAGAGGTTCATTGTGGGTGTATGCCTGTGGTAATCAGACTGCGATAAAATGACATGAACACAAGACAAGCAGCAACTTAATATGTATTAATTTTTGTTTTCTGTCTCTCATGAGAGACTGGTCATGAGAGACTATAGTGTTTCTTTCCGTTGGTATATTCAGCACCAGAACGACTGTAGAGTTTCATTAGTGAACTCAGCTTAGGGGAGGCATATTTTCCCAGCAATCTACACATGAACACAGATCAAATACGTGTTTAGAACTGATCTGAACCTGATGAGACACATTTTAAAAATCCTCACAAAGTTTCACCAAAGCCAAGCAGGTTTCACAGAATAACTAGTACTAGGACTAGCTATTTGAAATGGGATGCAGTTATATTTATGCTTTTCATGTTAGAACAAGCTCCAGGTCTTCTGAATTTGGAGTGGCTCTGCTAAACACCTGACGTGATGTAGGGGAAGCATCAGGTTTGTTTACTATACCAGCGTGGTTGAGCACAGGTTGTGTTTCCAGTGTTATGGTCGGGTAAAACAGTACGATGCCGAGGACAGTAACTAATATGTAAATATTACATATATATTACAGCACAATTTGGATTCTGTTTCAGTTTAAGCTCCTCAGTTCGTGTCTTTCAGCCTTTGATGAAAATTGGAGATAATGTACTGGAATTTCAGGACCAGGGCCACGCCTCCAAACACGCTCCTCCTCTGTATACGCTCCCCCAGTTCTGCGAGCTGTTCATTCTCGTTTACGTGCCCCTCCCTCTCTCCTTGTTTTCAATTCTTTAACTTCTTCACTTCTATTTAGTACACGGGGATCTGCCAGGCCCGGCAGCCGTCGCCAGTCCCCTTCGAGGCCTTCCCCAAACCGCAGCTCAATTCATGTCCAAGCTTCACCTTTACCTACTAAAACGCTATCAAACTTAAAATGAGGACGTGGGCCCAGCTAGTGAATATGAAGATATAGGTATCTTAGATTTTTGTCACTGGGGACAATTGTAAAGGTGGAGTCGTATCGTTTGGCTCTTTTTATTTACATATGAACAGAATATATTTTTTAGAGAACAAATTCCAACCCATGCCGTCAACACCAAAGCAAAATCTTTTCAGTAAAATGAACACAGTGTTTGATAAAATGAGGCAAACCTGGGTTGCTTTAGACTGTACAGGTGTAACTAATAAAGTAGCTCACGATCGTGTCATCCGTCCATATGCAGCATCCTGTCTGAAAGCACGTAGACACGAGGATCATTAGGCAAGGAGGAATTTTACAGCTTATTCCAGTGACCTTCCAGTAACACAGATTAAACTGAAAAACTTTAACACGGTGACTTATGAGAGAACTCACAACAAAAGTATTGATAATGATGTTTTAACTCCTGCAGAGAAGAAAAGAAAGCAAATTACATCCATTGAATCTTTCCTCTGGGCTGCATTTTCACCTGCTGGAAATCAGTTTTAATCCAAAATGATGTCCGCATTAAAACAGTCAAACTGACTTTAGATTAGCTTATCTTCTGTGTCCCTGATTACAGAGAGCAAAACTGAATCTTTATTGCTAATCTGGATCATAAAGCACTTGCTGTATTACTGCCCGGGCTGAGGAACGTCACCGTGTTCTGCTGAGAATCCACTTGTGGGTGATAGAGAAGGACAACAAGGTGATGAGATGAGAAAGAGAAAGCAGAAAAGAGAGAAGAACAAGTATTATTTGTCTTGCCAATAAAGCCTTTTTTGAACTGGATTCCATATTGAGTGGGAGAGGAAGAGAGAGGTGGAAAGAGAAGAGATAGAGCGAGTGCGTGAGTGGTGCTGATGGCCCCTGCTGCTGAGCACATTGATAGCAGCCTTAATGCCTGTGATGCTCCAGTGCCAGCCCAGACAGAGGGGAATTGGTTGGAGATGGTGAAACAAGCTTAGAGGGTTCCCCGTGCCAGCCGGCCTGGCGCTAGCTCAACAGAAAGCCCTCTGCACCACTACACAGTTATTGTTATTATCACAAAGGCATAGCAGAAGGAGAGGCAGCTCTGGAGTTGGCAGGCCTGGGGCTGGGTTAACTGGGGGCGTGGAACGAGAAGAGGAATTTGGAAGGCGAGGGGGGTTGGTGGTTGAGTCTGAGACTGTGGTAAACTCATCTGATCAGTCTTGTGAATGGAGAGAAAACAGTTGGGAAGAGCTGGTGAGGGCCTGAATGGGAAGGAGGCTGATTTTGGTCCAAAGCCTTGTCAGTTTCTACAAAAGGCATCTGAGTAGATATCGCTTCAATCTGGAGAAGGACTGGGATGTAAACAAGGGATGCACCAGCAGTGGAGGCGGGGTGTTCACTGCCTAAATGAGTCATAGTGGTTGGAATAGCACATAATATTCTTGCTCTCAGCCCTCACACTTCAATCAGCTGGAATAAATTGTTAAGGAACTGTCTTCAGACAGAAATTCCAGAGAGAAAACAGAGTCCAGACACAGAACAGTCAGTGAGGCAGGCGGATCTTGGGAATCGTGCCTGGTGGTGTCGTAAAATGCCGACCCAGTACACATTCCCTGTGTTGTCTACCAGACCTTCAAAATGTTCCAGTTTCTGGCTCAGATGATGAGCAGAGGCCTCGCCAGACAACAGTCCGATAACAGCAGCGTGTAAAGTCGGGGCGTTACTAACAATACCTTAGAAGATTTCCCCAAGAGATTTTACTCACTTTAGCTACTTTCATCAATGCTGCTGCATTTTTGAAATGTGGTTATATATCATCATCTGCTGCTGCAGGCAGCCATTGTTTTCAGTTCACGTGTTGTTACGATTGTTCTGACCTTTTTCACCTTCCTGCTGGTTTCCGTTGGTTTAATGATACGAGACTCAGTCATATAACTTACATATGTGCCTCATGCAAAGCTTCTCTTGCATGATAGCAGTAAGGTTTAGCTTTGTAAAGCCATTTGTTCCACTTGTTATCAAGTCTTGATGACACAGTTAATGCAGGACAGACATTTCAGGTCATCCCATAATTAAAATACATAAAATAACAATAATAATGATGATGGTGACTTGAGTCAATAAAAAAGTTTCATTAACACATCTTCATTTAAATATATGTAAATGTACCCTGAGTGTTGCTAAGGAAAGTGAGTCCAGTGAAGATCATTCATCTTCACATTTATAATGTCTAGCACTCCAGACAGCCATTAATGTCTATGTATTATCATAAGGACAGCAGCCGTCTGGCTTGATGACCCAATACAAACATGGGTGCTTGGAAAATAAAGCACTGGTTTTTCAATAGCAGAGCAATGGCTGCCTGGGTGGCAGGAAAATCAGAGGAAAATTAAGAACAGGAAAGTGTTTAACTGTTAACTGTTACTCTTTAACTGTTACTCTTTAACTGTTGCTCTTTAACTGTTACTCTTTAACTGTTACTCTTTAACTGTTACTCTTTAACTGTTGCTCTTTAAATGTTACTCTTTAACTGTTACTCTTTAACTGTTACTCTTTAACTGTTACTCTTTAACTGTTACTCTTTAACTGTTGCTCTTTAACTGTTGCTCTTTAACTGTTGCTATTTAACTGTTACTCTTTAACTGTTACTCTTTAACTGTTGCTCTTTAAATTTACTCTTTAACTGTTACTCTTTAACTGTTGCTCTTTAACTGTTACTCTTTAACTGTTACTCTTTAACTGTTACTCTTTAACTGTTACTCTTTAACTGTTACTCTTTAACTGTTACTCTTTAACTGTTACTCTTTAACTGTTGCTCTTTAACTGTTACTCTTTAACTGTTGCTCTTTAACTGTTACTCTTTAACTGTTACTCTTTAACTGTTGCTCTTTAACTGTTACTCTTTAACTGTTACTCTTTAACTGTTACTCTTTAACTGTTGCTCTTTAACTGTTACTCTTTAACTGTTGCTCTTTAACTGTTACTCTTTAACTGTTGCTCTTTAACTGTTACTCTTTAACTGTTGCTCTTTAACTGTTACTCTTTAACTGTTACTCTTTAACTGTTACTCTTTAACTGTTGCTCTTTAACTGTTACTCTTTAACTGTTGCTCTTTAACTGTTACTCTTTAACTGTTACTCTTTAACTGTTACTCTTTAACTGTTACTCTTTAACTGTTACTCTTTAACTGTTACTCTTTAACTGTTGCTCTTTAACTGTTGCTCTTTAACTGTTGCTCTTTAACTGTTACTCTTTAACTGTTACTCTTTAACTGTTACTCTTTAACTGTTGCTCTTTAACTGTTACTCTTTAACTGTTACTCTTTAACTGTTACTCTTTAACTGTTACTCTTTAACTGTTGCTCTTTAAATTTACTCTTTAACTGTTACTCTTTAACTGTTGCTCTTTAACTGTTACTCTTTAACTGTTACTCTTTAACTGTTACTCTTTAACTGTTACTCTTTAACTGTTACTCTTTAACTGTTACTCTTTAACTGTTGCTCTTTAAATGTTGCTCTTTAACTGTTACTCTTTAAATGTTACTCTTTAAATGTTACTCCTCCTGCATGAATCAAATGTTCAGATACAGAAGGAGATCTGGAGCTGGATCAGTTTGTGACATTTTCTTGCAAACATCGAGACAATGTGCCTGATTTACTAACACATGTGTGGGGGAAAAAAAATAGTTCCCACGTAGAATCACTGTCAGATTTATCAGATGCTGAATAATTTTGTTCTTTTGCGGTTGATGATAATTTAAGAGAGAAGGCTACACCAACTACACTAAAGCAAAAACACTGAAAATATCACACTGGAGAAACTTAAATAACAGTGTTGGAGGTCCACGGAGGAAACCAGGAGAGGGGCCACTTTCCAAAATATTTGATTGATCATTTTAAATAAAAAAATAAAAAATCACCATGGCTAAAGGGAAAAAAAAAAAATCTGAATCACAGTATGAAAAATGACAAAGAGACTACAAGAAAAGAAGAAAACAAAGAAACCCTCCTCATCCTCCAGCATCTGTGGGACAGTGGAGACAACACGCAGGACTTTTAATAAAAGATCAAATAATTCAAGATAACACAAGAAATAGTGGAATATATTTAGTATTAAATATAGTATTTGTTTTTATATTTTTACATGTTATATAATCGTTTTGATTTTTAAATTGTTTTAGGTTCTGATTCCAGGCACGTGTCTCACGATGCTTAGACAGCTGTAAACAATCAGCACAAAGCAATAATAAGTATAATTAGTAGTAGTAATATTCATATTAAAGATGTATTTCAATTTTCAGCCAGGGCTTCATTTGGTCATCAGGACTTCAAATTTTTGGAATTTCTAATTTTCATACAAATCAATTAAGGTAAGAAAATGTTGGCAAACCGCTGATGTGTGATCCATACACAGATCTGTGTATATGCACTGCGACCAATGTTCCTCCGTTTATTACAAAATGACATTTTTCTTTTTTGAAATGTGACATGAAGAGCTCTGTATTAAGACGCTAAAACACCCACAGCTGTATGAAAACGGCAGGAAATTTCCAGCCAGTCTGTGAATTATCCCATAATGACGTTAAAAACTAAAACCAGTTTTAGGTTTACCATCATAGCGAAACATAATACAGGGTGCTAGTGTGCAGTCAGTCCATCAGTTCACAGCAGCATCAAACTGATTACGATCCCACTGGAATCACCGAGAAAACGTTCTAATGTAATCATGCATCTGAAATTGAACTAAATTTTAATGTGATTAATGAGAGAATTGCCTCATAAAGTATTCACCCCAACTTTCTGCATATTGTACTCATTATACTATGCATCAATTTTAATAAATCATTATGCACTCAGTTTATAAGAGCTTTTGATGCCTCATAATGCCTTATGAGGACCACTCCAAGTAATGTGTTGCCCTTATTTTCTTTGCAAATGGGATTAGTTTGGAGTTCCTGCACATGCCGAAATGGATTTAATAGAGGTTTGTATGGATCTGAAGATTCTGTGTGTGTACATGTGTGCATCTGCTGTTGTTGTGGTGTGGCTGGGGCTGATGGGAGTCCAGGTCCAGGGGGTACAGCTCTAGTTAATAATTCAGATGAGGCTCATTATCAAGGCAGCACAGATCTCTCTCTGATTCCACCTTAATTGCAGGCAGGATGTGCCTCTCAGACACTCTCAAAGTCACTCCCCCTCCTGTCTGCAGTACCACACACAGATGCACGCACGCCGACAGACCTCCACTGGTTCTCTTCCAGACCTCCCAGTTGCAGCAGGTCTCCTCAGTGGGATCAGACCTGGATTTCTGCATAATCACATGAACGTACATTTGGAGATGAGCAGATAAGTTGTGCTCTCGCCTTTGTTCTGTCACAGAGCATCGACTCAGAGACCGGTCGTGCGCTCCTGTTATGAGTCAGTTACATTTTTAATCAGATCTTCGTGAAGGCTTTCTCCTGTTCGAGGGCTCGGCAAACTGAGATTGATGGGAGGTAATCAGTCGGGGGACAGCGGGCTTGTGATTAATGCTTCTGGAGAGTGGAGCTCTCAGCACCACACTGGAGAACTTGGATCACAGCGTCTCCACCACAAATTTCCAGAAGCGCTGAAGAATTTCTGTTCTACCTGCATGTCAGCCCAGTCCCACAGAGCACATTTGGACTGGTTCTTATATACTGTACCTCAGAGTGCCTCGTTCACCCATACAAGCGCTTTCTATCTACATTCATACATCAATGGATGCAACCGAGAGCAACTTGGGGTCAATATCTTGCCCAATGATATTTGGCATGTAGACCAGAGCAGCTGGGGATCCAACCAGCAACCTTCCCATTAGTAGATGGCCTGCTACAGCCACAGTGAGAAGTTGGGTATTGGGTTAGGGCAGGGGTGTGTCCTGCAGCACACCAGCCCTCAAGGCCTGGAGTTGGACACCCCTGGGTTAGGGTAAGAGAATATGTATGTGTAGATCCCAGGTGGATGACAATTTCCCAACATATGTATTTGTGACTGTTTCTCATTTAACTATTGTCATAGATTTCTCCTTTCCCTAACTGCACAAAGAAAGGAGGGAAAAACCTTTTCCCACATGTAAACTGAGTATCTTGTATGGACCGGGCAGCAGAAGGCCCTTGTCTTGGCTTCTGTAACTGAACCTGGAGCATGACGGCACTGCGCCCGTTTGCTGGCGTGGAAGGAGCAAGCCAGGAGGACTTATGGGAAATCAGAAAACTACCAATTCAAAAATGTTATAATAATTACATTTAGGACAGAGCTCCCAGGTCTGAAACATAGCTGCACTGAAACACAACATTTTATGTAGATGTTCTGAAAACAAGCTAAAAAACCAAAATCCGCACTCATTACCTGTTTATCGTTGGACACAGAAACTAAAGACTGGCCTTTAAATTCAAAAATGTAGTGCAACATATGCCCTTCTTAATAGGTGTACTGACAGAAATTGGCTAAAACGCAGGCTGAATTAGAGAACGTATGCTGTGTGAAAATACTGAAATTATTGCAGTGACTTTTATAAAAGCTTGCAATAGTTAGCAGAATTATGAGTTTAAACATGCCTACTATCTTCCTAAAGAACTGCACTCACTATTAGTTCGGAAGGTTTCTGGTTCGAGCCCCGGCTCGGACAGTCTCGGTCGTTGTGTCCTTGGGCAAGACGCTTCACCCGTTGCCTACTGGTGGTGGTCAGAGGGCCCGGTGGCGCCAGTGTCCGGCAGCCTCGCCTCTGTCAGTGCGCCCCAGGGTGGCTGTGGCTATAATGTAGCTGCCATCATGTGTGTGTGAATGTGTGGATGACTGGTTGTGTAAAGCGCTGTTATTAATGCAACTCAAATCCAGAACATTTGCTGAGTGCGGCGTCTTTTTGTCGTTGTTGACTAAACCAGAAGAAGTCGTTTCCCACACGTGTTTCATGTTTTTAAAGTGGGGACAAACTGGCAGTGCAGCTTTTCAGGCTGGAGAAACTGGTGAACTGATCAAACCAAGTCCCCCATCAAACCCATCAGAGGTGAACAACCATTGGCTGTGAGTCATTTCTGGACTTGGTTGGAAAAGAATTCCAAAATGAAAGTCGTGCCGTCATCGGAGTAGTTCCCTACTACTACATACTTCTTGAATGTTGCATGAATGCCATTTTAGACTTTTGAACAAGACGTGATAGAGCTGAAAATAGTAACAATTTTGAAATCATTAAGGATCATCAGAGCCATTTGTAACCATCCTCAGGTGTTGAAGGCTGTTTAGTTCAAAGATATATATTTAACTCTGACCTAAAGTAGGTGAGAGACCAGTAGGGCAATTCATCCAGCCATGTTTCTATCATGATTAAATAAAAGACTATAAGATAAATACTATTGTTTAAAAAAAAAAATCTAAACTGCTTTGTTCAGAAAACCTAAAAAAGTCTCTCCAAAATGCCACGGCCGATGGTGTAACGTGGTCTCTGCACTGTAGGAACTCGGTTTAGGAAGAAGAAACACATTTGTACTGACGGATGATGAAAAGTCTGACATTTGTGAGGCAGATTCACGCCTGCCATAGTTACAGAACAGCAGAGTAAAAAGCTCCACTCTGTCATTTTACTGTACTATCACTCACCCGTGATAATTATTGTTCTCAGTGTAGTTTAGTCACAGCGAGGTGATGTTCACCATCAATCAACTCACTTTCATTTGCAGGCAATTGAATCCATTTTCATTAAAGATGTCTGTTATTGCACTTTGATCATAGCTGATAAAAGCCTGTTGAAAATTAAAGCCATTAGTGTCTTAAGAGCAGGATCATTTGCTGTGTTTTAACCAGAATTAATTGGCCATTGTCTTTGCAAAATGTCTGTTAGAACAGTTTCTGCTCTGGGGAAGGTGTCTGTGAACAATGTCAGGCGGAGCCGAGGTGGAGAAAGAGCTAAATACCTGCTGTCAGCTCAAAGATGGGTCGAAACGAGGACGGTTTCACTGCTGAATCAGTCCAATGACATATTTGGTCAAATTGCAATAAAAGCCTTTCAATACTTGAGGCGACTGCTGTTGTTATTTAGTGCCATATAAATAAAACTGAAGTGAACTGAAAAAATCTGGGATGAGCGAGAAAAATCTTGTCATTTTGTAAAATATTCTTCAAATATCATTAAACTGCTTAAAATGAAGGCTAAGCAGATTTACATTATGCTATGTGCAAAGTGTGTGTGACGGCATGCTGGAGGTGGTCCAGGAGGCAGGCAGAGGTTAGCAGCGTAAGACAGCCTCTCGGTGGATTTCTGTGTCAGTTTGATGAAAATAGGTCAGGTTTCCGAGCTCTGCATTTAGCATTCCGGTCATGTGATGGCTGACGCTGCACGTGATGACAGCTAGCCTCAGATGAACCCCGCACCCTTTCTGGCTCTCTGTTTTCCCCTCCTGCTTCCTGTCTAATCCAGACACTCTCCCGTCTTTCTCTGTCTCTGCTGTGCCTGCTGTCGCTTCAAGCTCATGTAAAGAAATTCAGATCTGCTGGCCAAAGATTAAAAGCCTGCTCTTTCAAAGAAGCTGCACTCCACAGCAGACTCTGATACAATTTACCTGTTTAGGACGTAGTTTTGAGTATTTTTCTCTGCTTTCAACAGAAAAAACTGCTCTGCAAAGTTTCATGAACTGAGCCATGGCTGCAATAACAGGGTCTGCAGAATGTTTTGTCATCTTTATGTATGATCATCTCTCACTACTGCCATCTCATAAGTGAAGCAAATGTAAAGCTAACAGCAAAATGAAAAGACACCTATAAGTTAGATCTGATAGATGTACACTTTGAAAAAGTTACTTAAAGGCCATTAAATTAATTTCTTGTTACCAGAGAAGAGCTATACTCTAGCCTTTAGCTCAAAGCTAATACCAGCTTCTGAACATGCTTCTGTGTGTTGCTAACACTAGTTTTTCTCAGCAAGCATCACAACCATCTTTAAAGCTGAGAAAAACCACGTATGCAAACTGGCTTTTTTATTTATTCTAGCTATCCGGTCTTTAAGTGATGACATATGAATCCTGCTTCTGGGTCCAAACTGCTCTGTGCTTATTAAGGCTGTTCTGTTTTTAACATGCTTTGTATCATGCTCTATTTATTCTGAACAAGCCCCTAAAAACAGTCAGTGGTCACTGTCGACCTCTCTCGGTTTTTATTACCACTGTTCATTTTAAAGCTCGGTTTTTAAACCCTTCCAATGTAACTGCAGCCAATGCAGCAGTATATGAATGACTAACCTCGTATTGTGGATGGATTATCTCAGTTGTTCTCCTGACTGAAGTTTGGTCCTTTTACAGCATCCTGCCATGCGATTACATTTGTTCCTGACCACCGAGAACACTCACGTTAACTTTTATCGAGTGGCAAAAAAGTTAGCTTGTTTATATTATGCTAACATAGCTGTGTCGCTAGCGGTCACGTAGCACATCATTATATACCAGCTAGCCAAACTTCAGTAACCCTACAAACGTCACTGCTGTTTAGTTTTCTGTCTTCATTTATGCTGGAAGTGATAACAGAGCTGTACGTTTTAATTTGTTTCCAAAACCCCGCAGTCAGGACATGCTATATTGTATTTAGATAGAAGCTAGCGAGCTAACTCCCTGCTAACTTCTAACTCCGTTAAATGTCATAAATTCCGTTTTCATGGATGCCTGGATGTTTAAGCTCAGTTTTTAAAACCTTAGGATGTAACTACAGCCCAGCCCATGCAGCAGTATATGAATGACTAACCTCGTATTGTGGATGGATTATCTCAGTTGTTCTCCTGACTGAAGTTTGGTCCGTTTACAGCATCCTGCCATGCGATTGCATTTGTCCCTAACCATCAGGAACCTTCACGTTAACTTTTATCGAGTGGAAAAAATTTAGCGTTCATCCTCCAGCTTCACTGTGTTTATGTTATGCTAACATAGCTGTGTCGCTAGCTACCACGTAGCACATCATTATATAGCAGCTAGCCCAACTTCAGTAACCCTACAAACGTCACTGCTGTTTAGTTTTCTGTCTTCATTTATGTTGGAAGTGATAGCAGAGCTGTACGTTTGAATTGTTTCAGAAATCTCTCAGTCAGAACATGCTATATAATGTTTAGGTGCAAGCTAGCGAGCTAACTTCCTGCTAACTTCTAACTGCTCTACTTTCGAGTAGAAGGTGGTCACCACAAGATGTAACGCTAAAGTTTGAGTTATGGGTCCAGCCAGCAAACAATAAAAGGACAAAATGCAAAACTGGTGATATGTAGGATAGCAGGGGATTAAACAAGGTTTTCCTTTGCACTTAACAGCAGAGGATAAATAATTACTGGTTAGATAAGATGATGAGAAATACAAACATTTAGACTTGCGCTGTCAGAGTTAGCAACAGGGTGTCACCAGGATGCTAGGTGTGGGTTAACACATCCCCGAGGCGATAGTGTGTTTGTTAGCACCCTTCTTTTTTTTCCCTTTTTGATTAAGGATGTATCATAACTGATTCTCATTTTACATTGATGAGATCACACCAGCAGCTTTCATTTCCCATCTCTTTAGGATGCTGTTAATGGATAGCTAATGAGTCTGCTGAAATATGTCTGCACTAAACATCATACGTGTTTTTTCCAGGTGTCTTTAAAGCAGTCACTTTGTGGCAGGTTGTTTTATAGCATCACAGACGACTTTGTGCCGTGTTGTTAATTGGCTGTGGTGTTGAATAAGGTTACATTAAAATGAGAGCATGATGATAATACATTTACTATACTGCTAAAAAAGCATTACTTGCTTATTACATAGAATTAAATCTGTTTCAGGGAAGTTAAGGCTTCACACAACACAATGGGTTGGATTATTGAGATTATTGGGTCAAATTTTACAAAATGCTCACAATAGCTTGTAAGAAAACGTATCGTTATGGATTGATTAGCATAGTCTTAAATGCTGTCAATTTGCAGCTTCGCCCCGGAGATATTGACAGATGTGATGTCAGTTTAAGCTTTGAGTACTGGAGCTGATAGGCGGGCAGTTAGGGGATGGTGGTGTACTGATGCGGTTGCGTGACTGAGCAGTGCTCAGGTCTGTTTGTGTAATTCTTGCACGATGGATATTGAAGACGTAACACTGAGGCCTTCCCTCCCTGCGCTCTCTCGTCTCCATTTTCCTTTTCCTTCACTTTCCCCTCTCTGTCTCTGCTAATGATCTGCTCCGCCTGTCGCTGCCTAGCTGACTGATGCCTACTGACAGCCCCACTCATGTGGAAATCTGCTCGTCTTGCTCCCCTTCTCTCTCACACACACACACACACACACACACACACACACACACACACACACACACAAAACGAGAAATGAACTCCTGCACATCACAATGCTACATATGTGCTGTGCATGTGTGACACACGTGCATATGCACGCCAACATGAAGAAGTGCTCACGGTGAGATCGATGGATCTACATTAACTAATCAAGCCCATTTGTTCAGTTACATGCCAGCAGATATACATGTAGAGCAGATGACAACACACAGACCATAGAGCATGTGTATGTTATCCACACACATACACAATGCTCATTGTGCAGCTGACTTGCCATCCACACATTTTCAAATGATCTTATCCTCTTATTGGACATCACAGTGGATCATCTGCCTACACCCTATCCCAGCATCGTGTCCCGTCACACCAACCCTCTGCATGTATTCCTTCACCACATCCTCTGAGGTCTTCCTCTGTTCCTCCTGCCTGCCAGTCTCATATTCAACATGCTTTGTCCATTGTGTCCTTTGTCCCTCCTCTGGAAATGTCCAGATCATCTCGATCTTGCAGACAGAGGTTAGCAGCGTAAAACAGGTTCAGCTCAGGTTCAGCTTTCCAAAAAGCCCAACCTGAGCTTTTCTTTTGATTTCATCACAGTAGATGTCTTTCTGAAAGTGCTGTGGTTGACCTTAAAGGATATGATTCACCCATTGTTGTCTTCTTCACTGCCTTGTGCCAACACAGAGCAGAGCAGCTACCTGAACTCTACTCCCACAGAGGTCCTATGTGTTATTGTAGGGTCTACCTTACAGTATAAAGCAGTTTGAGGTGGCTGTTGTTGTGATTTGGCTCTGTATGAATAACAGATCTCATTATCATCTTGTAAACTCTTCTTCTATCACACATTACCCCAATATTCCCCAACCACTCTCCATCACCTCTCTTTGCACTTTCCATTGTTTTGCATGGTGACCCTACAGATTTTAACTCATGTACCTTCACTCTCTCTTCTCAGTCCAGTTAAATTCAGTTTTAATAATAATAATAATAATAATAATAATATTTTATAATAGTATTATTAAATAATATTATTTATTAATAATATTATTTAATAATACTTTATTATTATTGGGGGCTAAATAAATAGTTTTATTTCCCCAAATCATTTTCCTCAAGGTGCTGCAGTAATTCAATAATACTTTTCGTGTCATGTTCACCTTTCCACCCGACCTCACTGACGATCTTCCCTTCTTGGATGCTTCATGGAGATACGTCATCTGTCTACCTTTCCATCACCGTAGCCAACCAGGAGCAGCTCAGAGCTGATCCTTGATGTAATGGCACCCCCGCCTTCAACTGATCTGTCACTCCTACCGTGCACCTCACCGCTGTCAGTTCAATTCAATGAAACTTTTATATTAAATATTTTTGATTTTAATTTCTTTTTATTAATTACATTGTATTTTAAAGCTCCAAATCACAACAACAGTCACTTCAAGGGACTTTATATTGTATGGCAAAGTCCCCACAATAATACAGAGAAACCCCAACAATGAGCTGAGGCCCTGTGAACAAGCATTTGTCAACTGTGGGGAGAAAGAACTCCCTTTGAACAGGAAGGAACCGCCAGCAGAGTCAGGCTCAGCGAGGGGCGGCCATCTGCCACGACCAGTTAACTCTTGACTATCACACTTTTTCTTTTAACTTCTTCCTTTGAGTACTTCCTTGTATTTCATTATTCCACGCCCAGGTCTCCCTGTCTGCTTTCTTTCCCTCTGGACGATACACCAAAAACTTCTTGGCAGTTTCTGCAGGTGTCCTTTCCCAGTCATCTAGTAACTCTTCCTTGCCACCTACAGCCTGTTTCCCGCTTTTCCTCCTCCTGACGTCTAAAAGTCAGACGACTATCTGACAGCTAGATGTACCACGCCTAGCTGCATTCCCTGTCCCCACCTTTCAGTCTCCTCTTCCAGATCAGACCTTCTGCCAAAGATGTAGTGAAACTATGTGCAACTTCCTCCACTCTTATATGTTATATGTTATAAGCCTTCCTTCCTTCTCTCTTATCGCCTCGTCACTCTCCTCTTCCATTGTCTTTGGCCAGCAGTAGCACAGTTTCCACTGGTAAAGGCGGCTGTTGTTAACCCTGACTGATTCTTTATCCTCCGCATGTTTGGCTTGGCCAGAATGTTATGTCAGACAGCCTCTGTGATGCAGTCCTTCCCATTTACCCAGTCTTGGACTGGCACTGGTAGTACAGTGGGTTCTCGCCTCCCTTTGGCTGTTTTCATGTAGTTTTGATGTTTTTTATTTTGTATTTTGATGTGACTTGAATTCTACTGAAGCCATCTGCACGACCGACTGACTGAATTATACTGAATAGAAAGCAGCACATTTCAGTGGAATTCCCACACTTTTATCTCACCTGGGGACAAAAGATTATAAAATAATATAAACAATGTGATATAAGTAGAGATGGGAATACTTCTGTTACGTTAGAAACATGGTGAAGGTTTGACATGATTAGCCTTTCAGCAGCTGCGTTAGTCGTGGTTCAAGAGTTCATGTTTAGCACGAGAGGAGCTGAAATAGTTCATGGATCAGAAAATGACTCTAGCTTCTCAGATATGGAGGAGCAACCCCAGAGCCACATACGAGCTGCTCACCCCAGTCCTGCTCTCAGCGGCAGCTTCTTGTTGACCAAAACTACAGCAAGTCCTGTACAAGCTCAGTCAGTAGGCCCAACACAAAGAGACAGACAACAACACACAGTCACAGCCTGTGCACTGATTCAGCACAAACATGCAAACCTGATGCAGAAAGGCTCCGGCTGAACAGCAGCTTTAAAACCTTCTGTTCAGACAGCGATATGAAGAAGCTGGTTAATACTCACAGTAAATGTGTAACTTTTCATTTTGTCAATTTTAATAATCGATTATAATTAATTTATCAATTAAATAAAAATCAGCTTTTTCCGACTTAATACTTAAAAAACAGGAGAGGTGAAGACGTCACAGTGAGTGCTGATGGTGAAGTTTTCAGGATGTCGTATTATGGGAGCATTTATTTCAGTCATGCACTGTCATGTGTGGATAATCAAACGTAACACACTATGTTTAAATGTTTAATGTGTGAATCATCGTTCTGGTTATCCTAGCACATAAACACTACTGCTAATAATAAAATGTAGAACGGTTCTGTCAGGCTGACAAAAAGCAGCTGAAATGGATTTATTGGATTTATTTGACACACGTGAACACATGTTCATGTACAAAAACATGTAACACACAGCTCCTCGTTGTGTTTGAAGCCTGATCTGTTTATAGTCTGTTGTAGTTATAGTTGTTTACATTGACCAACAGTTGAACCAGTCTTTATGCTACCTAATGTTGAATATGGAGAGCTCAGCTGTTATCAGTCTGACAGACAAAGGGATTCAAATCTAAGGTGAATGACACTGAATTTACTGATAATGTAAAGTAATCTTAGCACTAATTTAACCTTCAGATTTTTTTAAATGTCTGCTTTTACTCAAGAATCCTCTTCAAACTGTCCCACGTGAGTCTTACATTCTCAAACCAGCCTCAGGTTTGAAACCTTCGTTATGACTTAAAAGCCTGTTGCCTGGTGGATCCCAGCATTACATATATTATTATTCACATATTAACTAACCTGCGACGAGGCAAAAACACTTCAGTGGTGCTCACAAATAAATTGTTGCCACTTCACAGATTTTGCAACACCTCCAAAGTGAAGCTTGGTGAAGTAGCCTAGTTTCTCAGTAAGATAATAACTGAATATCTTTGTGTTCTTTCATCAGTGTGTGCTCCAGCACTGACTCCGTATTCTCCTGCTGCTCTTACTCCTAATTTCTAATTGGCTCTTACTAATAATAAACAGTCATGCATATGGAAATCTGTTCAGAATAGCTCATTTGAATCAATTCAGTATAATTCACTCCCACAGACTCCCACTGTGGCATCGATCAGCTCTGCAGCCAGTCCAGTCCAGTGTATACATCACTGACTGGTTCATATTTGATTTTTAATAATCTAAGCATGCTTGGCTCTCTACAGCAGCGCCCTGCCGAGCGAGTTTCAGTAAGGTGAGGAATGAGGTCAGTGAGCAAACCTGCGATGCCGTGTAACACCCGTGGGCTCCCCCTGGACCCGGCATGCACACGGCCCACAGTCCCCCAGCTGATGGCTCAGCCTTGCCATCGTGCTCAGCCAGGGCGGGGGGTGGGGTTACACAAGGCTCCGCTAGGCCTGCCAGCTCTGGCACAGATTAGAGAGGGAGACTCGGCCGGGTATTTCACCGCTTTACTGAATATCTGTGCGAGAAAGGAACATGAGGCAGTTTCTCAGGTAGAGCAGAGACTTCAGTGACCTTTCACCATGTTGTGTTTTAGCAGAATCAGCCTCCTTCTTTTATAACACATTTTAAAGTGTATAATTCTGTAGCTAATGGCATTTAATAATACTAAAAACATATAAATCAGCAATAAGCCCTGAATACAGTTTTTAGTCTGGGAAAGATTTCTTTTCACTTTTAATAAGCCGATATATGAATCCACCAAAGTGACAGCGACGGACTTTACTTCAGTGAAAGATAAATCAAGTAGAATCCACGTCGACACCACCCACAGTTTTACAAGGTGCTCCCCCCAAATATTGTAGGGGTGTAGAGCGGGGTCAGGTTGGAGCACATCCACCAAAGCTTCAAGCGCAGCAGAAGGATTTATTGTTATAATCATGATGTGCATTCTTGACGTATAGAAAATACAATACAAAAGATTTAAAATGTCATGTCACCTTTGACCTCTGACCTCTCCCTTCAGGTCAAACAGGTGGGGCTGTGTTGAGCATAGCTGATTAATTTTATATGACTTTTGTTTTGTACATCACAGGAACAGGTTACGTAACTTTAAATAAATGTACCAGTTTGAACACGTGTACGGGGTCACAGTATTATTCTGTTGGAAAACAGCATAAACTTAGTAAACACTTAATTTCACTTAACATCAAAACGAATGTTACTCCTGCACTATAACATGTAAATAAACACTCAGAATTATGCTGTTAAAACCTGTTTAACCAAAGCCTGCACGCTGGTTTTACTGCTCTACAAAAGAGTTTTAAAGTAACAAAAATGTACCCAACATGAATATGTACAAAACACAGAACTGTTACAGTAACTAATGCCCAGAGAAGGCTTTTTAGTTTCTACTGATTTATAACAGATTAATAATCTAAGGAGCTTGGAAAGACTGACTGAGAACCTTCACAGACATAACAGATGAATAACTTTTGGCTAAAATCATTTCTTTGTGTTACACCCAAAATGTTGCATTTTTATTAAACAGATCACACACAAACACACAAACACACAAACACTACGGTTGGAAAAAAATCCAGTTCAACTCTTGAACCTATTTTCTTTTGTCCTTCAGACGCACATCCAACTCCAGCCATGAATAAAAGGAAGCCTGGCTACAAACACCCCAGTCTGGTTTTGTTTGAATTAGCAGGATGGTTTGAAACTTTGTTAGCTGTGGTGGGAGCGCTGAGAACAGCGAAGCCAAATATCAGAGAAAACACTTGGATGTGCAGCAGGAAAAACTTCAAGCCTCTAATGAAGTTTCTCGTCTGCACTTTGAAAGACTGAAAGCTCCGCTTTACTCCACCCCTCAGTTACCAACTTGACCCCCCTCCTCCCTTCACTCACACACACACACATGTGCACATACTCAAAGACACACAAAAAACACACATTGCAGCATCCCCATTAGCAATTCATGAGCAGCGTCTCATTAGACTTTAAGTTTTACCATAGGCCTCTGAAGTATATGGCTGGAGCAGTTATTAATATTTCATAGTCTCCCATGGAGGAACTAAAAACAAAGTCGACCCGCTTCCGCTACAAAGTGACTCGCGCGCCTCGTTTCTTCCTTTCTTTCCACTTCTCTTTCACCCCCTCTTTCCCCTGTTTGTTAGACCGTCTCTCTCTTCCCCTCTGCTTGCCGTTCGCTCCTCCGCCGTCGCTTTCTACCTTGCTCGCTTCCGATCCTTCTCTGCCACACAGACCTTAACTCAAACTGACTTAATTGGGCTGTCTTTGTTCTGGGAAATGTGGGCATACCTTCCCCTTCTCCCCAGCAGAGAGAGAAAAGAGAAGTCGAAAGTGAAGAGGAGGTGGAGAACGACAGACGAAGGGAGGGGAAACGATGTAGGATAAACCTGGGTCGCTCTACAAATAACCCATGTGCCCTGCTCGGGGTGAGGGGGACTCGGGGGTCGGGAGGTGGGGTGGGTAGGGGTGTGACAGAGGTGTGTGTGTGTGTGTGTGTGTGTGTGTGTGTGTGTGTGTGTGTGTGTGTGTGTGTAGACAAAGATGGGGAGGGGAGTCTCAACGGTTCACGGGTTGTCTGTCAGACTGGCAGACAGGAGTTCTGCCCCCGAAACTAACCCATGCATGAATAAGTCAATAAAACTGTGTGTGTGTGTGTGTGTGTGTGTGTGTGTGTGTGTGTGTGTGTGTGTGTGTGTGTGCGCGTGTGTGTGTGCGTGTGTGTGTGTGTGTGTGTGTGTGGGTGGGTATTGGTGAGAGTCAGTAAAGACAGGGAAGAGAAGAGAATCAGATGAGGGTGATGAGGCTTCTGGTTTCCCAGCATCTGTGACAAAGAGACAGACGCCGCACTGCCAATGAGAAACAGGCTGAGAGAGGCTCGCACACTCAGAGAGGAGCACGTCGCTGGGACAGTTGCAGCTTGTCTGTATGTTGTGTGGAAGTTTGTGGGAATATGTTGCACATGTGTAAGGATTCTGCAGCGCTCTCAAACTGAGATCAGAAATCAACCACTTACATGTTTTAATGCTTCTTTTTCCAAGACAAAATAAATCAAATGAGTTGATTTTGCTCATAAAAATCAGTCAAAAGTACATTTATTTGTATTTATTTGCATTTGTATTTCCAAATGCGATTGTTGAACAAACCTCTTGCTAAGGTTTGCTCACAGTTAGTGTTCAGTCTCTGCAGGTACAGCTATTTCTTTAGAAGCTGACTTTGTCCCCTTACTTTTTGTCAGATTACACATATATAGCTATAATTTGTTACATTTAAAAATGTAAACATGTCTCTTGGGCATTTTTGTTGTTGCAGGTAGTTTCATGCAGTCCATCCTGGTAGGTTTGGTGTAATCTTGATCACAAACAAACACAGAAACGTCTCTTCCCTGATCTAAACCAAACGAACATGCAGGACTGGTAGCAGCACTCCAGCGTGCAGAGCGTGTAAGGCTTTGGGTGTTAATACATGGTGGCTCCTGCAGTTCTCGTTCCCCTGGCACGCATGTATTCCTCAAAGTGACAAAGCAGTCCTGCGCAATGAAAAGAATGATTTAATAAGAAAAAGAACAGAGATGTGCTGGCGGGAGAGGGAGGAGGGGGAAACAGAGGATGGAAACAATTCACTGTCCTTGAAAACCAATAAGGCTAATTTGAATTTGAGACTGAGGACTTCTTCTCTCGTCTTTGACCTCGTACGACCTCCTCGTCGCCCTTTTCCTGCACTCCCCAATCAGTTTAATCTCTCTCTGCTCATCCCTCACACATGCTCTCCCTCTCCCTTTCTCCATCCGTCGTTCGTTACAGCACACTCTCACTAAAGCAGATTTTTCCATGATGGATGGGCTCTGTGGAAAAGCTCTGTCAGATCTTCACGCCGGGAGGCGGGCAGTTCACCTGGGGACACGTGTGACATTAAGAGGTGGAAGCTGAAGGAGGGGCTGCAAAGTGTCAGTTTGTCGTCGTTCTCAATGCTTAGAGCGAGGTGTGTTTTAGCCACGCAGCGACCTGTTAGCCATGGGAACACTGCTGCATCCACATGCCCCCCCAGGCTCTCCCTCCTTCTCTTTTCCCTCTGCATTAATGCAACGGTCTCTTTGGTTCTCCAACATGTGTGCAGCCTCACAGGCATCTTTGCAAGCTCTCTCACATCGTCAACATAACCCCCTCCAGCCTTTCTCTTCACTCCATTCTGCCCTCACTTTTTCTTCCCCGTCTCTCTTTCTCTCTCTGTCTACGATGGTCAAGTCTCCTGGGTAGAAGACAGTTGGCAGGATGCGAGCTTGCTACCATGGAAACAGGAACCCTCCCTCTCCCTCAGGTCTCCTTAGCAACTAGTAGCTTGGCATTGTAGTAATGAGCCGTCCCAGCATGCCATGCTTGCGGAGCGCGAGATGCGTGTGCGTTTGTGTGCGTGCGTGTTGGTGTGGCTTTGTGTTTGCAAGGGTGAGATTCACGCAGTCAGAGTGCTGTGATGTCAACTGATAAAGCAGAATGACAACTTTTGTAAAGTCTGACGATACGTTCATCGTCTTTCCCCGCGTCTCTTCAGTTTCCTGCCACGAAGGAGAAATGGATAACCTGGTTATTCTTTCAGTCAACATGTCCCACATATTTTAGTGTGATTTTTCCCCCTTTAAGATTGAAATATTTCCACAGAGTGTGTCTGACAGGAGACGTGCTCACTGGAGAGTGTGACAGTGTGAACTGGGAAATGGTTATCTGGGAAAAAATGATCAAGTCTTATCTGGTGGGTTTGAATCTGAATTTAAAGGACTAATTGAATCAAATTCTACTGTCAGGTACTTATTATATATAGTTATGTTATTATTATTTATTATTATTAGATAGAATTATGGAGTTATTATAATTCATGCAAATTTACTCACTCAGTAATCAGCATGTGCACGTCTACATGAGCATATTGGCTGTTTGCTGATGTGAAACGAAATCTAATAATACTGAACACATGCGCGACTAAAATCTTTTCATTGTTTCATTCTTCTGTTCTCACTAACTGTTCGCTTAGCTTTAAGCTACTGGAAGGTTTAAAAAACAACAAACAAACTGCATCTTTAGGTCAGCAGACAGGCATCATAGAAGCAACTAACCGCTAACTTATGGCGAAGGGGCGGGATTAAATATATGTAGCTGAATCAGAACGGGTGAAGCCAGATTGAAATGTTCTTTGCTAATTGAACCTTGTGTGTTGTTTACGTGATTGAAATAAATGAACAACCAAACAACAAGCACGTTGTGCGTCACAGGACGCTGTATAAATGTAACTATGGGCCATAATGAGTGCATGAGTTTCCCTGTGGCTGGGCTGGAGGAGAGCGTCAGAAGAACTCCACTGCTGTGTCCTGTCATTGATCCATCCTGTATCAAAGCATGCACATCGGCCTGTTTACTGGTGATGCCGTGCAGCACTGCTGGGACTGAGATGAGTGTGTGATTTCAGGTGATTTGGTCCCGTAGATGAAAACTTTTAGAGCAGGTTTGGTGTCATCGCTCTTACAAAGCTGTTATTTACTGTCTAATGCTCATTTATTTGTTGATCAGGTACACGTAACAGTTTTTCTTTGCTATT
Organism: Aulonocara stuartgranti; assembly: GCF_965226115.1. Lineage (NCBI taxonomy): Eukaryota > Metazoa > Chordata > Actinopteri > Cichliformes > Cichlidae > Aulonocara > Aulonocara stuartgranti. Next base: position 1,263,215 of record NC_138957.1, on the reverse strand, counting down.
TTCTCTCTCTCCTTGCCTGCTGATGTGGACAGGCCTCTGATCCACAGAAAGCCCAGACTGCACATAAAGGATGGTTATAGATATAACGCCCGGGGCTTACGGGGTGAAGTTCATCTTAATGCCTCTGTGAGGGTTTAGTGCACCTACAGGACAGTCAGCAGAGTTTCTTGCACCATCTCGTACCAGAGTACTACATTTATTTGTTAGACTTGTTGTTTTATATAAAGAGAGATCTTTATACGGCACAACTGCTTCTGGATGCACTAACACTGTTAGCAGGACTCGTACGTCATTGTCAGGTGTAATATAATAAAGCTAACATCAGCGCACATCTGACTGAATAGGAAGAAGTGCCACAAAATGGCAACTGGCCGTTATTGTGGTGATGTTGGTGAAGCAGTTAATGTTGTGTGATGCTTTATTCAAGCAGCAGTTTGGGAGCAAAGCTTGTTGGGCTCTGAATATTCAACGACACCTTCGTTTGTTCAAAGAAATAATGAATATTCGGTATAAAGTATGCAATACTCATGGTCACGATTAAGTGGCTTCTCAGCGGCACTTTGGATTGAATCAGACTAACCTGTGAGTGAACTATACGTCTCCAAAGCTCATCACCGCTTCCATACGAGTTTGTTATTCAAGGCTACAATACTGTGTTTTTCACACTCTGGATGAAAGGCGGTGAAAGCGTGTGGCGGGGTCCTCCATCTTTGTTTCTTCAAGTCGATCTTTTTTTCCCGTTAGCCTGAATCGGCTCTTCACTGTGGATCAGCACACGTGCTCAGTGCTGGGCGGAGGTGCTCTCCTGAGACCTGACTGCAGGTGTGATCAGTCCTGTTTATCAGCTCCTCCTTTGGCTCTCGTAGGTGTCACGATGTTACACCTGGTGCGTGAAACTCTCAGGGGGGAGGAGTCAGCTGTGGAGGTGATGTGGTTTTGTTACTATCATGTGGGGCATTTTCATTGTTTGTATCATTTTTTCCTCATTTTTGTCACAAGCAAAACTCCATGAAATCTGTAATGATAATGTAACTGTAGGATAATGAAACCAGAAAAGGATTCAATCATAAGTGTTTGAAGCTTTGCAAGTGATTCCCCCAAAATACAAACATTTAAAAAGTGATCAGTATAAAAATGTATACGCTGCAGAGGTGAGATACACTGTAAATAAATTGTAATATAAAAGTATTTTACAGTTTTGTTCTGTTCTTCTAGAACATCATTAAATTCACATCAATAGACTGATTTCACATTTCAAACGTAAATTTACGTAAAATCACTGTAAATGTAATAATTCTTGTTTTTTACATGTATCTGTCTGCACATATGCATATTTACATTGTTAAAATAATTCAGAAATGTGTCATGATTTCACAAATATCTGTCCGTTATTTGAAAGATTGAACTGTTAAATTCAAATGTAATGCTATGGAAAAATATATAAAATGATTCGTATAAACTTTTTTTTACATCACATAATAATTACTATTATTGTTGTTTAGGGCGATCGTGGCTCAAGAGTTGGGAGTTCGCCTTGTAATCAGACGGTTGCCGGTTCGAGCCCCGGCTCGGACAGTCTCGGTCGTTGTGTCCTTGGGCGAGACACTTCACCTACTAGTGATGGCCAGAGGGGAATTATAAAGCGCTATATGAATGCAATCCATTATTAGTTAAATTAACTGTATGTTTCTGTACATTTAAGTATTATTATTCATATTGCTGCATTCATTGACCTTGATTATAGGTAATTTCATTGTTTAATCACATTAAAATGTTCCTAATTTAATGTTTAAAGGCACTTGAAAAAGGCAAAAGCCCATGTAAAAGTAGGGCAACAAACTGTATTGTCATTACTGAAAATAACCGTATTTTCATGAGAAAGTTATTTTCTGGTATTATTTTGGCGCCCCAGCTGCTGGAATATTACTGTTTTTTTAGGATCTTTTCTTTTACGGTGTGGCTTTCCTTATATGATATCTAAACTATCAAAATAAGAGCATTTTAGAGCAGAAAGATGACTCCTACAGTGCTTTATTTAAATGTAAGTAGCAGAACACGCTGGTTTTGCTCTCTGTGATGTAAGGACAACAGGAAGGAAGCGCCATTATGGCTGCATCAGTCTTTACAGAGCTGGCTCTGGCCCATGAACTGGGCATCTCTGGCACGCAGGGAGGATTTTCTGATCCCCTGCCCCGCTTTCAGATGCTCGTTAATCTGCCCGCTCTATTTTTATCTGCCCTCTCCTCTCGCCCCCGGGCTCTCCGCCTTCACTTGGCTCCTTATGTCCTTCTGCAGAGGGAGAGCCTCAGCAGGCCGGCAGCTCCAATTAGAGGCCTCTTCGCTGGGAATTGGGCTTGCTGTCCGCCCCCAGTCCCTCAGGCTCTTTTCTTGTCTACCTTTTCTCAGGTTAGTCCCTTCTCTCCCAGTGTACCCCACCCCCTACCAGACCCCTCTAGAGCTTGTGGAGCTCCACAGGGAGTGAGGGGGAGTGAAAGGCCTTCTGTCGCCTGAGGACTGGCTCTAGTCCCTCGGCTGCACTTTCAGAAGAAGCTAACTGGTGCACCTTTCAGAAGGCTGTCTCAGCACAACTGCAGGAGACACTAACTCTGATCCAATTGTCACAGCCACAACAGGAACATCTGAAACTGCTGCTAGCAGTGTAAACACTGTAATGCATCCTGAGCACAGAGATTCTTGTTTGATGGGCTGCTCACATCATGACCCAAAGAACATGCCAGATGAGACAGACGTGTATAAATGAAGCCAAAGCTTGCTTTGTTTCCAGCTCCTGCATTAAAACCTTTCTTAACTGTTGTTTGCACCAAAAGTGTCGTCTACGTTCAACGAGGTGGTTGTTTCACACACACTTCAATGATCTCCTATGCGATGCCATGTTTCTCACGCACTAATCTGCATTCTAGCTCCCTGCTCTGTGCTGCTTGTACACAACCACGCATTGTCTTAAACGTTAAAGTTACACTGGTTTCTCTGACCTAATATTTTCCTGCAGTCAAGAAAAGAGAGAGAAGAATGGCATCTTTTTTCCCAGCTTAGCTCCCACCCAAACTCAGCTTGCTCACACCTTCTCCAACCCCATTAATCCCTCAGCCTCCCACTTCTTTATTTCCCTTCAAAGAGACAAGCACAGCCCGTGACATCAGTCACAGGAAGTGAATCTTTAGCGTTGACTAATTTCCATCGATTGCCTCCAGACAGGCTTAGCACACAAGACCCATTCCTACACAGAGCCTGGCTGCTCTCATTTAAGTCTCCCCGCCTGCAGAAAACGCTTCACAATGAACGCAGTCTGTGCTTTTATCTTTTTCCCCACTCCTGCTTATTATCAAATAAATGCGCGGCATAGAGAGATACCCATTGACAGGACCGTGCATAATGACTCCTGGCTGTGTGAAATGGATTAATAAATAATGGTTGAGCAAACGGCTTTGCCTAGTCCTGCTACTTTTCAACACGGCGCGTAGAACAATCCACTGCTGGACCACATCTAATGGGACACTGCATGAAATGCAAAATGCAACAGTCTGCTTGAATGCGCTGTGGAATGCATTATAAATTAGAGGTGGGCTTCTTAAAATGTGTGGACTATCAAATCCACTGCATGACGTTCTGTTGAATCCTCTTCAAGATGCGTTCTGTCCTGCGAGGACGGCGAGGTAAAAGCAAAAACGTCCAGAAGCTGGACTCGTCCGTGTTCCCTCGTCTCGCCGCAGCTGAAGGTAAATCAGTTTCCTCTTTGCTGTCACGCGCATACCCACGGTTCACATCCTGCACACGGTCGAGCCTGCAAACAGCAAAGGCCTCCTTGTTTTTCCCCTGTCACCGACACATTGCTTCATTAACACTCTTGGCTTTGGGAATATTGACACTTTTCAAAGTGGCAGAGAGTAAAAGTGCTCGCACTGCCTACGCTGCACCAACGGGGCTTAAAAGAGACCAACCCGAGGCTGCCACTGTACCCGTGCGCCAGAGTAATAAGTCTGTCTGAGACACGGGGTGAAAAGGTCTCAATCTCCTTAACGCTAGATTAAGGAGCAGCTTGATCAAGGCGTCTTAAGTGCTTCATTATGGAATCAGGATCAATAGCCACTAAGAAGAATTGAGCTAGGAGCTTCGGTAGGTAGAGCTGATTGAATAGAGGCTAATGACTTCTCAGAAGCCTTTTATAGCAGAGGAATGGCTCATACTGTATGTGCTGCCTGTGGTACTTGTGTTAAATCACACACGGCTCACGTTTCAGTAGCAGGCAAATAACCAGCACAGACTTTTATTAGCAGGGAGACGCTAACGCGGGCTCTGGAGAAAAACATGTTTTCTACCAGGACAAATAGCACGGGGTCAATCCGGATGTGTTTGGAAGACCCGCGAAAACCTGTGCTTGTTTTTCTCGACTCCCAATAACCGTCTGACCAATTATGTCTATCAATGGTGCGCCCACCCTCAGTCGCCATGATCCGACCAATCCCCACCCTGTCTCTGTGGTTTCAGGGTGAAACCCAGCTGAGGAGTGCCCAGAATTAACCAGGATTAGCCCTGGATTGTTAGGGATTACTCAGGCTGGAGAGGGATTAAGTATGATTGCCAGTTTAGAGTGGGGTGGGGGCGCCTTGTGCAAGTCTGTGCCCACGCAAGGCGAGGCGAACGAGTTGTGAAACACCGTACGTATGGTGGTGTTTACATGTGTGGCATCTAATGTTGTTGTTGATTCGGCCGAGCTCAATTTATAGCACCTTTACAAAACGCAGCAGCGCTTCACAGAGAGGACGACCGAACAAAAGGACGACACACGAGAGGAAAACGAGAAGAGGAAAAATAAAAAAATTACAGTAGATTGAAGATAATAATAACAATTGTAGCCAGATAATGAAATAACAGGCCCTGGGGAGCAGACATGTAAAAGGTTTCCCTCGCTCCAACTTATGAGCAAGACCGAGTGAGAAAAGAGACACAAATCGCCTGCGTGTCTTACAGATGGATTGCATCACTTTGCTTCTCATTTTGCTCTCTTCTGTTCTTCTGGTGTCTTTTCCTGACCATATTAACACTTTTTTTATATGAAGTTTGATTTAAAACAATGAGAACAACATCAAAAATATATATATAAAATATAAAGGTGCAAAAGCAAAGTGGAGAGTCCACATCACCAGCTTTTCTACTTTACAAATCAGAACTGTAAATTAGGGACAGCTTTGTCTCTGACGCCTGTTCATCATCAAAAACAATGCAGTTTAATGAAGGAGTCAGCATCCATTTGAATGACAGTAATGCTGAGAGGCCTCGTTTAATGTGCCACACTAGCAAACCACAAATGCTGGTGGGTTGGCTTTTAATAACAGATCTAAAGCACGGACAGAGTTAAAGTGCAAAGAGATGTTTAAATATGTGGAAACCGTGTTTGTTTTTTGTGTGCTGCTACTTTCTGTTCCACAGAGCTAACACACAAGGCTTTTCTCTATACGCACGTATAGCTTCATTGATAGAAATATTAGAAAGGCAACAAGAGGGAAAAGAGCAGAATGGGTTGAGTCATTTGCGTTGCTACGCAACACAAACTGGATAATTTGCAATACATGTAATTAGTGTTAGCTAGCTCACCCAGAATGAAAAAGGACAAGGGGGTTGAAAATAATAATAATCAAGAAAATTAGCCATTGCTCTGTTATTGCTTTTCTGAAAGGGAGTTTGTCGGCATGCAGCTGAAGAGGACACATGCTTTCTGAGCTTTCAAAATGTAGGTGCATAGCAGACAAAACAGCAGCAGCATGACATGACCTACTGCAGTCTGAGAGCATCATCTGATCTATTGCACTAGACTTAAACAGACTGCAGGGATGACATCGTCTGCATGCTCACTGTGGAAGCCAAGCAGCAGTTCCAGTTTGATTTGTTCAGAATGGGATGCTCTGCTCAGCCTGTTTAAACAGATGTATAATGTCCTCTGTAGGTCAGCTTTTGATTTTGATGCTACTGTTGCATCATGGGAAACGCACTGTTAAAGCTTGGTTTGCACTGTGAAGCAAAGGTAGGCCATATCAGTTTCTTCTGCTTCAGTTGTGTCTGTTGTCGTTCCATCTTAAATACAACAGTCACAGAAATCGTAGGCGGGACTTTTCAAAACATTAATGGACAAAACAAGTCTGATCCAAAGTCACTGACTAACGTGTCTCTGATCTGTAGCACATGTTCCCCTCATGTTTTCATGCTGTATGTGAAGTTTGAACTAAGATTTTTTCCGATTCTATTTGAGCTCTTTTAATCTCACAGAGAGAAATATGAAGTACTTGTTTGGAACTGTAGCCCGATGTGTTTTTAACGGGGAAACAACAGGACATCTGTGTACGCACAGATTTGTGTGTCTATGGACCATTAGCTAACAACTGGACTGACTATTCCCTGACTCAGTGAAAGAAGTGCCAGGATCAGACTCACTCAGTATTTAGGCAGAACATACAGCTGTGCTACAGTGCAGTGCATTCCCTGTAGAGGAGCAGGGTGGATATGAGGACAGATTCAGTTATTGTTCTCTCTGCAGCAGTCCATCTCCGTCAGCATTAGCAGAAAGGCAGAGACATAGAGCAAAGGGAGCGGGCTCCTCCGCATCAGATCAGTCTTATTGGCAGCTTAATATAAACACAGCTATGGCCTACATAAGCCTAGGAATCTATTTTTACTTGTTTTTTATTCTAGCCAAAGGGTACACTTGAGGATTTCACTCCAGCTATAGAGATGTGATTACCATTATAACCTGCAGACTGTCCAAAGTCCCAGTGTAGTGTGGTCAAAGACATTTCTGACACTAAACACATTGGACAGCTAGTCCCACAGAGACAGAAGCCTTTGGTGTCAAGTAGTTTCAGTACTTCTTTTTGCTAAAGGAGAGGATTTAAAGTCTCTTGGACCCAAAATGCTTGTTGAGTTTGTCTCTATTATCGTAGGGTCTACCTTACAATATAAAGGGCTTTGAGGAGATTTGGTGCTGTATAGATAAAGTGAAATTAAATTGACACCATGCTAAAAACATATCTCAAATTGTTCTAATTTGTGGGATGAGACCACCCGTTTATGATGAGAGTTTCTGTTAAACTTTATAAAGATTAAAGGGAAATTCACCTTTACCTGCAAAATGCTGCTGAGAAAAGTCCTTCAGTTATTTAGCTCACACTGATTTAAACATAAATACCAATAAATGAATCAGTGCTGCACGTTTCAACAGCATGACAAACAGCAGACTCCAGAGTGGTCATACGGCTGAATTATCACTATTAGACCACCGCTGCACATTAGGGGAAATAATTTACAGGACAGCCTTAGTTTCAGCTCTGTGCAACTAATACAATGATGATTGAAAATAAAAAAAATGACTTTTGTTTCAAAAGATCAACATGATACTTTATTATCTATTATCCTGTGTGCAATTATTGATGAACTGAACATACACACTTCTTTATTTGAGGTTTCATTTGATGAATTACACAAAAAAGTCTCCTCAAGTCTAAACTTGAAAATGCAGGCAGCGTGGTGCAGTGCAAGAAGCTGAAGTAAGTTTACATAATTGTTAATTTCAGGATTTAACTCTTTGTGCTGTTATTGTTTCAGAAGGACTGACAGTCAGGAATCATAATATGTAAGCAGCCACATGAACGTACACATTATAAAAGCAGGGACGGGAACAGCAGCCTGCTGTTGTGGCATAATTGTTGCTCTTGTAGGTGTTCAGAAGCCCCTCCCCCAACGCACGCGCGCACGCACACACACATACACACACACACACACACACACACACACACACACACACACACACACACACACACACACACACTAATCACAGCTTGGTACAGGTAGTGAGGCTTTGGGACTACTGGTGATTGAGCCTCCCTGGTGGATTGGAGCAGGAATCTGACAGACTCAGATAAAAGGCTGTTTGGAGTTGCCTGCAGCATCAAACAGCATCAGCCTCCTCCCCCCACTTCTCCTCCTTACCATCACCTCCCCTCTCTTCACTACGCCTCTTTTGGTTTACTCTGTTGCCATGGCTACGCTCAGCCGGAGCCGTCATGTTGCGGAGGAACCTGTCAGGGTGCCGCTCTCAGATCACCTGATGCGGGTCGCCTCCACTGGTGGCCTCTTTCACATGGTGTCATCGTTCAATTTGGCTTTGATTAAGTCTGCTCTCCATAGCGAGCTGCGGCGCAGGAGTGCAGTCGCTCTATTTCTTTGGTAAATGTTGAGCTTGTGCAATTTTGTTGACCTGGTGTTTTGGAGAGAACACTTTGAAACAGCAGGAAAAAACCATAAATACAGCTCTCGTAGGAAATTTCCACATCTGTGAAGAGAGTCTAGTCAAGGCAGCGTGATGTGAGTGGAGGATAGGTAAACATTACCTGTTAGGAGTCACGCCGTGGGGATGGGTGGGCTCTTCTGCATGAATGAAAACAGTAGTAGGTGGGATACAAGACTGATCCCAAACTCACATAAACCTGAATTCTTCCTGTGAGAAACCCATTACCTGCCACTCTGGATGCTGTGCTTTTCATAATGTGCTGTCCAATTTGCAGCCAGTTAACTCTCTCTCTGTGTGTGTGTGTGTGTGTGTGTGTGTGTGTGTGTGTGTGTGTGTGTGTGTGTGTGTGAGGGGCTATACATATGCTGAATCTACAGGCAGCACTGAAATGTTTAGCCTTAGGTTTGTTTCTGGTTGATATTTGCTTTTACATGCGAATATATGCATGTATGAATAAATGAGTGAGTGAATGATAGAGGAGAGGTGGTAGCCGAAGTTTTGCGAGATGATGGGAGGATAGATAGAGAGAGAATAAGAGAGAGAGAGAAAATGAGCATTGTCAGGATCTAGAGAGGCTGGGACACAGATAGGGAGATGAATGGGGCTGAGAGCAGGAAAATTGGACAGGGGACGGGGAGTGAATGAAGATAGAGAATGGCTCGAGATATCAGGAGACAGAGATTGTGAGCTATGTGCAGGTAATAAACAAGGCAGAAATAGATAGATATCTCCTGAGAGGAAAAAGAAAAGTGTGTGATTGCGGGCATTGGGGTAGATGTTTGGAGGAATTGTTGCTCCCAAAAGACCAAAAAACCAAAGGGAAGAAAGAGAGGGCAGAATGGCGAGGAAAACTGGAAAGAGTGTGAATAATGACACAAGCCGGAAAGATTTGGATGAACATGCTGTACTTAGTCTTACTTGGCCAGCTGAGATGATGTGTATCCCTGCTAAGCTCTCCTTTAGGCAGGCTTAGATCTCATCAACTCACTCCAGGTTGGCACCAGTTTCAAATGCTGCTGCAGAGCTCTGGATTAACTATACAGCCGTCACTCAGACACTTAAACAGGGTCTGGAGAGGCTTATTGCATACTCCCCCCCCACCACCCCACAGCGCTCCTCACCCACCCACAGTCACTGCATCCGTCTCCATTTCAAGCGACTTGCAGAAGGACTTCATTATAAAGCTGTCTGCCGTGGTCACCTACAGTCGTGCTAATTGTGCCATGATTTTTAAAAGAGGTCAGATGAGCAGGTCCCTCCCGTCCTCCCACTTACTTCCACTGTAACTTATTCCAGGCCTCTGTAGTGTTTCTTTTTTTATTCTGGTGCTCTTCCACAGCTTCTCGTGCCAAATCCCCCGCCTCCCCCCTCTTCTTCTCTGGCTGGATCTTAGGCTTTCATATTTGGAGGCCCTGCAATCGATACGGGCTGTCTGTGATTGGGTTGCCTTGTGTGATTCATTTCTGTAACCTTGGTGATGGTTTGATGTAGAGGCTGCACCCATGTCCATATTATGACTCACTGAGCGCGTGTGGAGAGGAGAGGCAGGTCAAGGGAGATATTGATTGGCCCTTCACTTTCCCTGCCCTCTCTGCTCACCCCTCCATCTGCTTTTTCTTTATCCATCTTTTTTCTCACTTGCAGTGCTGCCTCGACAGTTTAACCATAATTCGAAATGACTTTGTTTTCTCAAGAAATGATTATTTAACCCTAAATGTTCCCTTGGGTGTTAACATTTATCAATTTTCTTCTCTCTCTCTCTTCCTTTCTCCTATTTTTCTTTCTTGTTGCAGAATTCTATCAGGCACAATCTGTCGCTGCACAGTCGCTTCATCCGGGTGCAAAATGAAGGGACGGGGAAGAGTTCCTGGTGGATGCTCAACCCAGAAGGCGGGAAGATGGGAAAGGGACCGAGGCGACGTGCATCTATAGACAATGGCACCCGCTACCTGAAGACGAAGGGTCGCATCAGCCGGAAGAGAGCAGGGGCCATGGGGCTCCAACGAGGACAAGGTCAGGGAGCTGGACCAGCGATGCAAGGCTCCCCAGAGCACGGCAGTCCAGCGGCGAAAGGAGGTGTGGGCATAGGTGGAGAGGAGTATGATACTTGGACAGACCTCCATTCCCGCACGTCATCTTCTGGCTCCACGTTGAGCGGCTGCCTATCTCCAATCCTAGCTGAGGCCGAGGCTGATGAACCAGAGGAGGGTGGGCTTTCCAATTCAGCTTCCCCAAGAATTTACCCAAGCCCCACTAGCACGCGTTCCCCAGCCTTGGGCACTGGAGGCCACTGTCCCACGGTGGAGTTGCCTCAGCTGACTGACCTGACTGGGGCTATCAGTCTAGATGAGAGTGGCTACCCCCAGCCACCACAAATGAAATGCAATGGTTATCCCTATGTGCCTGGACCCAAGGCAGAGGGCTCCTACTGTGCGCCAATGTACGGACAGCCTTCTATGGGCATGCTGCGCCACCACACTCCCATGGAGACCATCCAGGAGAACAAGCCAGTCAGCTTTCAGCGCCCAGTGAGGGGCTATTCAGAGAACAATGCCCTGCAGAGTTTGCTCACTGGAGGTCCTCGATATTGCAACAAAGACACAGTCCTGAGCCAAGGACGGGAACCACACACATTAATGACACAGGGAACCAATGGCATTCACAGCCAGCACAACCACAATCAGAATCGCAGCCACAATCAGAACCACAGCCAAGAGCATGCTCGCAATGCAAGTCTACACAATGACCATGACCAGAACACAACTCACCATCAGAACCACAATCAGGGTCACAAACACCAAGCCTGCCTCGACTACGCACACAGTCACAAGCCCCACCCGGCTCACGACTACGGTTCGAGTCATGATCACAATCACAGTAAAGTAAATCCTAGCCATGATCACAACCCTCACTCCACGCAGAGTCACCTGCACAACCACAATCCCCACAACCCTCATAACCCTATGCATAGCGGGCCTCACCATCAGGCTCTTTCCCCGAGAGTGAGCACTGACATCCTGCAGCCCTACAGTCTCAAGACCTCTAACCACTATGGACCCCGTCCCCACCTCCCAACATCCCCTTCTCTGCCCCCGAACCCTGCCGGCCTCATGGGTGTTCCCCAGGACCCCTGCCGCCTGGCATCCGCACCTCACCCTCGTCATCAGCCTTACCCTGGAGCTCACCATCAGGGTATCACTGACTCCTGGCATGGGTTCTACCCCAACAATCACCAGTCAGGGAATGCTGGTTTCCAACCTCAAAACTCCCAGAGTAGAATGGCTGCTGACCTGGAGATGGAGAATGTCCCTAATAGTCTAGACTGTGATGTGGACTCTATCCTGCTCAGTGATTTTATGAATACAGAAAACATGGACTTCAACTTTGACGGTTCTCTGTCCCAGGGAGTGGGGATGGGGATGGGGATGGGCATGAGTCTAGGGGCTTTTGCATGCCCCCCACCTTCACACAGCAACCAGAGCTGGGTGCCAGGGTGAACTTACGCCCATACATACAGACTCGTGACCAGAAAGCTCATTCCCTGGGCTGGGCTGCTGTTTGGCTGTAGCCTTGGACTGACTGACTGTGATTCTGTATCATCATTTTGTTTTCTGGGGACTCCCCACACTCCGATGTTGTGCTCTTTCTCTTACTTAAAAGCCTTCTGTCGCCATATCGAACCTGCCCCCAGTTAGCACAGTGCTAAAGCAACCCCGCCCCCCCCCCCCCGCCTTTCATTTTTTATATTTTTATTCTCTAATCCCAAGCTCATTCTGCCTGTCCCTAAGCTTCCAAGCACTTTATATCCATCTTTTCATACAACAGCAGTAACACAGAGCCCAGGCAAAGTCATGTTGTGTGTTGGCTTAACTTTAATGTATGCAATCCACTTTACAGTATTAAAGGAGGCGTTGTTCTTGACTTGAGAACATGATCAAACAGCTGCATAAATGTCTTCAGTGTGGAGGTGCTCTCAAATCGGGGGTTAAAAGTCAAGGGAAGGCTTTGAAGTTTAAAGAAAAAAGGTTTTTAGAAGAAGAGGGAATTTGCAGGTATAGAAGAGGGGAACTCCAGGGTGATTGCGACTCGTCTTCTCCAGGTGGACAACGGTGTTTCGTTTCAGGCTCGGCACAGGAGGACAGGCGTCCATTAGGCAACGCTCAGCACTGAAATGCAACGTCCCTTCTTTAATCTCCAAAGTAATGCCAGAGTGATGCATCACTATTGCAAATCTAATGCGCCACTCTATAGTTTTTCAACCTCCCCCTTTCTCTTCAACTCTGGACACATTGGCTTAATGTGTTTTGGCAAAAGTGATGATTAAACTCACTCTGCACTAAATGGGCGAGGGATTGAAATGGGTGATTTTTGAGGGCGGGGGTGGGGTGGCATTGAGGGGGGATGATAGGAGAGAAGAAATGCAAATATTCCCTCTGTGTCTCTTCTTCTCCATTTAGTGGATTTATGTAGCTTTCCCCATAATGAAATGAGCAACGATCGCGGCCTGCTGTGCATCCTTAGGGGCTCTCTGATTGGCCTGTGCCTCATCGCCTCGGCGTGGCACCTTCACCGACTGACCCGAGAATACCTTAGTGAGCAAGTGTGGTCAGGCCAGCATGTTGATGGAGCTGCTGTCCTCAGACCCCAGGTAACCTTGTGTAATTCACTAACACCCAGGTTCAAGCCCACTATGTGCTTTTACTCCTGTGAATTGCTCACTGATGAACACCGTCAGCAGATTACTATTTGGTGCTATCTCTTCTTCCCAGGCTCCCTCCTATCGCGCCGCCCCATCCCGAGGTTACTCGGAGGGTAAACAAGAGTAATTAACCGCCAAACAAGATGGATGATTTATGCAAGTGTGTGTATTCGCTCATTGGCACAAAGTCATAATTCTCTGCACCTCCCACAAAGCACAAGCAGGGCGTATTTTGAGAGGTGGTACCCAGCGACGAGGTAGAGCGGCTGGCAAACGGTATGCTCGCAATGTCCTTCAAGAATCCTCTTTACAAGACTCCCATCCCGGCCATAGCTTTACTTTGCTGTTGTCTTTTCTTGTGCTTGTTCTGTGATCGTGCAGTTGTCTGTCCTGTTTCGGTACAGCGTGGATAGGAGCTTTTGTGTGCATTTTATTTTCTTTGTTCGCAGTGGGGAAAACAGGAAAAGGGTGGCAATTGCCAGCCCTCGTGCTGGCAACTGTCCCTTTCAAGATAGAGAGAATAGGGACAAGAGAGGGAAGGAAGGTAGATGGATATCAAGAGATGCTAAGAGGGAGGAAAAGAGCTGAATGAGGAGGTAGGATCTCTAAGACCGTAAGAGATTTTCTAGCTTGGAATTGGCTGTTTCAATCAGGCCAAATGTCAAGTGCTACTCAGCTAGCTGCAGCGAGCTTTGACCAGAAAGCCACTTCTCCCTGGTGATCAAGGACAATGACGGGTATTTCCATGCACATTTCTTTTGATTTTTTCATTCCTTTTCAGGAGTTAAGATAGCCCATTGTTGTAATTCAACTGTAATTTGTTCTCTGGCCTGTGTGCAATTGTGTCAAGCTTGTCGTGGGTGTGCGAGCGTGTATCACAGTGATGTACAAGAACTGATTAAGGGAATATTATTGAGAAATAACTTGCCCTGGTGTTGTCTATGCCTGGCTGAGTGCACCAGATAATATATACAGTTTATATTTATTGGTTAGGGAGCTGGGTCTACGGAGGACCAGACCCCTCACTTCTCTGTTTCCTTGATGACGAAGAAGTGGAAAGCTATTTCAGTTTGACGACATTTCGTTATGTACATAATCTATATTGACAAAATTGTACTATAGTTTTTTTGCAAATATCAATTTCTTTTCTAAAATGATGTATCTGCTCTTCTGGTGACTGTAAAATAAAAAATACAACCCTTTTTGTTTTGTGTCTCTGTGATTCGATTGGACTAGTTTTACATGTTTAGTTCTAGTTTGTGTTCACGCTTTTCCAAGATTAAAAAAATAAAATATAAAGTCATATAAGATCAAGAGTAATTCACTGGCTGGAGATTTTTGATGATGCCAACAGAACTCATATAGGAAAATCAAATTTCAGTGACTAACTGTGAATATTAACAATGTTAATACTAATAATGCAATATTAATATTATCAAGTCAACAAATAATTATGCAAAGAAAGCAGAAATTATAATGCTATAAATACTTCAGTATGTTTGAGGTATTTCTAGGTGATTATTTTATTTTCAATAAAACAAGCTGACAAAAGTAAAGAACCTCTTTTTACTCTGATTGATCCAAATAGTTAAAAATGTTACAGTGAAAGTGTATAAATGAAGGTGAATGTATAAATGGTAACTGTGTTGACTCCCACTTTGGATTCCTTTGAAGTTACAAAATTAGCATTTTGGGTTTTTTGGAGCCAGAAATGACCTTAGAGTGACGAAAGAAAGTTTAAATTTATTAGCTGGCGTGGTCAGCAAGTTCCCTTTAAAAACGGTGAAATGCACAGACAACAATGTGACAGACCTGAAGCACAAATTCTTCATTTCATTTCAATTCAATTTTATTTATTTAGTGCCATACACAACAGTTTTCTCAAGGCACAAATATAATATGAAAACATGTTACTACAAAAGATGTTCACGTGATATTAAAATATGACAAATTAACGCCAATAAAACAAAAAAGCGCAACTAAAAAGTGCGTTGCATTGTGCCGTGCATTATTAATGATGCACGCTGTTTGAAAATTAATGACAAAAACTTCAGTAAAAGTGACACTTATCTGAAGACGGGTGACCTCCACGAGCTTATCTGAGAAACATTGAGCGTTTCCCAGGCCAGCTGATGATCAGGTCTACGGGCTTCCTCCCAGAAGGACATGGCTGGAACACCCACGAGGTGACTGCCTCCAGTGTTACTGGAAGACAGAATAACTGTCTAGTTGTACACCATGTTTCTACGCTTTCTAGGTCAGAGCACAAAAACCTTGGTTTTACCACATAATACAGCCTTAACATTAGTCAGGTAATCTGTTAAAATAGTCCAAAAGGCAATGCACACGCTCACAACATCCAGATGTTTTTCTTTCCAAGCTCCTGATGACCTGGATGATTGAGAACCTTTGCAGACAATCCTTGGACTCATTGTCAGACCATACTGAATACCTCTGGGAATTGCTTGAATGAAAGTTCAGTAAAATTGACTAATCCACCACATCATTTTTTCAGTTTGATTTTTGGGGTATCTAAGAATTCAGCTCTCTGTAGGATAATAACCGTTGATTCTAGTGTTGAAGCCAACAAGTGGCAAAAACTGCAGTTCTGCTTTTTGCCACTTGGCAGACTCCAAAAATCCTCATACTGTAGACTCTTATCTTAAAATCTCTAAATTTAAAGGACTGAAAAATATAGTTACAGGCTGATATACAGTAAAATGTGGTTTTTGCTTACGTTGGTATTTTCCTTTCCAAGGTTTCCAAAGTTTCAAGTTTTCAGGTGAACCCATTGTGAGACATCTTGATGCTCAATCATCCAGGTAAGTAAATGTCAAAAAGCTGGTTTTGTTCATCTGGATGTTTTCAGTGGGAGACTTCTTCAGTCTCAGCTGACTGCAGGTTTCCAACCTTCCAACAGTTCGTTTACACAATGACTGAAGCTAGCACCACTGAATGAACACCCAGCCCCACCCTATCATGTGACTTACTGAGAACAGGTGGCCCAGGATGTGAGTAGACGTTAAGGAAGGGATCTGAAAACTGGATTATAGATGACAGACAGTTGGTGTCGTAAGCCACCGCCTCTGTTCAAAGATGGTCGATAGGGTGGGGCAAAGTCTCCAAACGGGTTCACCTGAAGCCTTGGCTGATTGTGACCCACACTGTGATTAGGCAGAGGATCAATAGGGGGTCCAGGACCTCTTAGGGACACTCCAATTGGGCTTAAAATCTGGGGCTCTTCACCAATCGCTCCTAAAACTGAAGAAGCTTCTCAAATGAAAAGTCTTCAAGAAGCTTAAAGTCCAGACACTTTTCTTTCCAAGCTCAGGTCATCCTAATACCCAATTGGCAGTCATTTGGCTGTTGCCTAGACTGTAGAGGTCTATTTGTCTCTCCATGGATATGTCTCTGTAGACATCACTGACCCACCAACAGACAGGGCATGTTGAAAAATGTTACGGGCAGCATAATGTTCTCCGCAGCTTCTCCACACTCTTTTACATCTGTGACATGTGGTCAAGGTGAGCCCACTCTCATATGTGAAAAGCCAGGTGGGGGGTTCCAGTGGTAGACCTGACAATTCAGGTGTACTACAGCAAATGCTAATGGGGCTCCATGGTACTAGGCAGTGAGCACAGGGTCCACTAGAGGGCGTCTGACCCTCAGGACACTCTCATGGTGTTTATTTCTGATTGGTCAGAGACATTAACACCAGTGCCTGCTGGAGGTCACTTTGCAGGTCTCTGGTAGTGCTCCGTCTGTTCATCCTTTCACAAAGGAGCAGATACCAGTCCTGTCCAGCTCTCCCACAGTAAATCACTGTCTCCTGAAATCTCCACCATGACGTAGATACTGTGCTTGGCACCAAAAAACAGGTGGCTCTAAACTTTTTTTTCATGAGCTCAGTACCTTGGGTGGGTAGGGTAGGTATGGGTGGCTGTAGCTCAGGCGCTAGAGCAGGTCATCTACTGATCGGAAGGGGGCTTCCCCTAGTCTGCATGCAGAATATCCTTGGCCAAGATACTAACCAAGTTGCTCTCAGATGCATCCATTGGAGTATGAATGTGTGTGAATGTTAGAAAGTTAGAAAGCACTAAGAAAAATGTGCTTGAGTGAATGGGTGAATGCACAAGTTGGGTAAAGCGCTTTGAGTGCTCAAGATTGAGCAGAGCGCTACATAAGAACCAGTCCATTTACCTTCAACAGTTTCTAATGGAGAGAAGGAGAAGATGGAATGCTGAGGCAAGAATGGAGCAAGTACAAAAACCTCCTGAGAAAAGAGTGGGAGGTTACATTTAACTGTAGTTACAGACAGACTGGAAGAAGCCCAGGAACAAGAAACAAAAGCCACGTTATTCAGAGAGATTTGAGGGCATCTGACTGTTTGGGTTTTCTCTGTGATCTTTAACTTGGCCAGATGGTGGATACAAACCCAGGATCTTCTCGCTATGAGGCGGTGGTGCTAACCACCACACCAGCATGCTATAGAGCTAGTTTATAATATTTGTTTTTGTCCTTTTTGCCCTCAGTTTTAGCTGTGGTAAGAGTTGCACTATAAATACAAGCCATTGTTTCCAGATTTGGAAACAGGCAAAGGGTGACAATTGCTCTCACTTGTCTCATTAGACATGAGTGTTCAGATTATTGGCGAATTTTTAAATGAGCCGAGAGTCCACT
Source organism: Aulonocara stuartgranti (assembly GCF_965226115.1). Lineage (NCBI taxonomy): Eukaryota > Metazoa > Chordata > Actinopteri > Cichliformes > Cichlidae > Aulonocara > Aulonocara stuartgranti. The sequence continues at coordinate 1,245,537 of NC_138957.1, read as the reverse complement.
GCTTCGTCAAAGTTATAAACTGAAAATGACTGAACCTAATACACTGGGGGGAAAATCTCTTTATCCTTGAAGAATTTACAATTTGCACAAAGTCAGTCTATGAACTATGATAATAGCAGTAAGATAATAATTTTAATATTCACTTGTTTCTTACTTCATCTCACTCAGTGTTGATGTTTTGTTTCCACAGATTAGCCATTAGCTTTGTGAATGCAAGGACTCATATATAATAGGGGTGGGGAAAAAAATCGATACTGTGTAGTATCGTGATATTTTGTTTGCTAATAATGTATCGATACAGGGACAGCAGAAATCGATATTTTGTTACAAAAAAAGTTTTTGTGGACTGGAACTCTGACTTCAGAGCATGTTGATCCTTTTTCTGAGCAAGAATCCTGACATTCCTTCACTGTCCAAATGTGTTTAACTTGTTTTTGGCAGCAATAAACATGAGTTTACTTATTTTAATTTAGGTTTTATTTTAATTAAGTTTAAAACTTTTTTATTTAATGTAAAATTATATTTTGTTTTAATTTACTTTCAAATTCTTCAGTTGCTGAAGGGGCTGCATAGTTTTCATATTGCATAGTTCAGAATAGCTGTAATTGTACCAGATGGTTGCATTCAGTTAAGTTGGACTAGACTGTAATACAAACCGTTCAGTTTGTCAACAATAAAACTGAAATGAGAGAAAGACTGAGTGTGAGACTTTGTTATTAGATAAAATGAATATTGATAAAGTTTACCTTTATGTACAGAATCTGAATATCGCAAAATATTTTAAAAAATTGCAATAATGTCGTATCGTGCGTTAAGTATCGTGATAATATCGTATCGTGGGATGTATGGTGATTCCTGAAAGGACAATAAAAATAATTTATTAAGTTGCAGATGCAATCATATAGTGAAAGAACAATGGAGGAAATATTTACATTTATTACTTAGAGTGGGACACTTTAAAACCTCTGACATCGGTTTTGTGACTAAAAGGGAATTTGTGCACGACTCCCTCTATGCATGTGTATGCACATGTGTCTGTGTGTGTGTGTGTGTGTGTGTGTGTGTGTGTGTGTGTGTGTGTGTGCATAGTCTAGGGCCTGTGCGATAAGGCTCGTTAGCAACCTGATGCCGTGCCACAGCTGTGTCTGTCCCAGCGGAAGCTTTCCCACCGAGGGACCGACTGCATCTGCATCTCCATACTGTGCAGCACACACAGACGTACACATGACTATATCCAGGTTTGAGCCTGCAGAGAAAAATGCAAAGCAAGACATAGTTAGTGGCAACTCACCTGACTAGACGGCTGTTCTTTATACACCTGGGAAGATGGTGGCACCCGGCACCGAGACACAGACGGACAGATAGGTACACACACACACACACACACACACACACACACACACACACACACACACACACAGTCAGATGCCAATAACTGCTCTCCATCATTTCCAGCTCATGCCATTCTGTAAAATATGCCTCTCTCGCTGCTAGTTAGCTCATCTGGTAGAGGAAGGTTAGTGTGAGGCAGGATGCATAATAAGGACACGCTCCTGCTGCACTCCATGCAAATGTGAAACCTGACGTGTCAGAGCCTTGATGGATCTGTTCTGACAGACACGGTGACAGTGTGGTGACAGCAACTTAAAAACCTACCCTCCTCCCTCTCCCTCTCTCCATCCTCATATATATTTACAACCACAGCATCCTAATGCACTTTCCACCCTAATCTCCCAGTTTCCTTTGCAGCTAGTTTAGAAATGTCCTCATATTTCACAGAATATGGAATTTTGTGATCTGACAAAGGTTGTAGGCTGATATGGGAGCTCTGTACTAGCGTTTGATATCAACATAAAGTGTATGGTGCTGGAAAATATGCAAAGACTGTCACTAAAAACTGCAGACTAAAATTCTTCATTCACCCTGAGGAAGTACTTTGAAAATGATCACACAGTCCAGTGATGTAGTTTGTAGTTTGATGTAGTCAACTGCAAGTAAATTATGATAGAAAATAATGTTCTATTGTAATTACACTACAACGTATGCATTGAGTATATGTAAAAAAAACAACAACAACAAAAGAACAAGACGGTTTTGTTTCATGAGAAAATATTTCCAAATAGATGAAAATATAAATACCACCAACATCAAAAAGCAAACACACATTTTTCTCAGATTATTATGACTACCTCTAGATCTGCAAAGCTTTAAAAAGATCCACCAATCAAATGTTACCATCTTGAAATTGACAAAAGTTGTGCCTGAAACCTGTATTCTCCAACAGCATGGTTGCAAGTATTTTCATGCTACAGATATGTCAATGGGCCTCCAGAGGACTTCAAGAGTTCAGGTATTTGTCGAGCTTTTTCAGTATTGTGATCAGTGTTGAGGTAGTTACTCAATACCCGTGTATTAAACATTACTCGTAACTTAAAAGTGATGCAGTATGGCTGGTGCAACTTTCAGTGATCGTCTAATCATACTGTCAGAAGGAACGTGGCTACTGAGGCCCGAAAACTAACTAAAAATGTAAATAAAAGTAAAACGTGCAACCAACCATAACCTGTGTCTGTTGTGCTGGGACCTGTAGTAATATTGGCTAATGTTACTGTGATGCCCAAACTTCCAGTGCGACACGCTGGACCTGAAGCCAATGTAGCTGTTGTGTTGGAGCACATGGTGGCAGAGCTGGTATGTGAGGTAGGCAACCATCAGGAGCAGGCGACCACCTACCAGCAATCACTTGAGAAGCTAGAGACACAGGCTGAGTGCCAGATGCAAGTTTTGGAGAACCTGGTTGCTCAGTCTGGGTCCTCTCCTGCACCAGCTCTCTCTCTGGCCCTCAGTTACACTGCGTGGGATCGGGGAAGGGGATGAGTCTAAGTGTTGTACAGGAAAAGAGCTCACCAAGTTGCTGGTGCCAAAAAGCCATCAGGAATTGCATTTCCAGGCAGCTCATTGTAACATGACGGCTGGTCAAAGCAAATAAAAGCAAATAATGGCTCAATTCTGTTGGCCCAGAATGGCCCATTCCAAGATAGCCTTTGGATCCATCGCCATTACTGAAGGTCCTGTTTGAATGTGATGGCATAGACCTTACCGAGCAATTTCACCAGAGTGCATGTGGACATCACTTTCAATTAGTTTGAGTGGATTATGCAATGCAATATCTAAAACTGTGCCACTGAGCAGCATTTCTGCAAAGAGTGTGGCAAAGATGCTGTTTTTGGATCAATTCCTGACTTGGCGTCCCAAAAAAAGATAGTAACCAGGGGACTTTGTTTATGTTTTGCACTTTAAAAGGACCAGTGTCAATCACACAGACTAAAAGGTTAGTGATGCAACTGAATAAATCTCTAAAGTTTTTAATTTGCAAGTTCATTCACGAGGATGAATGCAACTGGGATTTGTGGTTAGACCCTTTGTTATTTGCTGTGCAGAGGAGCCCCAGACATCCACAGGATTTTGAAACTCACCCTGGTTCGGTAACTCGAACATAAGAGACAGTTAGTTAAGAAGTAATTGGCTGGTATGCTGGAGATGGTCTAATACACTTCCAAGACTAAAATGGAGGTGAGGCAGTTCATGGGGCTGGCTTGTTATTCCCACAGGTTTGTCCCCAACGTTCCCGTCCCAAACTAACTGCAGCTGAGCAATCTCTTAACCGACCTCCTGAAAGGGAGCTCCAGATCTGGTCCAGTGGATGGAGCAATGCCAGGCGGTGTTTGCCTGACTTCTCCCTCATTTTTGTCCTCTGCCTGAATCACCCGCTGGAATCTGGCTCTCCAGCCATTTAGGTTCAAGGTGATCCATAGGGTGGGGGCACAGATGGTCATTGCCGAGTTCTTCTCCCAACCACAACCTGTATCATGCTGGAACCTGCAGTAACCTTAGCTAGTGTTACAGAACACAAAGCCAAGAACAAGGATGAAAACCAGTCCAAAGAGACCTTAAAGTGATGTCCGGAGTAATTAAACCTATGCTGTCATTATTCTCTCCCATCTCCCTTTTTTCCTTCCCACTGTTGCTCGGTTAGATTGTCTAATTGCTGGGGTTTTACAGTTTCAGGGGTTAACCTTACAATAAAAAGCACCTTGAGGCAACTCCTGGTATGACTTGGCACTGTATAAATAAAACTCAATTGAATTTAATTGAATAGTCAAACTGTGATTCGTGTCTCTGTTCAATGTGTGCCGTGGGAGCAGACACCTGCAAGACAATGGCAAGTCTGATACTTTTGTGCCAGTGAGAGATACTGCTGTCCCAAATAAGGAGACTACTCTCTAAAACCAGGGGTGGCCATTTATTTTCCCCAAGGGGCCACACGACAAACTGGCACTACTGAGGTGAACTAAATTCTCCTTAAAATGATTTTTATTATTTCTCTTTATAAGCCATTACTGGTACGAGCAGACATTGAGTTAGGCGATGAGAATGTACGGTAAAAATGCCAGGATTCAATCACGATTTCATTGACTTCCCTGAAAATACAAACTCTGAATCATCTAGTATTGCTATTCTGCTTGTAGTACTTGATCTACTGCTTTTCCAGTTTGTTTTTTCTTATTCAGTAAAAGGAATCCAGCTTGTTTTGGTCTTAAACAAGTGAATTAAAGTCAGGTTCAGTGTCACAGTTTCTCCCACTGAAAAATTTATGTCCAGATTAACAGAATCTACTTTTTGGGGTCTGAGGTGGAAATTTGAAAAGTCACAAATTGAAAAGTTATATCAACAGCAAAAGCTCTGTTTTCCATTCTCCATGTATGAGCTCTGGCATGTCCGCGTCCTTTTCACAAACCTTTAACCTTTTGAATTTCCCTTCGACCTCATGCAGGCTGGTCAGCGATGGTCACATGGGGCTGTACAAAAAAACAAAACAAACAAAACCCTTTTATCACAGTATCTTATCATCAAATTTGGCTTCATATACAGGAGATAAAATTTAACACTGGTGGTCAGCAGAGGACAACGAGTACAATAACCTGACATGATCCATTCTCACTGGCCTCCTGACCTCATGCAGCTCCCAGAGAGCCATGGGGAAGGGCTGATGGCTCTTCCTGCTGGTGAGTGTGTTGAAATGTGCTCACTGCTGTGGTTTATTACAGCAGAGCTTCCCCTGGGATTCAGCTGATGGCCAACATCAAAGCTGCGCCTGGCATATTAGAACAGCGAGAATGTGGGTGGAGGTCATCTCCAATGAATTCTGCCTCATATATGGGACAAACGCCTACAGCACGTTGCAAAAATGCTCATTATCAATTCATGGAGCCACTGAACACTCCCGTCTCTCTTCAAATTCTCTTTTTTCCATCTCTTTAAAGAGAACTGAGGGTTTTTTTTCTTCTTTTTTGAGCATGAATTTCAACAATTCAAACTTCCGCTCAATGACAAGCTACGAGTCCCACGCTGGAAAAAGGTCCCATGTGTTTGAAGCATCTAGGCTGCTCCATCTTTTTGATCAGCAGCTCGGCTGTGCATTCTGCAGATCAGAAAGTGGATCAGAGGCTCCCCGGGGACTGCCATTTACGCCTGCCACCAGCGGAGGAAAGAGAATGTAATTAAGAGTTTGTTAAGATGCCCAAATTCCTTCTCATTTCCACCCACCTCCCTCTATCCACCTCCCATCCTCCTTCCCCTGCTCCCAGTAGCTCTGATCTCGCCACAGATTAAAACTCTCTTTCCCTGAGAAGACGGAGCCGTGGAAAGGAGCTGCATCTCCAGCCACACGGGCTGATTATCTTTAAGAGTAATTAGTGAGTGTGACAATTCCAGAGACGGAGCCCTGTATCGACTTAATGGAGATGGATTATTGTGAATGTGGTGTAAACAGGCCCTCTGGAAGGCATAGGAAAGAAGAGTGCATGTGTGTTAATTGTCAGTGTCACTTATTCTTTATGTGTCTTTATGTGGTTGTTAGTAATTACTGTTCATGTATGTTTATGTATAAGTGTCAGTCAGTCGACAGGCGACTTTAAAGCACCGCGAGGCAATAATTATCCCCTCAATAATCTGCGGCTCAAGCTCACTGTGAGATTTGATTCTGAATGCTAATTGATGTTGAAGTTGATTGTTACGTGTGTGGGGGAGGCAGACAACTTGAAAGCTCATTTTTCATTCACAGAAATGTGTCTGGGTCGGTCAGTATAAGAATATAATTCATATTTTATTAAGTTTGCTGAGGATATTACAGGAAAATAAAAGACACATTTAGGTAAAGTGAGTTTTACACACATGTTGTTAACAAGCAATGCCCTTTGTTAGTGCTCCTTCTCCTCTTCCTGTCATCTCATATATTAAAGGTAAAACAGTTTCACAGTCTGAGGAGGAGTAATAGAAAAACCTAACAGAAGAGATGTTGCTGTGTGAGCCAGCAGAGGAAAGAGACTGGGTCCAGTCTTGCTATTGGGGTTCCTTGTAGCTGACATGAAGTTGGTAGTAAGTGATGAGAATGCAGTATATTGTACTGGTTTCCTCCTGTGGTTGTAACCTGCAGATTTCATAGTGAGATGATTGTTTTTAGTGAAAGACTGTAACAGCTTCTCACTCCTGTTATTTCCTGCCTGCCTCACTCCTTCTATTCAGCAGATGCTCTTGAACGTTGTCCTGTACTCTATCACCCCCCCCCCCCCCCCCCCCCCCGCAGTAACCTCTGATCTGTGGATTAGCTCCACCCTGTTAATTTCTATTTAAATGGTGCCACATTTGTAAAGGAAATGCATTTGTGGTTTGAGCAGCAGAGCTGAGTATGTTGGGTGCGAGTATTAAAATTTCCACTTAATAAAAAATATCTAACAAACAAAGACCAGTATGTGGTGTGTGTTATCTGGCTTCATGGACAGATAGAGCTGGGTGTCATCTGCATAGCAGTGTAAATGTATGCTATGTCTTCTAATGATGCTGCCTAAGGGAAGCATGTATAATGTAAACAGAATTGGTCCTAGCACTGAACCCTGTGGAACTCCATAATTAACCTCAGTGTGTGAAGAGGACTCTCCATTTACAGGGCTCTAGACTAACTTTTTGACATGGGCGCACCGGTACGCCTAACTTTAAAAATTTAGGCGTACCGGCACAAAAGTTAGGCGCACTCAAATTTTTCAACCGCATCGCTTAACACCGCAGTTTTACATGTGCACTTTCTTTGGGGGGGGGGAAGTCCATACAGACAATATTAATTTCTAAATTATTAACTAACAAACTTGTGCTTAAAGTGCTTTGTCAATATTGTAGAAAATGTTAAAAACTTAATCATCATCTTGGCCTCCTCTGACGACCTGTTTGCTGCTGTCTGCTGCTGAAAGGCCGTGGGGAGAGGGGACACTTGGGCAGTGCATTTACTGCAGCATATAATGTGTTTTCTGGATACACTGTGCTTTTTCAGCATTCAAAGATTGATGGCTCCGTGTCAGAGCACTGGCTATGAATTTCAGACAGATCAGGCCTTAACTTAACAAAAAAGTTATCAATAGTTCTTTTCATCTTTTCTTATTACCCACAGCTACAGTACATCCACTTCTCTCAGGCCTAGGCTGCTCACTAGGGCTGAGTATCATCACTGATTTCTATAATCCATTCAATTCCGGTTCTCAAAGTCCTGATTTGATTCAATTTAGCCTCAGACAGTCAGAAATATTATAATTCTGATCATTTATCAGTACTGATACACATGAGACTTCATCAGAATTGTGAAAATCACAGCAGATGCCTTTGTGTGAAAGTAACTGAGAATAAAACAGAAAAACATGAAGGAGATTTTCCTGGTCTGGCTTTTTATAGCAGATAACCTTAAAAATATTCTGCAATTTTGCATAATTTTAAGAAATTTAAATTTCTTCAGTATTGAACAGCAGAAATTAGGCTTTCTTGTCCGAGGTCATTTAAGTGAAAGAAGAAAAAGCGCCGTAAACAACGCTAGACTGGTGGGTAATAAGCGAATGAATAATGCAGAAAACAGATTTGAGACGGGAAACTGTTCCTGAAGTACAGAGCGAGAGAGAGAGCTGTGCAGGAAGTGTGATTTTTATCGTGGTGGAAGCAAAACAGCAAAAGTCAGAGGGAATTCATAACGACATTGATCAAATGTGAAGCGCAGTTTGCTGCTTCTTTTGCTGCAGGCTCGGTGAATTTTGGTTGGAGAGAGGCAAAACCTGCAGCTCAGAATCAGCGCAAAAAGACGTAAACACAGCGCGGACCCGAAGAATCGCTAAGCTCCGACAGCGTGTCCGTGTTCAGGCCGTCGGGTGAGAAAGCCGAGAAAGACGAAGCTGATTCTGATGTGTTGGGTCCGCTCCGTGTTTAGGTCTTTGTGTGGAATCCGTTAATGAATTGATATCGCTTTATTCAAGCTACTCACCTCTCTCTTCCACCTGCACTTTCAACTGGACCACGGCCAATCAGAGAGGTCCCACCCCTGACTATCTCTGATTGGTTTAGTCCACGATAGGGGCATAATGTGTGTCTGTTGTTGACCACACGGAGAGTTACAGAGATTTTTTTTGTTGTTACCGGAACAGTTGGTCGCACCTGTGCGACCAAATATTTATTTTTAGTCGCACCACTGAAAAATTTGGTCGCATTTGCGACCAAATTGGTCGCACTCTAGAGCCCTGATTTACATGCACAAACTGGAGTCTATTAGATAGATATGATACAAACCACTGCAGTGCAGTACCTGTAATACCTACAGCATGTTCTAATCGCTCTAATAGGATATTATGGTCGACAGTATCGAACGCTGCACTGAGGTCTAGCAGGACAAGCACAGAGATGAGTCCACTGTCAGAGGCCATAAGAAGATCATTTGTAACCTTCACTAAAGCTGTTTCTGTGCTGTGATGGTCAATTCAGATCAATTGGAGAAAAAGAATCTAAATAAATATCAATAGTATTAAAAGTAGCTGTACATACTATTATGTCTGTGAGGTTCTGAATCATTTGTTTCTCTAATGGTTAAAGTTAAGTCATTCCTAGTTAAGGTTAAAGGAATGGTTGGCCTGACTGCAGTGCTGAAGCGAGTGGCTCCAGCTGAGTGTCGCCTGTAAGCGTAACAACAGAAATTAACTAAGGTTTCTACGATGGGAAAAACAGACACAAAAACAAGTAAATAAGCTCAGGTTTTTCTTAAACTTGAATGTATTATGTTATACAGACACACATATTTTCATGGCTTGTAATGCTCAGTGCAGTTCTGTCTGTAGCCACACTCCACTGCTGGCTGTTTTCATGTTGAGTCCATGTTGAGATGGTTAAACAAGAAAACAGATCGATGAAAACTACATCAGATGATGGAAAAGCTTTGAGTGAAAGTGTTGGTGTTGGTGGAGTGAAGATCAAACTGGGCAAACATGAGTGATGTCATAACTGCTCACAAAATACCACAAAAGTGCAGATTTTTAAAGTGATTCACTGAGATTGATATTGTAAGCACATCTCCAGCTGTGAGCCAAACCAGAGAAAAATACCGCTGTGTGATATTAAGACTGTAATCAGAATACATATTAGTTACAGGGACCGGATATTTTTCACATTTTTAAGATTTGCTGTGCTGTGATGGTCACCCAGACATCATAGTTTGAAATAATAACTAGCAAATGAAGTCATAATCACAAGTAACACACATGTAGTTGTATTATGAGTGTGTGCTCTGGCTGGTTTATCCAATTGGCATTGCCCGTTTTTGAGAAGAAGTCTCTACTTGACTCTAAAAGGAGTCCATTCTTTATTCTTTATTACATATTACTTTTAATATTCGAGTTTCTAAAAGGATTACCAGAAATAAAAACAGGCAGCATTGGTACAGATGAGCTGATATGAGAGTGAAGCAATAAACTCTTACTAACATTAGCATTTATAGCCAATTTATCTGAAAAATGTATTAATCACATATTAAACTACTAACCATACACATATACAGACGTCCCTACATGTTCCTGCCTAGGATAAAGGAAACGCTGTGCCGAGTACAGCCTGGAAGTCCTGAGATCAAAATGGAATTGGATGCTAAGACTGAGATGTTAGATGCTAATCTGAAGGTGGGGTCTAACTAGCACCTGGTCAATGTCCACGTTTTATTACACTGGCCATGGTCAGAGCTGCTGGCCCCTCTCCACCACAGGTACTGCTTTCCTTGCTAGTGTATCATTGGAGTTACTTCTTCACGCTCCATCTTTGCCACATCACACATGTTGGCCACGGTAGTTAGCAAGAGGAAACCCCTCTGTTATGATGCCAAGTCATTAAAGTTTGTTTACTTGCTAATGCTAGCTGTGTTTCATATGAAGTGCATATCATGCAGTGCTTGCAGAGCAGCTTGCCCCGCACGCTGCTCTGCAAGCACTGCTCGCCTTGATTGCCCTAATGGAATGCAACTGATGTACTACTTTCAGTGCGATTGATATTTATTTAGTTTTTTATCTCTGACTGATCTTTCTGGGTTTATTTCAGTAATCACTTCCTCCAAACCATCAGCATAAATAGTAGAGCCCTTTCCTAGTCCTACTGTTAATGCTTCCATTTTATTAAAGGTAGGTTTGAGGCTACGTCCACACTAATGTTCCCTCTAAGCTGTGCGCGTCTGCAATTGCGCACTGCTGGCACGGTCTCTGCGCACAGAAAATATGTGTTGCACACACAAAAAAAAATCTAACCTGAATTGAAATTAAAATTAATACTTTAACAATTCTGTTTTGCAGTGTGAGTCAGTGACTGGCTGCTCCCGTATGGGATCAGAACGATGCCACCTTATCCCAAAGTCCAGCCAATGATGTGATTCACATTCGTATATACGCAGCTAATCAACGTGGCTGACAGGCTATGACAGCGTCCTTATGTGCCGGTGTTTTAGCAAAGCGGCTGATGTGGAGTGAAGCCACGTTAATGACAATGTGTACAACCATTGGAGATGTGAGCAGGACAGACGGAACAACTGACGGACAAAGTGTGGACTTTATACCAGTTTTTAAATTGTGTTGATCGGCCACGTAAAGCCAGAGTTATGATAAAATATCTGCAATGTTTGGTTTTCTTCCTGAATACTGTCGTTGTTTATATTTACTGCAGGAAGAAACGGTAAAAACTGCGTTTTATAAGGAAAACGCTCGAAAGCCTGTGAGCAAAAACACTAAAACTCCCAGCCTTTCCTATTGGTGGAAAAATGTACCATGTGGACCAATCAAAGAATGATATGGCAACATGGCCTTTAGTTGTTTAGGACGGGGGAAGTTTTAGGAGTGACGGCGTGTTTGAGATGTGAGAGATTTGAGACGTTTAGCACAAATCTTGTGTAGTTAGTGTGTAGTTAGTGTGTAGTCAGTGTGTAGTTAGTGTGTAGTTAGTGTATAGTTAGTGTATAGTTAGTGTGTAGTTAGTGTGTAGTGTGTAAGTGGACCACATCAGTCCAGCTCTGAGGTCTTTACACTGGCTGCCTGTCCGTCAGAGGATAGACTTTAAAGTTCTGATGCTGGTCTATAAAGCTCTGAATGGTTTAGGACCAAAATACATCAATGACCTCCTGACCCAGTATGAACCATCCAGATCCCTCAGGTCATCTGGATCCGGTCTTTTATCAGTTCCCAGAGTCAGAACCAGACACGGAGAAGCTGCATTCAGCTTTTATGCTCCTTATATCTGGAACAAACTCCCAGAAAGCCTCAGATCAGCTGAAACACTCAGTTTATTTAAATCCAGGTTGAAGACTCACCTGTTCTCAGCTGCATTTGAATAAAGCACCAAATCCACACTTTAAGCTTCAATTTCAAAACTTACATTTAACTACTGATTTTATCTACTGTTCTGATTTTATCTGTTTTGATTTTATATACTGTTTTGTTTGTTTGTTTGTTTGTTAATTAGTTAGTTAGTTTATTTGCTTGTTTTAATCAATTTTAAATCATGCTTTTTATTTGTTCTTGTTTCTAATGTCTCTGTAAAGCACTTTGAATCACCTTGTTGTTGAATTGTGCTATACAAATAAACTTGCCTTGCCTAGTTAGTGTATAGTTAGTGTGTAGTTAGTGTGTAGTTAGTGTATAGTTAGTGTGTAGTTAGTGTGTAGTTAGTGTATAGTTAGTGTGTAGTTAGTGTTTAGTTAGTGTGTAGTTAGTGTATAGTTAGTGTGTAGTTAGTGTGTAGTTAGTGTATAGTTAGTGTGTAGTTAGTGTGTAGTTAGTGTGTAGTTAGTGTGTAGTTAGTGTGTAGTCAGTGTGTAGTTAGTGTGTAGTCAGTAGTGTTGTTGTGTGTAGTTAGTGTGTAGTTAGTGTGTAGTTAGTGTATAGTTAGTGTGTAGTTAGTGTATAGTTAGTGTGTAGTTAGTGTGTAGTTAGTGTGTAGTCAGTGTGTAGTTAGTGTGTAGTTAGTGTATAGTTAGTGTGTAGTTCGTGTGTAGTTAGTGTATAGTTAGTGTGTAGTTAGTGTGTAGTTAGTGTGTAGTTAGTGTGTAGTTAGTGTGTAGTTAGTGTGTAGTCAGTGTGTAGTTAGTGTGTAGTTAGTGTGTAGTTAGTGTGTAGTTAGTGTATAGTTAGTGTGTAGTCAGTGTGTAGTTAGTGTGTAGTCAGTGTGTAGTTAGTGTGTAGTTAGTGTGTAGTGAGTGTGTAGTTAGTGTGTAGTCAGTGTGTAGTTAGTGTGTAGTCAGTGTGTAGTTAGTGTGTAGTCAGTGTGTAGTTAGTGTGTAGTTAGTGTGTAGTCAGTGTGCAGTTAGTGTGTAGTGTAGTCAATAGTTGTGTTGTGTGTCAGAACAATGAGGCGACTGCTGAGTGTTACAGGTGTTACAGCAGTGACACATCTGCTGCTGTCAGGCCTGCAGGTATCAGGCTGTTGTTCTCCTTCATCTCATAGTGGACAGAAATTATTTTTTGGAGCGGCACAAATAATTTGTGTGGCATCAGATTTGATGCAGAACAGCTGATTGTTCTGTAAATAGTTTGAAATGTTTGTTTAAAAACACCTTGGCTGCATTTTTAGGTAAACAGCTGCAAAACACTTTGTTGTTTGCAAAACTCAGTAACTTTTTTGTGAAGAAGTAACTATATAATTAGTTACCCAACATTGGTCATTAATTACTGTATTTTGCAGACAGAGTTACAGACTCTCTCCCAGACCACAGACTCAGAATACAGTCAGAGCTTTATAATAAATAAAGAAAGTTGTGTTTTCAAAATTGGAGTTGAAGTTATTTTTCCTTCCAATAGTGTTAACATGCTGCACAGGACAGGAACAAGATTTTTATAATTTTCATTGTAAGTGGGCTAAAGCAGTTAATTAAAAGTAGTCTAACATAAATGCTGTAATTTGATTACTGTAATAAACGTGTAACTTGGATGGATTGGATGCTGGCGTGACCACAGTGCACACGTCTGCTGTTGCTCACAGTGGTCCAAGGGGACGCTCAGGGAGTTTGTGTTCGCTCAGACACATGAAACATTAATAATAATAATAATAATAATGGATTGCATTTATACAGCGCTTTTTGGGGCCCTCAAAGCGCTTAGAGGGAACACTGGTCCACACTAACGCGTTTTCGTCTGAAAACATAGTTTTCTCTCCCGTCCACACTGAGACGGCGTTTTCCCCAAGGAAAAACGCAGCATTTTGAAAACGCTCTCGAAAACGCATACATTTCAAAAACCAAGCTGTCCCGTTGCAGTGTGGACGATGACGCATGTTGGTCATGTGATGCAGTCATGTGACCAATTAAACAAAGATAGCGGAGGGCATTATACAGCTGTTGTTTTGTTTGACAGCCCTGTTAAAGATTAATCAGTCAGTCTGCACGGGCTCCAGAGAGCTTTTCTTCAAATTCGTTAATTCTCACTCGCTTTTGCAACTTTTTATTTTTATTTTTTATTTTTTATTCCTATTTATTCTATTTATCCCCTTTGTATATTTTATTTATATTTGTCTCTGTATTTATATATGTGTGTGTGTGTATATATATATATATAACATTCTGTAACTGTAACTTCTGTCGGTGCTGTGCTTTTTTGGAAATCGAATTTCCCAGAGGAACCCACCCGAGGGATTAATAAAGTTCTATCTTATCTTTGTACTTTTGTGTTACTCGCAGCAACAACTCCACCTCATTGTGAGTCCATTTAAAAAACTTGGTGCTTTTCCTCCACATTTTGCTGAAGTTTCAAAGAACCGGAAAGTAAATAAGCGGCAGACAGAAATGAGGCAGGTCGAATCTTCTTGCGTTTCACACATGTGCAGGACTGGAACGTCAGCGTTTTCGGCATATGTGTCAATGTGGACGCACAGCTCTGTGAAAACAACTGAAAACGCTAGTGTGGACGCGGAGACGGAAACGCCGTTTTCAATTCTGTCCGGGCTAGAGTGGACGTAGTCTGACTCACAGCTAAGCACTGTGTATAACCAGAGATGTCACGATCTCAGCATTTTGAGTTTTTGCTGTGGACGTATAATTCATTCTTAGATTTTTAGATGTGGTTTATGTTCAAGCTCTTTCAGTATAATGTTTCCTTGTGCTTCTGATTTTCAGTTTGTGTTCATCTTTAGGTTATGTGACATTTAGTCTTATCCCCATGTCCATCTAGTCCCTCTGTGCCATGTCTCGGTAGTGTGTCTGGTCTCCCCAGTCAGTCATGTCTCCAAGTCAATTTTTCTTCAAGTTCACGAGTCTTAGTCTGGGTTTCAGTGTGTATATTAGCTCCTATTTTATTTTGACAGTCTTGTGTGCTTGGGTTTGGTTCTACTTCCCCTGTGTCGTTATCCTGTGATTCCTGTCATTACCTTTTATGCCAGCTCACCTTCTGACTCATGTTATGACTTTCGTATAGTTCATTTGTGGCGGGGGTGTGGTCTCTGGCTCTGCTGTAGGGGAGGGGTGGTGCTCAAGGGGCAGCGCCGAGGACCAGAGACGAGTGTGGAGTGTGGCAGCAGATGAAAAGCTGACTGCCCTGACAGAAGTCGGTGTCAAACCACATGTCGTGACCTTCCCCAGAGGCCTGGTTATGAACTAATCATCTGATTCAGGTGTGTTGACCCAGGGTGAGAGCTGAACCTGCAGGACACCGGCCATCGAGGCCTGGAGTTCCCCTGGAGTCATAATTCAAGCTCCGCTTTCGAGGATGTTAGAAGAAACCTAACATACAACAGCCACATCACAGTGTCAGACTGGACAGCAGGTAGACTGCATCTATCTCAGAGCCATCGTCTCCCCAAAACACTGTCTGCTTCCAGACTCTGCTCTCGTATTGTTTGGTAAAGGGGGCAATTTACAACAATTCCCAAAGTGTCAGCTGAGGCTTTTATTTTGAAATCTTACGATGCAGCTGTGGCTAACTCGAAGCAGTGTGGGTGATGTTGAACCAGGTGACAGACATCACATTTTTATATGCAACTAACTTCCGTGGGTTGACCAGCTGATCCAAGGGAACACAGCTTTATTGACTCAGATAGCTTCTTTGCTACTTTTGGGGTATTCATTAATTTCCTGATGTGCCACTCTTCATCATTTCCTTCGGACACACTTTCTACTCTATGTCAGTGGTGGTGTTCAGTATAATGACAGTGTGTCATTTTTTCCATGCCTCACTCCCTGCAGCCCGGGCATATGGCTGAAATATACTGCCCGGGGTTTTGCCTGGACACTGCTGTCCCTTCTCTGTAGGCCTTAGTTCCCTGGAGAAACAGGTGGTGTTGGAGAGCAGATGCTGGAAGCAGCAGAAATGGTCTTTCCTCACATGCAACCTTAATCGACCATCTCCTGCGTCCAGTCAGTCCAGTATACACACCAGTGCTTACGACGAGTCCTCTGAGGCCTTTCTTAGTTTCTACTCTTGCTCTTTGACACAGTGCTTTGCATGTTCGACGTAGCTGTGAGGTTATGGTCACAGTTTTATATGAATGGCCCAATGCTGAAGCATTCAGTAGAAATGCTCTGATCCTTCCAGTGCTGCACAATCTTTCAACAGCGACCAAACCTATGCCTGCCTTTCAACTCCGGCTCTTTCATGTGGCATTCAAATGCTGAAAATGATTCGGTATTTTTAACTCCACTACCAGCAGCATGATTTCACAGATGTCACGTTTCAGATCTGAAAGAAATATCAGCTGCTAATATTAGGACAGTTGCTATACTTTTCATGCTCCACAGATGATGCATTCTTCTGACTGTATTTCGATTTTTTGTGCATGAATTGACATCTGGTACAGATATTTGTGGTCCCCAGAGGTTATAATGTTCTGCCCGTTCCTCCGGTGCAGGAGTTCAGTACAGAGCTCTAGACCTTGAACAGAAGACGTCTCTGTGGTCTCCTTCTCTCACACATCTTCTGATTTTTTAAAAAGAATCGTGAGCTGACAACTGCACATAAAAATGAATAGAGGTCATTGGGGTAGGCATTGTTCATATACCAAACATAATATAAATCTATGATACGTCTTACATATCTCACATTTCAACCCTCATTTCTCTACATGCTGTAATGTTTGCTTAGAATATCAAACTGAAGAGTTTATTTTTATTCAGGAGTTTATGATTCTGAAGATATGAAGTTTTGCAACACTTTTCTGACATGCTCTCTGTCCTCATCCTTCCCTCCAGCCTCAGGACAGCCTTCATTTTCCTTCCTCTCACTTCCATCATCCTCTGTCTGCAGACAGACTCCTGCTTACAGCCTGATGCTGTTTGCAGCCTGTTTGATGGTTCGAGGCTGAAGAGGAACGCCATCATTTGAAATAATGGAGTAATTTTGATAACTGCTACCAGACTATGTTCAGCGTCTGTTATCATAATAGATCAATAATCTGCTGTGTCTCTTGTTAGCAGTATAAATGTTTGCATCTCCGTATAGCTCTGTACCTCTCTGCAGTCATTTTTATTTCATTTGTCATTTTTTGGTATTTTGGTTGTATTTATTATAGTTTTTTTTATTTTATTTTATTTTTGTTGAGTCTGCCAAACCTCCCAGTAACACTTTCATCAGCTTGCATGTCTTTCATATTCAGTATGATTAGATTTTATTTTTGTAATTACCAACTAATAATGAGAGTTTTATATATTCATGCACCCAGGAACTGTAAATGTTTTAGTTAACTGTGTTACTGACACAAAACTTTAATAAAGAGTGAAAAGTTTTATTTCAAAGTTCAAATAAAACTTGATTTAAAAAATCTGGTTTTTAACACATTCTTAAACACTTTCTTTCCTCTTTGGTTCTCATTTATAAATAAAAAACAGAGATCTGCATAATTTATTTTGAAAAATAAAAATTTAAATGAGCTCTAAATATAACTCAAAGAGCCTGATGAAGGTTGGACTGAAGGTGAACTCAAGATGCTAAAAGCACAAACCAAACATTCATTATATAATTAAAACCTGTCATCCAACTATCTGAAAACTTTTTTTCTCTTAATTGATTAGACACCATCGAATGTGGCATTTGGTCTTGGTTTGTTAAGAGGTCTGTGCTGAAGGGTTGATCTGAGCGGAGCAAACGATTGAATCTGAGGAAAAGTTGGGGTAGCAAAGCAAACCACACAGATACATGGGCTGGTCAGTGTGAGAACTCACATGCTCTAGCTCTAACATGTAGACAGGACCGCTGTCAGGCTTCCTGTATAACTTTGCTAATAATTCTCTTGGCCAGTTCAAAAACTTTCACAACTTGAAAATTTTGAGGTCTAAATGAAATTTGATGTCTACAGAGTTTGAGGGGATTTGGGGTATAAAATCTTTTTACTATCAGTTAAAAACAGTTTCCGGATCTATTTTCAATTAAATTCCCACCGTGTCGCTCTTACATAGAGAGAATTTTGTTTGTACTTTGAACTTCTCCCACACCGACTGGGATGTGCAAGGAGCAAGTTTCCCCAACGCCAAAAGATCTTGTGAATGAAAAGGCTGCTCCATGTGGCTTCTCTTGATAAATTACAGCATGCTGCAAGTTACGCCACATTAAAAATAACCTGAGCAATATACAGACGTAACAAACCAAGAGCTTTGCTTCAGGCCAAAGTAAACAGACTTTATGTTTGCAAACACCTTTAAGGGAAGAGAGCGGGAGACAGGCCATTACCAGGGCCACCGTGACCTGGAGCAAACCTCGCTCTCTCCCCATCGCTCTCTTTATCTCTCTGGGCCGCACTGCAGCCACACTGGTTCTAATTGAAAGTGCTGTGAAATATAGATGAACACAGGAAGCAGACAGGCTGTTCCTTCCCCTTGCCTTCTTGCATCCTCCATCTCGTCTCTCATCCCTCTTTATCCTTTTATCTCTTTATCTGCCTCTCCTCTTGAGGTCAGACTAGTCTCGCACTCTCTCGTATTTCCTCCTCTAGTCTCTCTCACTTTGTCACAACTCTGGACAGGTTAGGAGTCAAAAAAGAGTCACAACAACCAATCAATTATCATTTATATTAATGCTATGTAGACGAGCGTATGTGGGTGTCCGACCCCAGGAGTTTGGATTATATTGGCCTTTATGTATTTTTCTGGGTTGTCCCTTTTGTTTCGTATCAGTTGCCCTGTATTTTTGTAGTTTTCTGACTATAAGGCGCACTTAAAATCCTTTAATTTTCTCAAAAATCGACAGTGCACCTTATGTATGAATTGTGGTTGTGCTTACTGACCTCGGACCAATTTTATGTGCTACACGGCGCTCAGCAATCTGTCAAAAATGTTTTAGTTCACTTGATGGATTGTTGGAGCAATATGGCTACCATAGTCAGGAGCCTCACGGAGGAATCTGGGTCCTAAACTCCGCTACAGGTCCCAAAGTCAAACGAACACTGCGGCATCACTGAGAGTTAAAAACTGTCTAAATCAGCGGTCCCCAACCTTTTTTGTGCTATGGACCGGTTTAATGTCAGACAATATTTTCACTGACCGGCCTTTAAGGTGTCGCAGATAAATACAACAAAATGATACGACCAATGACTCTGCCCCTTAATGCTCTCTTGTCGCTATGGTAAGGCATAAATAT
Organism: Aulonocara stuartgranti; assembly: GCF_965226115.1. Classification (NCBI taxonomy): domain Eukaryota; kingdom Metazoa; phylum Chordata; class Actinopteri; order Cichliformes; family Cichlidae; genus Aulonocara; species Aulonocara stuartgranti. Next base: position 1,226,593 of record NC_138957.1, on the reverse strand, counting down.
TTATTTTATAATAAGACACACAACTACAACACGGGAAAAGACCCAGGGAAACCGAGTTAATGATAAAAATCCTGAAAGCCACAAATTTCACACCGAAGCGTCAACTCTCACAGCCCAGTACCAAACGACTCACAGACTGGTACCAGTCCATGGCCCGGGGGTTGGGGACCGCTGCTCTAAATTCTTTCATCTTTAATAAAATGATCAGAGTTGCTGCTTTACCAGGTGTAACTATTAAAATCCAGGCATCCATGAAAACAGAATTTATCAAATTTAACAGAGATAGAAGTGAGCAGGAAGTTAGCTCGCTAGTTATCACCTAAACATGATATTATCACTGCTGGGGCAGCAGTCGTGTGGTGTAGTGAGAAAAGGATCCAAAATGCAGGTACTGGCTGGGGTGCGAGTGAGTGTTTATTTGTAATGAAAGTGAAGTACAAAACAGGAAATAAACAGGGAGCAACTAAATCCTAAACTGGGAAAACTAATACACAAACCTGAAAACATGAGGACATGTTGCAAGGAATACCAAAATACACAGAGTAAAGCAGACGACGCTACAAGGAGCATAGGCAGACATGCACTATAGATACATACACGGTAATGAGGGGAAATAACATGCAGGGGTGGACACAGGTGGAACTAATGGGCATAACGAGACACAGACCTTCAAAGTAAAACAGGAAACTTACAGACTGTTTTACAACACAAACTTGGGGACAAGAACAGAACACAGAGGAAAGACACAGATAGGGATGATAAAACGCTAAACACCAGAACCAACCCTAAGAACCAATGCAAAATCAGGATTAACACAAAACACAAAGCGATACCAAAAATGAAACAAAACGACCCAGGACCACGGCAGATATAGCATCAAACGTACAGCTCTGCTATCACTTCCAACATAAATGAAGACAGGAAACTAAACAGCAGTGACATTTGTAGGGTTACTGAAGTTGGGCTAGCTCAGGCGTTCCCAAAGTGTGGGGTGTGCCCCCTAGGGGTCATGCAGAGCCATTGCAGTAAGGGTGCAGTATGAATTTTTTTTTTTTTTGGCCTGTCCCGTTTGGCTCTTTTGCATCAGAATTGTTGTCTAAAGGCAAAGAAAGATGCCCAACGGATTTACTTTACCAAATTGACCGTCCCAGCCTTGCCGTAATGGTCCATTTGATTCACCTTTTATTGTTCATTTTATTTTCACTTACTGAATACGGGACAGACTTGACTGGGGGAAAGAAGGGGAGAAAGAAAGAGGGAAAGAGAAACAGCTGAGAAGAGGGACGGGGGAGAAGGGCAAAAGACAAAAACCAACAGAACGGGCAGAGAAAAAAAAAAATTAATAAAAAATGCATCTATCAATCACCTGGATCACCTGCTGAGAAAGAAAAAAGAGAACAAGCAGAAGAGAACAAGAGTAATAGAATAAACAACATCACAATGATATGCACGGTGGCACAGTAGTTAGCACTGTTGCCGCACAGCAAGAAGGTCCTGAGTTCAATTCCACCATCAGGCCGGGGTCTTTCTGTGTGGAGTTTGCATGTTCTCCCCGTGTTTGCGTGGGTTCTCTCCGGGTACTCCGGCTTCCTCCCACCGTCCAAAGACATGCAGCTTGTGGGGATAGGTTAATTGGATAATCCAAATTGTCACTAGGTGTGAATGTGAGCATGAATGGTTGTCTGTCTGTGTGTGTTAGCCCTGCGACAGACTGGCGACCCGTCCAGGGTGTACCCCGCCTTTCACCCTATGACAGCTGGGATAGGCTCCAGCGCCCCCCCGCGACCCTGAAAAGGATAAGCGGAAGCGAATGGATGGATGGATGGATGGATGGACAATGATATATGGGAATATGACAGTAAATACTAAATATTAAACATTATTGTGCAGCACGTAAGATCGACAGCACAAGTGTGCTTTGAGGTAGGAGCCAAAAAGGGTGTAGTTTGTGGGTGTGATCACCCGTGTGTGCACCTGTGAGCATGGACGCGCTTGTATTTAAAAGGTTCCTTCATGTAATGATCTGCTAGAGGGTGTGGGGGGGCCACAGCCCCGTCCTCCAGGGTATGAAGCAGGTATTTTTATTTAACCTTTATTTAACCAGGAATGTCCCGTTGAGATCAAAGACCTCTTTTTCAAGGGAGTCCTGGCCAAGAGGCAGCACATTTCAAGACAAATACATACGAACAAACAAAGTTAAAATTACACAAAACAATTACACATTATTGAGGCAGCCTGTAGGCCTTTGAGTTTAGTTTTAAAAACATTTAAAGACAACAATTCAGTTAATTTCCAGTCTTTCTGTAACATGTTCCATGAAAAAGGCGCAGAGTGGACAAAGGCTTTCTTACCCAGCTCTGTGCGGACAAGGGGAACAGACAACAGCAGCTGATCATTTGAGCGCAAGGAGTAAGAACCACTATTTGTCCTTGTGACCAAAGTACAAATATAAGGAGGCAGCAATCCAAGCATAGCTTTGTAAATAAAAGTGTACCAATGCCCCTGTCTTCTAATGGCCAAAGAAGGCCATTTTACTCTTAATTACAAATCACAGTGATGGGTCAGGTATTTACAATTGGTAATAAACCTCAAGGAAGCATGATACATCGTGTCCAACATTAGAAGACATGAAGAAGAAGCGTTCATATACAGAATGTCACCATAATCTAACACAGATAAAAAGGTTGCAGTGACAAGACGTTTTTTTACTGCAAAAGAAAAGCACTGTTTATTACGGAAGAAAAAACGAAGTTTAAGTCTCAGTTTCTTTACTAGTCTCTCTATATGTGGTTTAAAGGTGAAGGAGTCATCAATCCAGACACCAAGGTATTTATATTCATGAACTATCTCTATGACATTTCCTTCAAGGGTGGACACCACTGGAATAGGCTCCGGGACCTTCTTTGACTTGGAAAACAACATTAGCTTAGTCTTGTCAGCATTGAGAACTAATTTTAGCTGAATAAGTGAATGCTGGAAAGCAACAAAGGCTTTCTGTAAAGTTTCAATGGCCTGAGCAAGAGATGATCCATAACAGTAAATAACTGTGTCGTCAGCATAAAAATGCAAATTTGTGTCTGAGACATTTTGACCCAAGTCATTGATATATAAAAGGAACAGAAGGGGACCCAAAACTGAGCCCTGTGCCACCCCCTTGTGGACAGCAACAAATTTAGAACAAAGACCTTCAAGTTTAATGCACTGGGTTCTATTTTTCAGATAATTTGAGAACCACGCTAATGCATGTTCTGACAATCCAAGGCTGAGCAGTCTGTTTTTTAGGACTGCATGATCAACAGTGTCAAAAGCTTTTGAGAGGTCAATAAAGAGTGACGCACAGTACAATTTCTTATCAAGTGCCACAATAATATCATTTATCACTTTCATAGTGGCAGTGTTAGTACTGTGTTTTTTCCTGAAGCCTGACTGAAATTTGGAGACAATATCATTAGAGTAAAAAACTCTTTCAACTGGTCACAAACTAGAGATTCCAGGATTTTGGATAAAACACACAAATTTGATATTGGCCTATAATTAGTCAACACCGATGGATCACCTCCTTTCAATAAAGGCAAAACGAAAGCTGATTTCCAAACCGCTGGAATTTCTTTGGTTTTAATTGAAAAATTAAATAGAATTGAGAGTGGTTCTGCAATAAAATCAGCTGCCAACTTCAAAAAATAAGGTTCCATCAAGTCTGGACCAGGAGGTTTTCTGTGATCCAAAGCCTTTAAAGCTTTATGCACTTCATAAACACTAAAAGGTACAAAGTTAAAACGGTCTCCAGAAAACATAGAGAGTTCTGGGCAAGTATTTGTTAAAAAAGTTTCTGCAGAAGCAAACAAGGAACCCACTGATAGAAAGTGTTCATTGAAACAATTCAAAATTTCAGTTTTATCATTAATTGAGACTGAATCTTTTACAACAGATTTAGGAAAGGTTTGAGTCATTTTATTGGCGGAAAAAGACTTGATTACTTTCCAAAATTTCTGTGGATCATTGAGGTTCTCAGTGGTGACAGACAAAAAATATTCAGATTTGGCCTTTTTAATAAGAGAAGTACATTTATTTCTAAGCTGTTTGAAAACAGACCAATCAGTGGAAGTATCTGTTTGTCTCGCCTTGTCCCATGCTCTATTACGCTTGTGTATGCTATCTGCGAGTGTCTGCGAAAACCAAGGATTTTCTCGACCTTTAATTCTAACTTTCCGTAAGGGGGCATGTTTATTAACAATTCCCATAAAACTTTCCTTAAAATATGTCCAAGCTAGCTCTACATCTGGTAATAGTCCGATTTTTTCCCAATTAACTAATGACAAATCATGATGAAAAGCCTGTTCATTAAATTGTTTAAGATTCCTTTTGCACACTATGCGTGGCTTACATTTTGGAATTTTAGCATTTCTGCAAACAGCAACAACACAGTGATCACTTAGGTCATTACAGAAAACACCAAGTGAAGAGAATTTATGAGGTACATTTGTTAAAACCAAATCAATTAATGTAGACTTTTCAGGGCATTTAAGATTTGGCCTGGTAGGAAGATAGACTAGCTGGGTAAAATTAATTGAATCGCAGAATTCTTTAAATTCACCAGAAGTTGCATTTAGCCAGTCCCAGTTCAAGTCTCCAGCCATTAGTAGTTCGGTATAATTTAGTTTAGCCAAAAGGTGCTTTAATGAAGATAATGCCTCTTTTGAAGCAGATGGGGGCCTGTAACACCCAGCAATGGTTATCGAAAAAGTATTAGCAATATCTACATTCAAGGCCAAAAACTCCATTTGTTTGCATATCGATTGGGACAGAACAATCGAAGCATTAAATCTTGATTTGACATAAATAGCTACACTGCCTCCTTTTTTTGGCCTATCAGTGCGATATACATTGTACCCATATATGTTAATGTCTTCATTAGTAATAGATTTAGTTAACCAAGTTTCAGAAATTATAACAACATCTGCATCTGTAGATTTAACCCAAATTTTGACCATGTCCATCTTCGGTAGTAGGCTGCGCACATTAAGATGAATATATTTGACACCAGACATTATTTTAAAATCAGAAGGAGTCTGGGAATATTGCAGTTCAGGGCCAGGATTTGGTTGCACATTTCCTGACAAAAGTAGAAGCAAGACAATCAACAACCTCTGTTTCGCCTTTGATTTGGGTTCAATGCTTTGATATGTTGAACCCGAGCTGAAACCTCCATTAAATGGGCAAATGAAATAAGTATGCAAGGCCAGAATAGACTGAAGTTTAGGTAAGTCTCTGGGCAAAACATGCATGAAACTAATGTCATGATCCAACTGAGTTGATAACTGCTCTGATTTTTGCAACATTATAGAGCGTGTTCCTTTTTCAAAATTCTCTTGTAGATAAAAATCATTTTCAGAGGTTCCCCTGCTATGTGTCCATAAGCAATTGCTTATCCGAGGGTCCAAAAAGGCCAAGAGGCAAATTAGAATAGTAAATACTGCCATCATCCACAATTTTAGTACTTAACAGAAGTGAACAGTACAGACCTCTGGGTGAAGCAAACCAGTTAGCTCCAGGAAAATGGCACCGGACCAGACCTAAGCCAGTTAACTCCAAAAGGATAGCGCTGGGCCAGGCCTAAGCCGGTTTACTCCTGGAGGACAGTGCAGGGGCAGATCTTAGCCAATTTGCTCCTGTGGGAAGATGCTGGATCGGGCCTAAGCCAATTAGCTCCTGAAGGACGGTGCAGGGCCAGGCCTAAGCCAGTTGTATGGAGGAGATCAAAACTCCAGACATCCAGAGGCCCCCAGAACACAAGAGACCAAGGAAGACCAACAGAGGGGCAGCTGCGCCACTGTCCCAGAAAGAGCTGAGGAGAGTCCCAGATGAGGGCTCACTCAGCAGCCGCGGAGCAGAAGCCAGGGGGGGTTGCAGTGACGCGCCCGTGAGCTCCGCCGGCAGCCAGCTGTGCCTGAGTGACCGAGCCCCAGGCCGAGAGGCCGAGGGCACCCCACCTCCGAAGTGGCCCGAGCGAGCCCCAGGCTCCAGGCCCCGATAAGCGGCCGCCAAGGAGTGAACCGGTGGGTACCTGAATGCCCATCCCCAGACACAAAGAACCACCAACGCACCGATGTCTGAGGGCATCTGCCACTAGCAGGGGAAGTGGTGGTGGTGGGAGATAGGCCTCCATACCTTGGAGGGCCTGAGATGTCCCCAGAGAGGTGACGTCTGATACCCAGCCTGACATATAGACACAGACATACAGGCACACACAGACACAAACATCCATTCCCACCCTCATGCTCTCATATGCACTTACTCCACACTCAACCAACGTGGAGACAGACATAAAGAGACGCTGTACACACGATCACACAAGTTCCCCCGCTGACCCCAGTAGGCACCCCCATACTCTGCAACCCGCCAGGGAAAGGGGGCCCAGGCCCATCCAGACCGGGGCCCAGTGCAGCAGCGCCTCCCGGCCCCACAGAGCCCGGGACAGTCCACCCAACCCCACCACAGAGAAAACTGCACCCACCCCACCATCCACTCATCTTCCAGACTACATAAGACAATAGACGCCCAGGCTGAGATCTTCCTCCACCTCTCCTGTATCTCCCCCTCCTGCAGAGAGAGTTCCTGAAGAAAGGAAAGCTCCTGCAAGATGTGACAATCTCCCCCACCAGTTGAAGAGCCCCCCAGGTGGCTCGACGCACCGGCGTGGGTGCGGTATGAATTAAAAAAAACAAAACAACGCTTGGACACTGCTAGCATAATGGACAGGTTTTTTGACGGGGCTCCCACACAAACGAAAAGAGAAAGATGTAAAATAATTACACCATAAAGATGGTTTGTTTAGTGGTTTATTTTATTGCAATCTGTAATTTGTTTCAGTTAATTTTTATTTAACGGTTTACAAAAGGTTTGAGGGGTGGAATAAACTGCAATGGAGTTTAAAAACAAAATATGGGTGTGTGTGATTGGAAGATGTGTTGGTGCAGGGGAGGGGTTCTTGTAAAACCACCCAGCCAACATGTATATATGGTCCCCACCTGGTTTTTGCTCGTGCTGGATGGGTACCATCTGGGCATGGGCTCAAACTGGGCTTTTTGTATGGGGCCTACGTGGGTTTCTCATATTAAACCCATATGGGCAATCCCAAGTGGGCACTTTTAGTAGCTCCTTGCTGGGTCAAACATGGGAAACACTTAACTTGGTTCAAAATGGGAAACACACGTAGGACCCACTTGGGTTTTTCACCTGGGTTAGACATGGGCAAACACAGTCATTTAAAGAAAAGCTGTTGTTGTGAGCCCCAGGTGGGGCAAAGTTAGGTAATCAATATTTTTTTTTTTGTACTGATGAGACAGGTGGGGCCCACCTGGTTAAACTATATGGGTCACACATAGGCAAATGCAAGTCAGACCCTGTCTGACATGTCCACATGTCTATGTGGGCCCCAAATGGTTAAGTTAATATGGGCATATATTTTACATGGCCTCAAAATTGTTTAGTATATATGGGACCCATTTGGGTTTCTAACATTAAATCCATATGGATAAACCTGGGTGGGCATCCAATGTAGGTCCTACTTAGGTCATTGATGGTCAATATTGTGCATTGGTTCAAAACCGTTGCACATGGTTATGTGAGGATTCTTCTTCTGTGAAGACCCTGAGAAAGTGTTATTTGAATAAATTATTCCAAACAAGCCCATTACAGATTGCACACAGTCCAGGGAGACTTCTGAAAGTCAAATTATAGAAAGAATCTCAAAAGTATGAACATAAATCTCTTTTATATCCTGCAGACGGCACCCATGGGGTACCATTTTTGGCATTCTCTAACAAATCACCCTAATATTTGGCACAACCTCAGTCTATCACTTTTGCTATCCTTAGGTACAGTCAGATGTTCTTTACCTTTCATTTTTGACCCTCTCAGTATTTAGCCTTGGCTAGGGAGTATGTTCAAAGTCCATGTTGCACACTATTCCAAACAACTGGTTTGCAATGGGTTACTTTTTAAGTTTAGATTTCATTTTAAGTACTTAACTTGAACTTTCAGCGCTCCGCATGGTGAGGCTCAGATAAGATAAAATAAGGACTTCATTGATTCTATCCATCCATTTTCTTCCGCTTATCCGGGGCACGGTCGCGGGGGCAGCAGCCCAGGCAGAGAAACCCAAATCTCCCTCTACCCAGCCACCTCCTCCAGCTTATCTGGGGGAACACCAAGGCGTTCCCAGGCCAGCCGAGAGATATAATCGCTCCAGCGTGTCCTGGATCTGCCGGGTCTGCCCCGGGGCCTCCTCCCGGTGGGACATGCCCGGAAAACCTCGCCCAGGAGGCATCCTTGTCAGATGCCTGAACCACCTCAACTGGCTCCTTTTGCTGTGGAGGAGCAGCGGCGCTACTCTGAGCCCCTCCTGAATGGCCGAACTTCTGACCCTATCTCTAAGGGAGAGGCCAGCCACCCTTCAGAGGATGCCCATTTCCGCGGCTTGTATTTGCGATCTCGTTCTTTCGGTCACTACCCACAGCTCGTGGCCATAGGTGAGGGTAGGGACGTAGATCGACCGGGAAATTGAGAGCTTCGCTTTTACACTCAGCTCTCTCTTCACCACGACGGACCGGTACCTCGTCCACATCACTGCAGCCGCTGCACCAATCCGTCTGTTGATCTCTCGCTCCCTTCTCCCATCACTCGTGAACAAGACCCCGAGATACTTAAACTCCTTCACTTGGGGCAGGGTCACGTCCCTGACCCGGAGTGGGCACTCCACCCTTTTCCAGCTGAGGACCATGGCCTCAGATTTCTCATTCCCACCGCTTCACACTCGGCTGCGAACCGTTCCAAGGCGAGCTGGAGGCCATCACCTGATGAAGCCAATAGGACCACATTATCCACAAAAAGCAGAGATGAGATTCTGAGGCCACCGAAGTGAAAGCCCTCCGCCACTTGGCTGCGCCTAGAAATTCTGTCCATGAAAATTATGAACAGAATCGGTGACAAAGGGCAGCCCTGGTGGAGTCCATCACCCACCGGGAACGAGTCCGACTTATTGCTGGCAATGCGAACCAAGCTCTTGCAACGGTTGTATAGGGATCGAATGGCCCGTAGCAATGGGCCAGACACCCCATACTCCCGCAACACCTCCCACAGGACACCCCGAGGGACACGGTCGAATGCCTTCTCCAAGTTCACAAAACACATGTAGACTGGTTGGGCAAACTCCCATGCACCCTCAAGTATCCTTGAGAGGATAAAGAGCTGGTCCAGTGTTCCACGACCAGGACGAAAACCGGATTGTTCCTCCTGTATCCGAGTTTCAACTAACGGACGGACTCTCCTCTCCAGCACCCTGGCATAGACTTTCCCAGGGAGGCTAAGGAGTGTGATCCCTCTGTAGTTGGAACACATCCTCCGGTCCCCTTTCTTAAAGATGGGGACCACCACCCCGGTCTGCCAGTCCAGGGGTACTGCCCCTGTTCTCCATGCAACATTGCAGAGACGTGTCAACCAGGACAGCCCTACAATGTCCAGAGCCTTCAGGAACTCGGGGCACACCTCGTCCACCCCAGGGGCTCTGCCACCAAGGAGTTGTTTAACTGCCTCAGTGACCTTGCCCCCAGAGATTGGCGGGTCATCCCCTTCATCCCCAGACTCTGCTTTCACCAAGGAAGATGTGTCAGTGGGATTGAGGAGGTCCTCAAGGTATTCCTTCCACCGCCTGACCCGGTAGGACTCCTTCTTCAGCTTGGTGGCTCCCTTCACCTCTGGTGTCCACCATTTGGTTCGGGGATTACCACCATGGCAGGCACCAACTACCTTGCGGCTGCAGCTCAGTGCAGCGGCTTCAGCAATAGAGGTGCTGAACATGGTCCATTCAGAATCTCAATGTCCCCAGTCTCCCTCAGAATGCTGTTGAAGCTCTGCCGGAGGTGTGTGTTGAAGATCTCGCAGACTGGGGTCTCTGCTAGACGTTCCCAGCACACCCTCACTGTACGTTTGGGCGCGCCAGGTCTGTCCAGCGTCCTCCCCCGCCACCTGATCCAGCTCACCACCAGGTGGTGATCAGTTAACAGCTCAGCCCCTTTCTTTACCCGAGTGTCCAAAACATATGGCCTCAGGTCTGGTGATACGATTACAAAATCGATAATCGACCTGTGGCCTAGAGTGTCCTGGTGCCACGTGCACTTATGGACACTCTTATGGTCGAACATGGTGTTCGTTATGTCCAAACTGTGGTTTGCATTGAAGTCCAATAACGAAACACCGCTCGGGTTCAGATCCGGGGGGCCGTTCCTCCCAATCACTGCTGTGCCCACCTGGGACCCATTATTATCCTCCTCCTAACATTATAGTTAGGGCTGGACCAGGTGACCCTGAATCCTCCCTTAGTTATGCTGCAATTTCAATTTTCAATTTCAATTTTATTTCTATAGCACATTTAAAAGTCACAGGTACAACAAAGTGCTTCACAGACGAGCAATAGACGTAGGCTGCCGGGGGATTCCCATGATGCATTGAGTTTTTCCTTTCCAGTCACCTTTCTCACTCACTATGTGTTAACAGACCTCTCTGCATTGAATCATATCTGTTATTAACCTCTGTCTCTCTTCCACAGCATGTCTTCATCCTGTCTTCCTTCTCTCACCCCAACCGATCGCAGCAGATGGCCCCGCCCCTCCCTGAGCCTGGTTCTGCCGGAGGTTTCTTCCTGTTAAAAGGGAGTTTTTCCTTCCCACTGTCGCCAAAGTGCTGCTCACAGGGGGTCATATGATTGTTGGGTTTTTCTCTGTATCTATGAAGCGCCTTGAGGCAACATTTGTTGTGATTTGGCGCTATATAAATAAAATTGAAATTGAATTGAATCTCCCCCACCTGCAGAGTGAACTCCTGGAGACCAGAGAACTTCTGCAAGGATGTAACAACCTCCCCACCAGTTGAAGAGCCCCCCCAGTTGGCTCAATGCACCGTAGGGCCCCCGCGCCAGGGCATGCACCCACCCGCCCACAACCTCGGCGACACACCAACCAGAATCCAAGCCCCCAAGGCCCAGCCAGAGCCCCAGCCCAGACACTTTCTCAAACACCATCTTTGACATGTAAGTAACTTTTATATTATTTGTATTACTTATTAGCCACATTCAATAACTTGCACAGATTATTTTGAAAAGTGATAGTCTATGGGGCTTCCTGGAAAGGAGTGCATTGCTTCATTTTATTTATTTATTTATTTTTACTGGTAATCAGTATATATATATTTACTTAGGCACAGGAGGCAAAGATCAATTTTAAAATTTAACATTTATTTACATTTCAATCTTTTATGCTAACAATAATGCCAACGGTGTTCTCTTCACTTGTCCCACAACTCTGACAGTTTTAGTCCTCTGCTCCTCTCACAATTGGCTGATTTCCATCTGAGCTGCTACTGTCAACTGCATCAAACTGATTTTTCATTGCCTTGTTATTCTAATCTTTATCTGCGTTTGGGGCTCCAAACATTCACACCTGCTGTTAGTAACCAGAGCTCACAAGAGTGTAAGGGTTAGGGTTAGGGGTTAGTTCAATAAAGCGATTAATGTGTTCACTACTTGACTTCAATGAACCGGTAACTCATCAAATCTATATTTCATAGGAAGTACATTACTGATTAAAGTGGTAATAAAAATAGCATCCAATGAAAATCTTTATTTCCTGCTTTAAAAAAAACACTGCTGTGAGCTCGGTTTTCTAACAGCAGGTGTGAACATCTACAGTCTTTAAGCTCTGGTAAAGATTTTAACACTAAATGAGTTTGATGGTGTTGACTGCAGCAGCTCAATGTTAATCAATCACAAATTTAACAATCCAATCAGAGAACAGACAGGTTTGGCTGTTGTAGCGGTGCTTTACAGAGCTTCAGGTCCTGGAAGAATAAATTCCCTTTTACATACCAGCCCAGCATTTTCTTTCATCACTACAAAGGAAAACTGTGTGTGTCCGAGTTCGGTGGTTTTTGTGTCATAGGGCTTATAATACGTGTAAAACTCTGGCCAGGGACCATCACATCACACAGCTACCATATTTTTCTGTTGCTATGATGTTTCTTTACTGAGATGTTGTTACTTTTATGCCAGATGTAAGGAGAAACCGTCCAGAAAGTTACATTTTTTATCCTAATCAAATATTTGATTCTGATAATTGATAAAGATTTTTTTAATTTTTGTTCTGCTATGATAGATTATACAAATTTTGGCCAATTCCTATTTATTTTAACCCTTTAGCCCCCAACAAGTCGCCAGCGACAGGTTTTTCCAAACCTGAGCTCTACCAGGGGCCCAACACGCCTGGACTTATTTAAAGGAAAGAGATGCCCGAAAATAAACCACAGGGTCAAGTACTTGATTAATTTACTAGTTAATTCAAATTGGCTATTCTAAATCTTTTATTCATGTACATTTTGATTGCCTTTTTCAGTAAAAACAGCTCAATTTCAATTTCGTTTTTTTTTCTGTTAATAATCCCTGATTACACTCTTATAGTAAGAGTAGTAGTAATCCTGAAAAACGGGACAAGAGCACACACACTCACAGCTGATTTTATGACACTTTTACAGCTAAAACAATACAGTGGAACCCCGACTGACGAATACCCCATTTAACGAAAAATTCAAGTTACAAAGGCGCTTAACGGCAATATTTCTGCCCGAGTTATGGCAAAATGCCCGCGTAACAAAATCCGCTGGCTCTGATTAGCTGAGCCGACAATGCCCACAATACCTTCCGAATCATGTGACAACCAGAGATGGGCAGTAACTGTAATCTGATTACCTTTTTCAGGTAACGAGTAAAGTAAGGGATTACTATTGCAAAATCGGTAATTAGATTACCGTTACTTTCCCGTAGGAACGCTGCATTACTGCGTTACTAAAACTGTGATGTTTTTGCGAGAATGTCTCATGACAGTGACGTAAGCGAGTGCGACGTTAGTGACAACAGCTGTGTGCAGATCAACAGTGCATCATATATCGAGTGCAGAGAGAGTATGAGCGTGCAGCGTTTAATATGAGGTGCCGTAAGGGACATTATTACTGAAACGCTCTCACACACACAACTGAAACGCTCTCACACACACAACTGAAACGCTCTCACACACACTACTGAAACGCTCTCACACACACTACTGAAACGCTCTCACACACACCACTGAAACGCTCTCACACACACCACTGAAACGCTCTCACACACACTACTGAAACGCTCTCACACACACTACTGAAACGCTCTCACACACACAACTGAAACGCTCTCGCACACACAACTGAAACGCTCTCACACACACTACTGAAACGCTCTCACACACACTACTGAAACGCTCTCACACACACAACTGAAACGCTCTCACACACACAACTGAAACGCTCTCACACACACTACTGAAACGCTCTCACACACACCACTGAAACGCTCTCACACACACTACTGAAACGCTCTCACACACACAACTGAAACGCTCTCACACACACCACTGAAACGCTCTCACACACACTACTGAAACGCTCTCACACACACCACTGAAACGCTCTCACACACACAACTGAAACGCTCTCATACACACTACTGAAACGCTCTCACACACACTACTGAAACGCTCTCACACACACAACTGAAACGCTCTCACACACACCACTGAAACGCTCTCACACACACTACTGAAACGCTCTCACACACACAACTGAAACGCTCTCACACACACCACTGAAACGCTCTCACACACACTACTGAAACGCTCTCATACACACTACTGAAACGCTCTCACACACACTACTGAAACGCTCTCACACACACAACTGAAACGCTCTCACACACACAACTGAAACGCTCTCACACACACTACTGAAACGCTCTCACACACACCACTGAAACGCTCTCACACACACTACTGAAACGCTCTCACACACACTACTGAAATTTTAGCTCTCACACACACTACTGAAACGCTCTCACACACACAACTGAAACGCTCTCACACACACTACTGAAACGCTCTCACACACACAACTGAAACGCTCTCACACACACAACTGAAACGCTCTCATACACACAACTGAAACGCTCTCACACACACCACTGAAACGCTCTCACACACACAACTGAAACGCTCTCACACACACTACTGAAACGCTCTCACACACACTACTGAAACGCTCTCACACACACCACTGAAACGCTCTCACACACACTACTGAAACGCTCTCACACACACAACTGAAACGCTCTCACACACACCACTGAAACGCTCTCACACACACTACTGAAACGCTCTCACACACACAACTGAAACGCTCTCACACACACTACTGAAACGCTCTCACACACACAACTGAAACGCTCTCACACACACAACTGAAACGCTCTCACACACACCACTGAAACGCTCTCACACACACAACTGAAACGCTCTCACACACACAACTGAAACGCTCTCACACACACTACTGAAACGCTCTCACACACACTACTGAAACGCTCTCACACACACCACTGAAACGCTCTCACACACACTACTGAAACGCTCTCACACACACAACTGAAACGCTCTCACACACACTACTGAAACGCTCTCACACACACTACTGAAACGCTCTCACACACACCACTGAAACGCTCTCACACACACTACTGAAACGCTCTCACACACACAACTGAAACGCTCTCACACACACCACTGAAACGCTCTCACACACACTACTGAAACGCTCTCACACACACCACTGAAACGCTCTCACACACACTACTGAAACGCTCTCACACACACAACTGAAACGCTCTCACACACACCACTGAAACGCTCTCACACACACCACTGAAACGCTCTCACACACACTACTGAAACGCTCTCACACACACTACTGAAATTTTAGCTCTCACACACACCACTGAAACGCTCTCACACACACAACTGAAACGCTCTCACACACACCACTGAAACGCTCTCACACACACTACTGAAACGCTCTCACACACACAACTGAAACGCTCTCACACACACCACTGAAACGCTCTCACACACACAACTGAAACGCTCTCACACACACTACTGAAACGCTCTCACACACACCACTGAAACGCTCTCACACACACCACTGAAACGCTCTCACACACACAACTGAAACGCTCTCATACACACTACTGAAACGCTCTCACACACACAACTGAAACGCTCTCACACACACAACTGAAACGCTCTCACACACACAACTGAAACGCTCTCACACACACTACTGAAACGCTCTCACACACACAACTGAAACGCTCTCACACACACAACTGAAACGCTCTCACACACACAACTGAAACGCTCTCACACACACTACTGAAACGCTCTCACACACACAACTGAAACGCTCTCACACACACTACTGAAACGCTCTCACACACACTACTGAAACGCTCTCACACACACTACTGAAATTTTAGCTCTCACACACACTACTGAAACGCTCTCACACACACAACTGAAACGCTCTCACACACACTACTGAAACGCTGTCACACACACTACTGAAACGCTCTCACACACACTACTGAAACGCTCTCGCACACACAACTGAAACGCTCTCACACACACCACTGAAACGCTCTCACACACACAACTGAAACGCTCTCACACACACAACTGAAACGCTCTCACACACACAACTGAAACGCTCTCACACACACAACTGAAACGCTCTCACACACACTACTGAAACGCTCTCACACACACAACTGAAACGCTCTCACACACACTACTGAAACGCTCTCACACACACTACTGAAATTTTAGCTCTCACACACACTACTGAAACGCTCTCACACACACAACTGAAACGCTCTCACACACACAACTGAAACGCTCTCACACACACTACTGAAACGCTCTCACACACACTACTGAAACGCTCTCACACACACAACTGAAACGCTCTCACACACACTACTGAAACGCTCTCACACACACTACTGAAACGCTCTCACACACACAACTGAAACGCTCTCACACACACAACTGAAACGCTCTCACACACACAACTGAAACGCTCTCACACACACTACTGAAACGCTCTCACACACACAACTGAAACGCTCTCACACACACAACTGAAACGCTCTCACACACACTACTGAAATTTTAGCTCTCACACACACTACTGAAACGCTCTCACACACACCACTGAAACGCTCTCACACACACAACTGAAACGCTCTCACACACACAACTGAAACGCTCTCACACACACAACTGAAACGCTCTCACACACACTACTGAAATTTTAGCTCTCACACACACTACTGAAACGCTCTCACACACACCACTGAAACGCTCTCACACACACCACTGAAACGCTCTCACACACACAACTGAAACGCTCTCACACACACTACTGAAACACTCTCACACACACAACTGAAACGCTCTCACACACACCACTGAAACGCTCTCACACACACTACTGAAACGCTCTCACACACACTACTGAAATTTTAGCTCTCACACACACCACTGAAACGCTCTCACACACACTACTGAAACGCTCTCACACACACAACTGAAACGCTCTCACACACACAACTGAAACGCTCTCACACACACCACTGAAACGCTCTCACACACACTACTGAAATTTTAGCTCTCACACACACAACTGAAACGCTCTCACACACACAACTGAAACGCTCTCACACACACCACTGAAACGCTCTCACACACACAACTGAAACGCTCTCACACACACTACTGAAATTTTAGCTCTCACACACACTACTGAAACGCTCTCACACACACTACTGAAACGCTCTCACACACACCACTGAAACGCTCTCACACACACTACTGAAATTTTAGCTCTCACACACACCACTGAAACGCTCTCACACACACAACTGAAACGCTCTCACACACACTACTGAAACGCTCTCACACACACAACTGAAACGCTCTCATACACACTACTGAAACGCTCTCACACACACTACTGAAACGCTCTCACACACACTACTGAAACGCTCTCACACACACAACTGAAACGCTCTCACACACACCACTGAAACGCTCTCACACACACTACTGAAATGCTCTCTCACACACACTACTGAAACGCTCTCACACACACAACTGAAACGCTCTCACACACACTACTGAAACGCTCTCACACACACCACTGAAACGCTCTCACACACACAACTGAAACGCTCTCATACACACTACTGAAACGCTCTCACACACACTACTGAAACGCTCTCACACACACAACTGAAACGCTCTCACACACACTACTGAAACGCTCTCACACACACTACTGAAATTTTACCTCTCACACACACTACTGAAACGCTCTCACACACACAACTGAAACGCTCTCACACACACTACTGAAACGCTCTCACACACACTACTGAAACGCTCTCACACACACTACTGAAACGCTCTCACACACACTACTGAAACGCTCTCACACACACAACTGAAACGCTCTCACACACACTACTGAAACGCTCTCACACACACAACTGAAACGCTCTCACACACACTACTGAAACGCTCTCATACACACTACTGAAACGCTCTCACACACACAACTGAAATTTTAGCTCTCACACACACAACTGAAACGCTCTCACACACACTACTGAAACGCTCTCATACACACTACTGAAATTTTAGCTCTCACACACACAACTGAAACGCTCTCACACACACTACTGAAACGCTCTCACACACACTACTGAAACGCTCTCACACACACTACTGAAACGCTCTCACACACACAACTGAAATTTTAGCTCTCACACACACAACTGAAACGCTCTCATACACACAACTGAAACGCTCTCACACACACTACTGAAATGCTCTCACACACACAACTGAAACGCTCTCACACACACAACTGAAACGCTCTCACACACACTACTGAAACGCTCTCACACACACTACTGAAACGCTCTCACACACACTACTGAAACGCTCTCACACACACAACTGAAACGCTCTCACACACACCACTGAAACGCTCTCACACACACTACTGAAACGCTCTCACACACACTACTGAAATTTTAGCTCTCACACACACTACTGAAACGCTCTCACACACACAACTGAAACGCTCTCACACACACCACTGAAACGCTCTCACACACACAACTGAAACGCTCTCATACACACTACTGAAACGCTCTCACACACACAACTGAAACGCTCTCACACACACTACTGAAACGCTCTCACACACACTACTGAAATTTTACCTCTCACACACACTACTGAAACGCTCTCACACACACAACTGAAACGCTCTCACACACACTACTGAAACGCTCTCACACACACTACTGAAACGCTCTCACACACACTACTGAAACGCTCTCACACACACTACTGAAACGCTCTCACACACACAACTGAAACGCTCTCACACACACTACTGAAACGCTCTCACACACACAACTGAAACGCTCTCACACACACTACTGAAACGCTCTCACACACACTACTGAAACGCTCTCACACACACTACTGAAACGCTCTCACACACACTACTGAAACGCTCTCACACACACTACTGAAACGCTCTCACACACACAACTGAAATTTTAGCTCTCACACACACAACTGAAACGCTCTCACACACACAACTGAAATTTTAGCTCTCACACACACAACTGAAACGCTCTCACACACACTACTGAAACGCTCTCATACACACTACTGAAATTTTAGCTCTCACACACACAACTGAAACGCTCTCACACACACAACTGAAATTTTAGCTCTCACACACACAACTGAAACGCTCTCATACACACAACTGAAACGCTCTCACACACACTACTGAAATGCTCTCACACACACAACTGAAACGCTCTCACACACACAACTGAAACGCTCTCACACACACTACTGAAACGCTCTCACACACACAACTGAAATTTTAGCTCTCACACACACTACTGAAACGCTCTCACACACACAACTGAAACGCTCTCACACACACTACTGAAATGCTCTCACACACACAACTGAAACGCTCTCACACACACTACTGAAACGCTCTCACACACACAACTGAAACGCTCTCACACACACTACTGAAACGCTCTCACACACACAACTGAAATTTTAGCTCTCACACACACTACTGAAACGCTCTCACACACACTACTGAAACACTCTCACACACACAACTGAAATTTTAGCTCTCACACACACAACTGAAACGCTCTCACACACACTACTGAAACGCTCTCACACACACAACTGAAATTTTAGCTCTCACACACACAACTGAAACGCTCTCACACACACTACTGAAACGCTCTCACACACACTACTGAAACGCTCTCACACACACTACTGAAACGCTCTCACACACACAACTGAAACGCTCTCACACACACAACTGAAACGCTCTCACATACACTATTGAAACGCTCTCACACACACTACTGAAATGCTCTCACACACACTACTGAAATTTTAGCTCTCACACACACAACTGAAACGCTCTCACACACACTACTGAAACGCTCTCACACACACTACTGAAACGCTCTCACACACACTACTGAAATTTTAGCTCTCACACACACAACTGAAACGCTCTCACACACACTACTGAAACGCTCTCACACACACTACTGAAATTTTAGCTCTCACACACACTACTGAAACGCTCTCATACACACTACTGAAATTTTAGCTCTCACACACACTACTGAAACGCTCTCACACACACTACTGAAATTTTAGCTCTCACACACACTACTGAAACGCTCTCATACACACAACTGAAATTTTAGCTCTCACACACACAACTGAAACGCTCTCACACACACTACTGAAACGCTCTCACACACACAACTGAAATTTTAGCTCTCACACACACTACTGAAACGCTCTCACACACACTACTGAAACGCTCTCACACACACTACTGAAACGCTCTCACACACACTACTGAAACGCTCTCACACACACTACTGAAATGCTCTCACACACACTACTGAAATTTTAGCTCTCACACACACAACTGAAACGCTCTCACACACACTACTGAAACGCTCTCACACACACAACTGAAATTTTAGCTCTCACACACACTACTGAAACGCTCTCACACACACAACTGAAACGCTCTCACACACACTACTGAAACGCTCTCACACACACAACTGAAACGCTCTCACACACACTACTGAAACGCTCTCACACACACTACTGAAATCCTCTCACACACACTACTGAAATTTTAGCTCTCACACACACTACTGAAACGCTCTCACACACACTACTGAAACGCTCTCACACACACTACTGAAATGCTCTCACACACACTACTGAAATTTTAGCTCTCACACACACAACTGAAACGCTCTCACACACACTACTGAAACACTCTCACACACACTACTGAAACGCTCTCACACACACTACTGAAACGCTCTCACACACACTACTGAAACGCTCTCATACACACTACTGAAATTTTAGCTCTCACACACACTACTGAAACGCTCTCACACACACAACTGAAACGCTCTCACACACACTACTGAAACGCTCTCACACACACCACTGAAACGCTCTCACACACACTACTGAAACGCTCTCACACACACTACTGAAACGCTCTCACACACACTACTGAAACGCTCTCATACACACTACTGAAATTTTAGCTCTCACACACACTACTGAAACGCTCTCACACACACTACTGAAACGCTCTCACACACACTACTGAAACGCTCTCATACACACTACTGAAATTTTAGCTCTCACACACACTACTGAAACGCTCTCACACACACTACTGAAACGCTCTCATACACACTACTGAAATTTTAGCTCTCACACACACTACTGAAACGCTCTCACACACACTACTGAAACGCTCTCACACACACTACTGAAACGCTCTCACACACACTACTGAAACGCTCTCACACACACTACTGAAATGCTCTCACACACACTACTGAAATTTTAGCTCTCACACACACAACTGAAACGCTCTCACACACACTACTGAAATTTTAGCTCTCACACACACTACTGAAACGCTCTCACACACACAACTGAAACGCTCTCACACACACTACTGAAACGCTCTCACACACACAACTGAAACGCTCTCACACACACTACTGAAACGCTCTCACACACACTACTGAAATCCTCTCACACACACTACTGAAATTTTAGCTCTCACACACACTACTGAAACGCTCTCACACACACTACTGAAACGCTCTCACACACACTACTGAAATGCTCTCACACACACTACTGAAATTTTAGCTCTCACACACACAACTGAAACGCTCTCACACACACTACTGAAACACTCTCACACACACTACTGAAACGCTCTCACACACACTACTGAAACGCTCTCACACACACTACTGAAACGCTCTCATACACACTACTGAAATTTTAGCTCTCACACACACTACTGAAACGCTCTCACACACACTACTGAAACGCTCTCATACACACTACTGAAATTTTAGCTCTCACACACACTACTGAAACGCTCTCACACACACTACTGAAATTTTAGCTCTCACACACACTACTGAAACGCTCTCACACACACTACTGAAACGCTCTCACACACACAACTGAAATTTTAGCTCTCACACACACAACTGAAACGCTCTCACACACACTACTGAAACGCTCTCACACACACTACTGAAACGCTCTCACACACACAACTGAAATTTTAGCTCTCACACACACTACTGAAACGCTCTCACACACACTACTGAAACGCTCTCACACACACAACTGAAACGCTCTCACACACACTACTGAAATTTTAGCTCTCACACACACTACTGAAACGCTCTCATACACACTACTGAAATTTTAGCTCTCACACACACTACTGAAATTTTAGCTCTCACACACACTACTGAAACGCTCTCATACACACTACTGAAATTTTAGCTCTCACACACACTACTGAAATTTTAGCTCTCACACACACTACTGAAACGCTCTCACACACACTACTGAAATTTTAGCTCTCACACACACTACTGAAACGCTCTCATACACACTACTGAAATTTTAGCTCTCACACACACTACTGAAATTTTAGCTCTCACACACACTACTGAAACGCTCTCATACACACTACTGAAATTTTAGCTCTCACACACACTACTGAAACGCTCTCATACACACTACTGAAATTTTAGCTCTCACACACACTACTGAAATTTTAGCTCTCACACACACTACTGAAACGCTCTCACACACACTACTGAAACGCTCTCACACACACTACTGAAATTTTAGCTCTCACACACACAACTGAAACGCTCTCACACACACAACTGAAACGCTCTCATACACACAACTGAAAAACCAAGTCATTTCAGTTGAACAGGAAGGTGTTTCAGTTGAACAGGAAGGCGTTTCAGTTGAACAGGAAGGTGTTTCAGTTGAACAGGAAGGCATTTCAGTTGAACAGGAAGGCATTTCAGTTAAACAGGAAGGTGTTTCAGTTGAACAGGAAGGCATTTCAGTTAAACAGGAAGGTGTTTCAGTTGAACAGGAAGGCATTTCAGTTAAACAGGAAGGTGTTTCAGTTGAACAGGAAGGCATTTCAGTTGAACAGGAAGGTGTTTCAGTTGAACAGGAAGGCATTTCAGTTGAACAGGAAGGCATTTCAGTTAAACAGGAAGGTGTTTCAGTTGAACAGGAAGGCATTTCAGTTAAACAGGAAGGCATTTCAGTTAAACAGGAAGTTAATTCTTGACAAGGAAACTGAAGGAAAACGTGTTAGATTTCAAACAAACCACTACACAGATGTCTACTCAGCAACCTGTTAGTTAGGGGTGGGTTTTTATAATCGATTTATTGATTTAAATCGATTCTGGCTTGGATAACGTGAAATCGATTCATTAAAATCCTGAATCGATTTTTTAATATAAATTTATTTTACCCGAAATGCCAGAATCTCTGGTGAAACCTCACAAAATTTCAACAACCACCAAACAGCTAAGACAGTAAATGAGAGCAGGTACACGGCTTCTGCACAAAGACGTAAACACACAGCGCGGACCCGCGGATCAGAATCAGTGAGATGTCGCCTTTCTCACCCGACAGCACGGACACGGTCGGGGCTGAAAGCCGACAGCTCGCTGACTCTGATCTGTCGGCAGGTCCGCGCTTTGTTTTCATGCCGTTTTTGCGCCGATTCTAAAGCTGTTAGTTTGATCTCTCTCCAAACAATATTGACCGAACCAGCAGCAAAAGAAGATCCAAACTGCGCTTCACATAAACATCGTCATGAATTCCCTCACTGTTTTGCTTCCACCACGATAAAATCGCACGTCATGCACAGCCCTCTCTTTCTCTCTCTCTGTACTTCAAGAACAGTTTCCCGTCTAAAAATCTGTTTTCTGTATTATTCGCTTGCTTGTTATGCACAAGTCTACCGTAGTTTACAGCGCAGTCGGCCGCTGTTTTTTTTTTTCATTTTACATACTTCCGAAAAGAAAACCTAATTTCTGCCGTTCAATACTGAATAAATTTAAACTTTTTAAAATTATGCAAAATGCAAAACGTTAGCCGTGTCTCTAATAAAACCGCTGTAACGTCAGAGGTAACGTTCATATGTTGATTAATGGTTTTCTTTCGTTTTTGATGTACTGCAGAATATTTTTTATAAAATCCCAGGCCAGGAAAACCACCTTCATGTTTTTCTGTTTTATCTTCAGCTACTTTGACACAAAGGCATCTGCTGTGCTGTGTCAGCTTCCTTTTTTTAAATACAAAAATATGTAAATGTACTGATCTGAATTATAATATTTCTGACTGTCAAAATTCCCCATAATCAAATCGAATTGAATTGAATCGAATCCTGGAACAAATCGATTCTGGACCTTAGTGAGACAGCTGCATTACTTAACAATATATTAGCCTCAGCATAAGTCAAAATTTAGAATAGCGGGAGACGTGCATTATCCTGGTTATTTTTTTGGCATATGTGCTTTTTGTCTTTTTTAGCAAAGAAAAATATCTTAAAATCATCAATAAAACCAGGGAGAGAAGGCTTAGCGTTCCTCCATTTAGCACAATGGATATGATATTTACTCAAAAGTATGATGATGTTAATAATGTCTGAGACATCCAATGCTAGATGATCCATATAAAAAAAATTATGATGTAATTCAAACAGTGGCACATCATTAATATTTAGGGAAATCCAATTTTTTAAGTTGCACCAAATACATTGTGTGATAGGGCATAGGAAAAAAAAAGATGTTCTAGGGTTTCATTTTCATCAGTACAAAAAGAACACTGATCCACCTCAAAGCCAAATCTCTTTTTTTAGAAATTCTGCCACAGTATTAGTTTTGTTTAAAGTGTTTCTTTAACTTTAGGTAGAATAGGCTATTTCATAAATTTTTAGTATGCTTTTGTCATGGTCCTGGGTCGTTGACCCAGCGTTTTGTTTTGTGATTATTTCCCTCTGTCTAGTTATTCTGTGTCCTCCCCCCTTGTGTCCGGTTCGGCTTCTAGATTTCCTGTTTTGTTCTGAAAGTCTGTGTCTGTTGTCATTGTGTTCAGCTTGTGTCCTCCAGTCATCATGTGTATTCAGATCAGCTGTTCTTCCCTCCTGTGTGCGATTACCTGATTACCTTGTGTGTATATATTTAGTGGGTGTCGGTCTGTGTTTGTTGTCGGCTCGTCTGCGTTCATCCATGTATCACTGCGTTAATCTACATTCATCTGCGTTCTATGGTATTCCTGTCTCTGCGTCTCTCTGCCCCGCACCCCTTTGTATGGTCCCAGGTTTGTCACTTAGTTTCTCCCAGTTTAGGTTTCCGTTTGTAATTACTCGTGCTTCATTGCCTGTTTTTGCCACTACCACCCTGTAAATAAAACGTCACTCGTATCATCAGTTTGCTGCATTTTGGGTCCTCCTTTTCCTCCACACCACACGGCTCCCTCCGCCAGCCGTGACAGCTTTATCCAGTGTATATGAAATAACTAAATTAGAACCATGCCATGTAACCATTCTGTTGTAACTATGAAATATTTTGTCTTTGAAGAAACTACTAACAAATTTCTTATTGCATTTTTATCAAACAGCTGACATTGCCCTAGCAATAAATTTGGGAGCACTGATGAGAAATTATTGTATATCATAAAAATTTTAATCAAATGAAGCAGAGGCAGTGGGACCAGTTCACAAAATTTGTTATATTCTCTTTGAGAACAGTTTAGACAATATTTTTCTGAAAAGTCTGTGTAACTTAGAATGACACCGTTATCATCCAACAAATCTGTTATGAATATAATATTTTTGTTCAAACCAGTCACTCTTGAAAATTGATTTTTGATTAAGTGTTATTACCCTATTATTCCATAAGGTTGAATTATGGGGAGAAGTTGTGGGTAAATCTCATTTTCTGTCACGGTCCTGGGTCTCCTGACCCAGCGTTTTTAGTTCATTGTGATTTTTGTATTATTGTACTTGTGTGTGATTTATTCTATGGCTTCTAGTTTTGATCCCTTGCCCTTCATGTCTCTCTGTGTCCCCTCTGTTCTGTGTAATCGTGTCTTTGCATGTTTGAGTTTCTTGTTTTCTGTCACTCTGCATTGTGCATTATGTTCTCATGGTTGGTTTTTTGTTACTCTCTCTAGTCTAGTCTCTTGTGTTCCCAGCTGAGTATTTCCCTGTGTATTTTGGTTCTTAGACCTCTGCCTTATGGTTTATGTCTCTGTATTTCTTAGTTGCTGTCTCCACTGTGTCAAGTTCGCGTCTCTGTGTGATACTTCCTGTTTTACTTTGATGGTCCGTGTCTCATGTGAATGCGTCCTGCTTTGCTTGTCTCGTCAGTCCTGATTTCTCCCATCTGTGCCCTCCTTCTGTGTCTCATTCCCCTCGTCTCCCTTTGTGGTTGTTTCATGTTTCCCCAGCCCGTTATGTCTGTGTTTTCCCCGTGCTCTCTCTCCTCCTGTCTGAACCTCTGTGCACTTCCTGTTTACTTTGTGACTCTCACGCCTGTACATGTCATGTTCAGTTCACCCCGCCCTGTCTCGTTATGATTATCAGTGTCACCTGTGTTCCCCGTGTGTTCCCACTTTCCTCGTTAACCCTCTGTGTATTTCTGTCTGCGTCTCCCTCTGTTCGGCGTGACATCGTCCCTCATAGCTGCGTGGATTTCCCTGTGTCTCTCTGCAAGTGTTAGTTATTGTTCCCGGTTTAAGTTTTGTATTTCTTGTGATCTGCCTTCCAGCATTAAAGCTGTGATTTTGAGTTCATTCCCTCGAGTCTGTGAGTCCTGCATTTTGGGTCCAACTCCCGCCTGCCGCACAGCGATTCATGACATTTTCCCAAAAATGCAACGTCTGTTTTGGAAAGTTTGATATCTTTATGGGGATTTTATTTTCCGCAAAATCACATTTCAAAATAAAGTCTAATCCTGTATACTATTTTATTAAACAAGAATCATGGGATGTGGAGCTAAGTAGAGTCTGGCTGTGACAGACAAGATTTTAACCATTTAATTCTAAGGGTGCCAACCATAAATTCCAATTCTGGAGTTTTGATACCACCTTTATTGTATCCCTTCACAAGCTGAGATCTTTCTATGTAATGGGTTTTATTCCTCCACAAAAATTCGAACACATTTCTATTTATGGTTTTCATGGTATTTATCGTTTTTTTATTTTTATATCATTTACGTGGCGCAAAAAAGGTTGGGGACTGCTGTACTAGCAGGTTGCTGAGTAGAAATCCTTGTAGTGTTTTGAAATATACCACTTTTTCCATCAGTTTCCTTGTCAGGAAACAACTTCCTGTTCAGCGGAAATGCCTCTGGTTTCAGTTGTGTGTGTGAGAGCTAAAATTTCAGTTGTGTGTGTGAGAGCGTTTCAGTAGTGTGTGTGAGAGCGTTTCAGTAGTGTGTATGAGAGCGTTTCAGTGGTGTGTGTGAGAGCGTTTCAGTGGTGTGTGTGAGAGCGTTTCAGTAGTGTGTGTGAGAGCGTTTCAGTAGTGTGTGTGAGAGCGTTTCAGTAGTGTGTGTGTGTGAGAGCGTTTCAGTAGTGTGTGTGTGTGACAGCGTTTCAGTAGTGTGTGTGTGTGTGAGAGCTAAAATTTCAGTGGTGTGTGTGAGAGCGTTTCAGTAATAATGTCCCTTACGGCACCTCATAGTTTAAAGCGTGGAAGTACTGACCTTACTTTGAGTTTGATTCCATAAAAAGTGACAAAAACATTAGTGTCCGCTGTGCGTGGGAAGAAAACTTCTTTTTACAGCGAAAAAACCCCTAAACTTCCAAGCAAGCACCCAGTAGCTACGACGTAATGGGAAACTCACAGAGAAACTCGCGGATTCTTCAACTGACCGCGGCACACCTGCACCAGGGTAAACCTCCGCCTGCCCCACTCCTGCTTTACAGGTGAAAATAGAGCAACAGGACCGCTGAGTCTTTGACTTTATTTATTTTCTGCTGTGTTTTACTTGCATCTATTTGAAAGACTGAGTGTAAACACAAAAAATATTTTATTTTATGTGCTGGAATGTGCAGAAAATAGGTTTAAATGTTAAACTAATTTCTTCCAGTCAGAGAATGTTGCATATAATTAAATTTTTGCTTGATGCATAAAGTTAAAAGATTAAAACTAATAAAACAAGTTAAAAAAAAAGAGACTTTTCCATTTGATTACATTTTGTATGATGGATTATGCAGAAAAAGTAGAATTGGGCTGAAAGATCTATCACTTTATCACCTCTTCAGGTTGTAAATCGTGTTTTTAAAAAGTAACTAAGTAACTAAGTAATTAATTACTTTTGAAAATAAGTAATCAGTAAAGTAACGGGATTACTTTTTGGGGGAAGTAATCAGTAATTAGTTACTGATTACATTTTTCAAGTAACTTGACCAACACTGGTGACAACTCCCTTGGCTTTCGTACTTGCGCTTCGCTTGAACGACGTATTGTTGTTGCAGTTAGCAATTAGCCTATCGTTCACTCAAAAGCCGCGATGGGTACCTCGACTTACGAAAATTTTCGACTTACGAAAGACCCTCGGGAACGAATTAATTTCGTAAGTCGGGGTTCCACTGTATATAATTCCGGTTATCCTGCTTAACACTATAAGGGATAAAGGGTTAAGGAACTACGATTACATTTTTTACAGTTTAGCTTGTGTTTACTACCATTTTTTTTTGTCACCACACAGTAAACATTAAGTAATATATAAAGTGTCCATTTATCCTCCATTCCTGGTCCATTATCTTAAGCTGAGGCTGCTTCCCCTCGCAACCCAATCCGGTACTAAGTAGAGAGGCCCAGTTTCTCTGGGTCTCATCCTGGTGGGACGTGTCCAAAACACCTCACCAGGGAGGCATCCTAACCAGAGGCACTGAAGAAGAATTCTTTAACCTTCAAGAAGCAGAGTTACTCTGTCCAAGTGGTTCACTGGAGCTAAAGAAAGAGGACTGAGGGCTGCAAGGGTACAAAGTAGAGCTTACAGCTCTGTAAAAACAAAAAAAAAAGAAACCCTGCTGATTCAAGATAAGCTTTTGAGTTTTCCATCTGACTTTCCCATGTTGCTACAGTTCCAAATATCTAAGGAATTTTGTTGTAGTTTGACATTTCTAGTTTTTAAATGTTTACGCACTTTGGAATACAGTTACGTAAAATCACAGTTTTTGGACAAAATAAATGTGAAAAATATTGTTTTGTGTCCCCTCGTGATTTTTGTAATGGTTATATTTACAAACTAGTTTTTGTTTGCGGTCAGCTTTAATATATTTGGTGTCTTTGTGTCACAGAACCCGTATTGGCCGTCTGTTAAATTGATTTTGTTGCTGTTTTCCTACACGGGGCCCATCCAGTGCCAGAAATTAGCCAATTCAAACAAGAAGTAAGTTGCAACTACAGAAGTAAGTAAGTAAGTAAAATTTATTTATATAGCACTTTTTAAGACAAAAACGCTGTTACAAAGTGCTTCACATAAAAACATGTCAAACGAACAATATTAGAAGAAATATAAAAGCATATCAAACAGGCAATACAGTACAATATAAATATAAAATAAGACAACATATTACCCAAATGCCTGTCTAAACAGATGAGTTTTAAGCTGTTTTTTAAAAGAGGCCACCGTGTCGATGGTGCGTAGTGAGGAGGGTAAACCGTTCCACAGTATTGGAGCCAGGGTTTGAAAAGCGTGATCCCCCTTTGTTTTCAGACGAGTCCGTGGAGTAGATAGACGACCACTATCAGTGGATCTAAGAGTTCACTTTGGAGAATAGGGTTTGAGAAGCTCCGAGATATAGATGGGGGCCTCACCTTGTAGAGACATAAACGTAAAGGTGAGGATTTTAAACTTATATCTATACCCAATCGGAAGCCAATGCAAGGATTTTAGTATAGGAGTGATATGGGAAAATTTATTGCTGTGGGTTAAAAGCCTTGCTGCAGCATTTTGAACCGCTTGGAGCCGATTTAGTGAGGCCTTAGATACACAGGAGAAAAGTGCATTACAATAGTCTAGCCGGGAGGAAATAAAGGTGTGGACCAGCATCTCCAGTTCGGTTGTGGAGACAATAGTCCTGAGTTTGGCAATATTTCTTAAGTGGAAAAAGCAGGAACGGGTCACGGATTTAATATGAACGTCAAAGGACAAAGATTGGTCAAAAATTATCCCAAGATTCCGAGCAGTGGCTTTTATTGTCGACGAAAAAGCACCCAGATGTTGACTAATCTGGGGCTTGATATTCTCTGGGGCTAGGATTAAGCACTCTGTCTTATCT
The DNA here is from genome assembly GCF_965226115.1 of Aulonocara stuartgranti. NCBI lineage: Eukaryota > Metazoa > Chordata > Actinopteri > Cichliformes > Cichlidae > Aulonocara > Aulonocara stuartgranti. Next base: position 1,196,789 of record NC_138957.1, on the reverse strand, counting down.
GCGTTCAGTTGCAGGAAATTGTTTGTCATCCAAAGATTAATTTCCTTAAGACAGTCCATAAGAGTGGATAGCTTGTCTAATTCCCAAGATTTAAAAGAAATGTATAATTGGATGTCGTCTGCATACAAATGATAAGAAATATTTTTGAAACCGCTAATGATCCGGCCTAAGGGAAGAATATATAGTGAAAATAACAGGGGGCTTAAAACCGAACCTTGTGGAACTCCACATAGGAACTTCGCCACGTCTGATTGGAAGTTTCCCACTGAAACTAGAAGCGTCCTATCTTCCAGAAATGAGGTGAACCACTTTAGAACAGATCCTGATATCCCTACCATGCAATTTAAGCGATGGATTAAGATCTGATGGTCAACGGTATCAAAGGCTGAACTAAGGTCCAGAAGAACCAGGACTGAGCAATCACCCCTGTCTGCAGCCATCAAGAGGTCATTTGTGACTTTCAGCAGAGCTGTTTCTGTAGAGTGTAACTTTCTAAAACCCGATTGGAATTTATCAAGAATGTTATGCTTCTCCAGCGCTTTCTTTACTTGTAGCCAAACAACTTTTTCTAAGATTTTAGAGATAAAAGGAAGTTTTGAGATGGGTCTGTAGCTTGACTGAAGTGTTGGATCCAGGTTAGGCTTTTTCAGCAGAGGTTGAATAACCCCCTGTTTAAAGCACCTGGGGACAGAGCCAGATAGCAATGAATGGTTTATCAGCGTGACCACAGAGGGCCCGATGGTCTCAAAAACTTTACAAAATAGATGAGTAGGTAAGACATCAGCTAAACTCGTTGAAGGATTCAATTGAGTCAGTGTTTCCAATAAATCCTCTAAAGAAACTGGGAGGAAAGATTCCATAATTATGGAGTGTGGACGATCATAGTTGGTGGGGTTACCTGAGGGAGTTATGTTACCTCTTAGGCAACTAATCTTATCTTGAAAAAATTTTAAAAATTCATTACAGTCTTTATCTGAAAAGACAGGTATACATGGCGTTGGGGGGGAGACGATGCTACTCACTGTATCAAAGACAACTTTTGGATTTCTTTTTCCTACTGCAAGTAGTTGAGAGAAGTAAGTGGCTCTTGAGTCTGTCACCATGTCATTAAAGGTAGATAATAGTTCTTTTAAATGGAGCTTGTGAACCTCGAGTTTTGTGATTTTCCACAGGCGCTCGGTTTTTCGGCATATTCGCCTAAAGCTGCGGATAGCTTCTGTAAACCAGGGCGGGCATTTAACAGTACTGCCTTTCCTGATTTTAAGAGGAGCCACTTTATCTAGAATTTTTTGACATTGTGAATTGAAGGAGGCCATCTGCTGATCTATATCATCTGTTTCAGATAAATTGTTATCAAACAATTCCATAAATTCTTCTACCGCTGAGTCGTTAATTAATCGTGAACGCTTCTCATAAACAGAGGGTAGAGTGTCATAAGTAAAAGAAAGGTCAAATAAAAGGTATTTATGATCACTAATAAAAATGTCTCTGCAATGGACTGGGCCGATATCCAAACCCAGTGATAATATCAGGTCCAGGGTGTGGCCACCACTGTGTGTTGGCCCAGTCACATGTTGGACAAGGTTAAAAGAGTCTAAGAGAGTGAGAAAATCCGAAGCAGCGTGACATGAACTGTCATCAACATGAAGATTAAAATCCCCCAGCAGAAGAATTCTTTCCAGCTTAATGGTGGAGGATAGAAAATCCCCAAACTCCACTAAGAAACTCCTAGCTAGTCCCGGTGGCCTATAGATTAAAATCACATAGAAGGGGTGAGTCCTATTGATCTTCATCATCTGGATTTCAAAGGAGTTAAAGGAGGGGGTCTTTACCAGCCGACAGAAAAAGGAGTTTCTAGAAATAAGTGCCAACCCACCACCACGTCCTGAGAGACGCGGTGTGGTTAAGCACTTACAGTCTGCTGGACACAGTTCATTAAAATGGACAAATTCCATATTCCGCTGCCAGGTTTCAGTTAGGAACATAAAGTCCAAATTATTCCTAATGAAAAGGTCGAACCCACTGATAAGGCCTTTCCAACTTTTTAGCTCATGTTGTCCTCATGTTGTACCCACTAAGAACATGAAAAATGGGGCCTGGGTGGGTTTCTGTGTGCTTTGCCCCGTTGGGGCCCATTTAGTTCCCGGATTTTACCAATATACCACCAAGATGGGCTTATAAAATGGGGCCATTATGGAACCCGCAGACAATCCCACTTTAAACCCACGTTTTAGCTTATGTGGTACCCACATGGTACCCACAAAAAACTTGAAAGGTGGGGCCCGGGTGTGTTTCTGTCACGGTTCTGGGTCATTTTGACCCAGCTTTTTCTGCTTCTGTTTTGGTGTTTTCTAAATTATGATTTGTTTGGGTTTTTGAGTTGTGCTGGTTTGATTTTGTATTAAGGGTTATTCTTGGTTTTGTTCTCCTTACGTTATTTGGTGTTCTGGCCTCTAGTTTAAGTCACTGTCTTCTCTGTTTATGTTTTATATTCCTTCTGTCAATCTCTCAGTGTCAAGTTTGCGTTTTTGTGATTTATTTCTTATTTCCTGTTTTATTTTGATAGTCCCAGTCCTATGTCAGTGTATTCACTTTTACCTGCCCCTGTCTCGTTAATCCTAATCTCTCCCAGCTGTGTCTCCCTCCTGTTTCCCTTTCCCTGATTACTCCCTGTGTATATAAGCCCTGTGTTTGAATTCAACATTAATGAATTAATGGAAGTGGAGGAAGCAAGAAGAATGAGTTTAGTAAAGTTTGACTTGCCTGACTGTTTTCATTTTGCTTAAGGCGCCTTATAATCTGCTGCACCTTATGGTCTGAAAAATACGGTAACTACATTCATGTTTCTCTGTTTAGTTATCATGTTTCACTTCCTGTTTTATTCTGGTAGTTATTTGTCCTGACTAGCTTGCGTTCGTCTGTTTCTCTGACTGCAGCTGTCCTCAACACTGCTGCTTACTCTGTCCCAGAGTAATAACCAAGCACAGACATGAACATTCTTACACACTGTTACAGGAGCCTAATCGTTCTTTGTGCTAACGGTTTCCGAGCTAGCACGTCTGTTCTTTCCTTTCAGTGTTTTTGTTGATGTTTCCTTTCATGTCACAGTCAGTTACAGACAGACCACCTCAGACCACTCTTAAGTGCAACTTAACATGAAACATTTTATGTTTCCACTATATTTTTAACTGTAATACCTTTTGATGACTCACACCATATTACATCCACATAACATCATCGTGTTATTATCGGGTCCTACATGTCAGAATGAAACAAGGAGAACCTGATCAAGCATAAGTATATGACGAGGCCTGAGGAAAGTATTTTTGACTTCATCGCCTAATCCTGAACATAGTTGGGTTTAGGTACCTGCAGCTCCACAAGCACATCACGAGGTGACAGATCTTAAACTCCAAATCACAAAAACTAATGCTGGTAGAGGGGTAGAATAAAAATGCAGACAGAAGTGCTCATTACATCTTCCCACTTTCCCACTGCAGCTGTGAATATATTCTCAGAGTTGAGAGTAAATGGTGTAGCACATACACAGGGCACAGTTATCCAGGGTTGGGCTCAGGGTTTAGATCTGAAGGTTAATAACTAACATTGCAAAGCCAAGGTTAAGTTATTGGTAGAAACATCGTATGGCATCACACCATAACAGCAGACTCCACTAACAACCCTCTGTGCACATCAACATTCACTACAACACTTTCACGAAGATTCAAAACTGTGTCGACTCTGATTGCATGAAGAAACAGATTTAGTTTTAAATGATCTGCGTCCACCAAGCTCTGTGGATAATGATCAGTTTCCCTGCGACTGGTGCTGCAGCAAAGAGTGTTTTCTAATGCTGGGGACTGAATGAAGATAATGGCAGGCAGAACTCTGTATACGCTTTCATCTGATTCAGACATTTTTAGACTTTATATAACAATTAAAGTGTTTGGCACACAGCGCACAGGAGACTGAGAGCCTAAAAATGATCCTGACTTCATATAGGAAAAACATTTGGGTCAAAGTACCGAAGCCTGAACAGGATCAAGACAGACAAAAAGCAACTGTGTGGACATAGATATAATTCTTCTGGAATAATTTAAAATCATTTATAACTAAAAGTGCCAGACTATAGTTTAAAGTAGAGATGATCTTTTCCCATATAATTGTCTAAAAAAGTAACAGAAGTGTCATACATTAACACTACATAAAATCAGCTTTCAGTAGGTTTTAGTGATATTTGCCTTCTTTTACCACAGTAGTCTTAAAGCAGACTTGTAGGTATGCTGTTGTAAGCCTGCACAGGTGAGAGGTTTGTAAAAACAGGGAGCTTACATCTGTACCTCAGAATCACGATTTCTTCATGGCTGATTCCTTTTGGACTCTTTGAGTTTCAGGTATAACATTATAAACAGCTGTATCAGAAATACACAGTATCATAAGTAAGCTGTTAAAGGTGACAGTCTAGCAGTTTGGACAGATGCTATCAATCTATCTAAAAGATCAAGCATAGCACCCAGCAAACAAATCAAGTGCAGTAGCAGCATGTAGAGCAGCGGTCCCCAACCCCCGCCCCACGGCCCGGCACCGTTCTGTGAGTCGTTCGGTACCGGGCCGTGAGGCTCGGGTGTGAAATTGATGGTTTTCAGGGTTTTTATCGTTAACTCGGTTCCCCTGGGTCTTTCCCGTATTTTGAAAGAAATGCGTTACCATAGCGACCAGAGAGCATTAAGGGGCAGAGAGGAGGATGTTACTCCCAATGTTGTTGGCGCATTTTAGGAGGACGCTGCTAATAAAGCTACACAATGAATTCACGTTTATTATTATACCTCAGTTTTTGTCTCGGTCTTTTATTTTGTTGTATTTATCCGTGTGGTGTGAATAAGGCACGGTGAGTCCACGGGTCACAGTTTTGAGCCATCTTTATTGACATGCATCCCACCACAACTACACCAACCCTTGAGTCCCCGTGTTGTAACACGGCGGGCATGATTGTGGATGCCGTGCAGGTGCGTCCGCGCGGCAGACCACGCCCCACCACGCCCCACCACAATCCGCCACACCTTAAAGGCCGGTCCGTGAAAATACTGTCTGACATTAAACCGTCTGTGGAGCAGGTTGGGGACCGCTGCTGTAGACCACCTGTCAGGTAAGGACAGCCTGGAAAGCGCTAAACAATTCTTTGTGGGCTTCAAACTGATACCCGCCGCATATTTGTACCTAACAGTGTCTGAATTTGGTCCCTGAACTTGACCAAAAGCCTGATCCTTTTTTTAAACGGAGGGTAGACATTACATCCTCTGGTGCTCTCAGATCCATTCGCATGTCTTTGTAGTACAGTTGCCAGTGATTTTAAACATATAAACAGAGAGAGAGAAATAAAGTCATGTTACGTTCACTGTGTTGCTCAGGGTTCACGCAGCTTGGAGCTCAAGGTTAGCAGGCCTGCAGGGGCTCACTCAGCTCCAAGAAAACGTCTCTTAGAATCAGCACATTCAACTTCACGACTGCCTCATGCAGTCACACGCACACACCCTCAAAGCTTGTTGCTGCATGATCATTTGATACGGTTATCTGTAGAAGCTAATGTCCTGAGTCTGTGACTGTTATGGTGGGTGGGTGGGAGTGGGGGAGCTTGTTTGTGTTTTTGTGTGCAAGTGTTTTGAGTTGATCCCACTGAAAGTCACCTCTGATAGCCATTATACACCCACACGCTGAAATATCCCTCAATTTCTCTTACCCCCTACCAACTAACTCCCCCACAAAGCACACTAAACAGCCACGGTCTGTTGCTGTGTTTCTCTGATTTACAGAGGATTTACAGCAATGCCACAACCATATTAATATTTTGGCATCAAGGACTATTTGGTGGATCTTAAGCACAGCAGTAGATCTGTGACACGCTGCCGAGGTTTGGGAATCAAACATGTTTCTGAATCCGTTGTTTTCCATCATATATCACAGCTAGCCTGTAATAATTGTGTGTTTGAATAAATATACGTGGCCATCGCTCTTTTCTTTCAGCACCTGCATCTGTAATTTGAGCGTACCGGTGCACAATTATGCAGGGGGGCTCTGTCCTTTATTTGTATGTTGTGAGTCGTATGTGGCTATAAATCACCCGTGTTCCTTTGTCGTACTGCTGCCTGCCTCTCAGTCTGTGTTCGGTGATAGATCCTGACACGCTGCTGTCTGAATTATTGATTGTCTGATCTGAAAGTTTGATGCTTAGCCTCAGGGCTGGATTAACCTGCTGCCAGCGCGGCCATCTCCACCTCTAAGGTAACCGCAGCGCTGACACATGAATACACATGCAAACTCATATATTCATATATACAGGGTGGGCCATTTATATGGATACACCGTAATAACATGGGAATGGTTGGTGATATGTTAAAGTCCTGTTTGTGGCACATTAGTATATGTGAGGGGGCAAACTCCTCAAGATGGGTGGTGACCATGGTGGCCATTTAGAAGTCGGCCATCTTGGATACAACTTTTGTTTTTTCAATAGGAAGAGGGCCATGTGACACATCAAACTTATTGGTAATGTCACAAGAAAAACAATGGTGTGCTTGGTTTCAACGTAACTTTATTCTGTCATGAGTTATTTACAAGTTTCTGACCATCAATGTGCTGCCCATTGTGTTGGATTGTCAATGCAACCCTCTTCTCCCACTCTTCACACACTGATAGCAACACCGCAGGAGAAATGCCAGCACAGGCATCCAGTATCCGTAGTTTCAGGTGCTGCACATCTCGTATCTTCACACCATAGTCAATTGCCTTCAGATGACCCCAAAGATAAAAGTCTAAGGGGGTCAGATCGGGAGACCTTGGGGGCCATTCAACTGGCCCACGACGACCAATCCACTTTCCAGGAAACTGTTCATCTAGGAATGCTCGGACCTGCACCCATAATGTGGTGGTGCACCATCTTGTTGGAAAAACTCAGGGAACGTGCCAGCTTCAGTGCATAAAGAGGGAAACACATCATCATCTAGCAATTTCAAATATCCAGCAGCCTTGAGGTTTCCATTGATGAAGAATGGACCCACTATCGTTGTTCCCATATACCACACCAAACCATCACTTTGTTGTTCCAAAAGTCTTGGAGGCATCCATCCAATGTGGGTTAGTGTCAGACCAATAGCGGTGTTTTGTTTGTTAACTTCACCATTCACATAAAAGTTTGTCTCATCACTGAACAAAATCTTCTGCATGAACTGAGGGTCCTGTTCCAATTTTTGTTTTGCCCATTCTGCAAATTCTGTGCGCCGACCTGGGTCATGCTCGGTGAAATGCTGCAGTAGCTGGAGTTTGTAAGGGTGCCATTTGTGAGTAGCTAATATCCGCCGAAGGGATGTTCGACTAATGCCACTCTCCAGTGACATGCGGCGAGTGCTACGCTGTGGGCTCTTGCTGAATGAAGCTAGGACAGCCACTGATGTTTCTTCATTAGTGACAGTTTTCTTGCGTCCACATTTTGGCAAATCCAACACTGAACCAGTTTCACGAAACTTAGCAAGCAGTTTGCTGACTGTAGCATGGGAGATGGGTGGTCTCGTAGGGTGTCTTGCATTGAAATCTGCTGCAATGACCCGGTTACTGCGTTCACCACATATCAACACAATTTCGATCTGCTCCTCACGTGTTAACCTCTTCGACATGTCAATGGCTGTGAACAAAGAGAAACTTGTAAATAACTCATGAAAGAATAAAGTTACGTTGAAGGGAAGCATAGGAGATAAAAACTTTCCATACTGTATAATTCTTCTAGAGGTTCAAGTCCCTTTAGGTGATGTGAACAGCACATTTATTCAGGACTACTTTTAAGTTAAAAAGGTAATTCAAATCAAATATTAGAGAACAACAATAATTGGTCTGGTAAAGCGAGAGAGGAGGCCGACATGGTGGTGAGAGGAATGGTAGCATTCACACTGTTCCATCATGGTGTCGATAGGAAGAGAAATCTTGACAGTAGAATGTGGAGTGAAGAGAGTGCTTGACAGGATCATAAGTTTGATCCTGGAAATCAAGCTGGAAATCTGTGGATAATGTTGGAAGCTGTGAGTGCACATGCTCCACAAGTTGGATGTCTGAAGAAAAAATCTGGAGTAAGCTGGATGAAGTGGTAGTGTCCCCAAAGGGTTAGACCGGTGATTGGAACAGACTTCAGTGGACATAGGTGGACATAAGGAGACAGAGATGATGAGGTGTTGGCAGGTATGGTGTTAATGAGAGAAATGACAGATGGTGGTGAAATTCACAAAAAGGATGGAAATGGCTGTGGTGAGCATATATTTCAGGAACAGGGAGAAGTGGACGGTGACATATAAGAACAAGATGCACAAAGGTGAACTACATGTAGTGCAGCATCTGTAATCTGAGAGAGAGACTGTTAGATGGTGGCTAGGCAACGTTGGACGGTCATTTGTAGGATGACTTTCAAAATCACGAAGAGAAAACAAGTGAAGGCAGAGGTCAGCAGGTAGTAGTGGAAGTTAAAGAAGGAAACATATTGTACAGCGTTCAAGGAGGAGTTGAAACAGGCTGCGGTTGGTAGAGGAGAGGATGCATGAGAAAGTCAGGAGCGGCACAGAAGTACACAAACGTTTTAGAACAACCCAGTGTTTCCATTTTATATTGAAAATTATGCAGTTTAATGTCTCGTTGCACTCGGAAATGAAAGCATGGTACAAATAAGGAGTTGGAGTTAAAACAGAAATCATGGAATCAGTTTATAGACCAAAGTGTGTTCTAACCTTTGACTCATCAGAGTCGCCTCCTTTGCAGATATAACCGCTGAACACAGCCGTGGCTTCTGGCTACAGCAGAAATCTAATCTTCTCCCATATCTGTAGCAGAAGTTCCCATAAACGTGGACCTTGTAGCTGCTTTGCTTTCACTCTTCTGTGCAGTTCATCCCAAACCAGCTCGATGGGGTTTAAGTCTGGAGACTGTGCTGGACCTCCATGTTTTCAAGCTCACCATCTTGTTCTTTGTTCCTGAGGTAGTTCTGGCACAGCTTGGATTTATGTTTGGGGTCTTTATCCTGCTGTATGATGAAGCCCTGACCAACTAGGTGCATACCAGAGGGTCCTGCATGGATGCTGTGGTAGCATACTGGCTTTGGCATTAATGGCTTGTCCTAAAATCAAACTGATATCAGTATCTCTCGCTCGCCCTGCTGTATTTGGATGCAAACATTGCAGCTTTTGACACTAACAGCACCAAAGCAGCATTTGTGATTTGAAATAATGCTCTCATGAGCACTAACTGACTGATAACATGCATAATACTGTAGATCAACTGTGTGATTTAGCACATCATCCCCATATCAGCATAAAGTCTGGAGAATAACTTGGTTAAACAACATTTTAGAAGGATATTAAAATGGTGCTTTACATGTTTTATGACACAAGTATTGTTTTCCCCAGAAAAACTAAAATCTAATTCTAGCACCTGTCCCCTCCTGAAACTGTAGGGTGCCATTTATTTTATCAAATACATTTGGGTCAATGATTACGTGCAAGATGAAATTATAAATGTTTTCACAGATTTTCTGTTATATTCTACCTTCAGATGGAAACTATGAGCAGGTTAGCATAAGGGAAATGTTTGTTGGTACAAATAAAGAAACATGTTTTAGGCATAACTCCAAAACTCTGACATGAAATGTAGCCAGTGGATATAATGTCTGACCTGTTGCTGAGATCAGTCAAATTCTAACAGCTATTTGAACACAAAATCAAATGACACAATTTCAGCTTGTAGTCGCCAATGGCGAGTACCTGCTTTTAACAAAGTCATTAACAAGTCATATGGTGTCACAGCGTTAGTCAGGGTTTTGGATGATTTAGGCTACGTCCACACTAATACGTTTTCATTTGAAAACGCATCGTTTTCTGTCATATGCTGTGGGAGTGTCGGGTCGGGTGTGGTCCAGGTTCCTGTTGTCCGTCCCCTGGGGAGGAGTTGGCCAGCTCATCACCTGCTTCCAATTTCCGGGGCTCCATCTAGAGGGTTTTTAAGCCAGCACTGCCTGCCACTCCTCGCCAGTTCGTCCTGCTACCACCCGTGGTAAACTTGGCCTCCTCTGTGCTCAGACTCTGTGTGCCTGGATCGTGGGTTGTTCTCCGTCTCCTGTATTCTCCAGATTCATCACCCGTCGTACTCACCAGCAGCGGTGGTTCTGTTTCCGTCCTGTTTTCCAGTCTGCCCAGAACCCTAGGACCACACACTCATCTTCTCCTCAGCCTGCCCTCCAGCCCATACTTCAACTTCCCTGGACACCTTGGAACCTGGACCAGCCTCCCCACACTCTCAACCATCCCTGGAACGCTCCCACGGCAACCCCTTCCCCGCCTAATAGCCGGTGTCCACTAGTACCACTCACCTCTGCCCTTTACTTGTTTCCCATTCAGTAAAACCCTTCTCCTGTGTTTGCAGAAGTTCCCGCCCGTGTTCTCCCTGTGTTCTACGTCCGTTTCTCCGCCCTCGGGCCTCCCTCAGTTCCTGCGAATGATTTCTGTTAGACCCAGTCTTGTTTAAGTTCCTTTTCCTTTCAATAAATTGTACTTAGTTCGAGCAATTGAGTCTGCTCTTGAGTCCACTGCATCCTTGTTTGTGACAGTTTTCTCTCCGTGGCCTCCCGTCCACACTGAGACGGCGTTTTCGGTCAAGGAAAACACAGCGTTTTGAAAACGCTCTCCAAAGCAGAGACATTAGAAAACGCCACTTGCACGTTGCAGTGTGGACAGAGAACCTGGAGCTTTTTCGAAAACGAGGATGCATTTGAGTCATGTGATGCAGTCATGTGACCAATTAAACAAAGATAGTGGAGGGCATTATACAGCTGTTGTTGTGTTTGACAGCCCTGTTAAAGATTAATCAGTCTGCACGGGCTCCAGAGAGCTTTTCTTCAAATTCTTTAATTCTCAATCGCTTTTGCAACTTTGTACTTTTGTGTTACTCGCAGCAACAACTCCACCTCATTGTGAGTCCATTTAAAAAACTCGCTGCTTTTCCTCCACATTTTGCCGACGTTTCAAAGAGCCGGAAAATAAATAAGTGGCAGACAGAAATGAGGCAGGTCGAATCTTCTTGCGTTTCTCGCATTTTCGGCCTTTTCAATGTGGACGCACAACTCTGTGAAAACCACTGAAAACGCTAGTGTTTTTGGACAAAAGCGCCATTTTCAAACGTATTCGTGTATACGTAGCCTTAATGAAGAAAGAATCCACAAACGTCAGCACAGATAGAGCACAGCAGGCTCAAAGTCTGAAGGCTTTATCTTCAACACCATCGTGCTGTGGACGTTTGTGTCATACTTCGTATTCTGTGAGATAATAAGTCAGAGTTTGGAATAATGGAGGCAAACTGCAGTTTAGTTGTATAGACAATTACAGAACTAACACGTCTTCGGCACCATGCGTCATTCATCATCTGTGTTCCTTCCTGATCTCAAAGCTGACAGGTTTGAATGAATTCTTGCCCTTTCTCATAGTCTGGCTGCACTGCTCTCCTGCATCGTTCGGTGTTGTTCAGTAACTACATGACAAATAGACAAATTGTCAATCTGTGTTGATGTTACAACTGAGTGATTTCTTACAAATGAAGCTCCCATTGTGAACACGTCTCCTGTTTGTTAACCGTCATAAAGAACCTTCTCCAGTGCTCAGGTAACAGATGCACATATGTGGTAGATTTAGCAGTAAAGTAATTACAGCCTTGTTGGGTAAAGCCATAAACTAATGGCCTCCATCAAACAGTGCTGCTGGCTGTATTGTTAAAATGCAAGTGGCTTTATTTATTGGTCTTTCCTCTGCCAGTCCCGAGCCTTTTCCTCTCTCCATCTTTTTGTCTCCTCCTGTGTGCTGTTTCTCTTTGCTTATCTGTCACATTGCTGAGGTGAGTCCTCTGTCTCCTGATTTATTCATGATACGACTTTTAATATCATTCACTATGACACCAGAGTCTGCATCTCAAATTAAAATCCTTCAGGCAGTGTGTGTGCCCTGTAGTGCACATTGTGTAGTTCGCAGTTTGTGTGTGTGTATTTGGGAGCAAAAAGAGAAAATCTATGAGAGCGCATGCTTAAATAATTTGGTGATTATATGAGGACATTACAGAACCGTAACATCAACCAGAAGAATGAATTATAAGTGTATACGAGGGCAATCCCAAAAGTAAGGTCTCCTATTTCTTTAGAAATACAAACCACCTTTTACTTTCTATAATATTTACGTCATTTTAAAGGTTGAAGAATTATTTATTTTTCTACATAATTGGTTGATACATTTTTGTCGGCGCTGTGGCAGTTTTAGCATGCCCGAGTCATACCAGCTCGCCGCCAGGTCTGTCAGGGAGCGTCGAACCTCGTCTTTCACCTCTTCGTCGGAGCAGAATCACCTTCTGACCGCTCTAAGCTCTCTGCCACACTTGCAAACGTTTTTACACCTACGTAATTGGCGTTGAATTTCAACCGGTTTAAGGCTTTTTGTGTTCAAAAATCGAAAAACTGCACAAGCCTCACACTTGCCAAGCCAGGATTGAGCATCCCAGTGAAGACGTGCACGCTTGTTTGGGAGAGCAGGAAGCACCAATCACATCAGTGTGGCCAACAGCCGCACGAACAGTTTCCCTCCGTCCCCACCCCACTTGGGATTGACCTCGTGTGTATATATATATATTCATCCTTTATTACATATGCGACTCATCACTGAAAATCTCTATGGTAATATGGCATCTCAACAATTAGCCAGGTGTAATTGAGTGAGGTGCATGATTGTCACCAGCAATTGCAGTGATGGAAAGCCATGCCATTCACGAGTGTGTGGGTGTCGACTACGAGCATGGCTCCATGTGTGTCTCCGTGTTTTAATGGGCGCTATAAGCTTTGATGGAACATTACCAGTTTGTTCATGAGTGTGTGTCAACATATGTGGGTGGAAAGGTGCGCTTCTGAAGAGCTTTCTCTGTGTGAACGCGTGGGTGGGATTTTGTATGTGTTTATCAGTATATTGGAGAATTTGTCAGAAGCAGCTGAAAGTGACAAAGAAGGGAAAAGCCACGTGATGACTTGAAGAAGTGTGCTTTTACACAGTCCGTGCTGCCTCCAACACTTCTGCCCTTTCTTAAATAGAGACATGCTAAGACTTTGCACTTGTAGTTGCTGTGTGCTTGCTGTCATCCTCGTGGAGCTCATTGCATACGCTGAGCGCTGCATACCAGTGATGTGGTTCACAAGTGTGGAACCATTTAGATAATATAAGAAGTCTTTAAAGACGCATATAGAGTAAATGGCAAACTGAGTGAAGGAGATCTATTATGCTTTTTGTTATTTTATATCATATATATTATAAATGTGTACACTCATTATAAACAAGGCTAGCTAGTTGTGTGTTCACACCACATCACAGAGGAATCTTTTGTTATGGGCCTGGGTTAGTGACCCAGTGTTTTTTGAGTTTTATACTTTTGGTTTTTGGTTTCTTCTCATGGTGTCAAGTTTTTTAGTGTTTCTTGAGTTCAGTTTTAGGGTTTGTTATGTGTCCCTGTGTTCTACGTTTCCTGTTTTATTGTGAAAGTCTGTGTCTTATGCCAGTTGTTCAGTTTGTATTTCCCCTGTCTCGTCTTGTCAATCAGAATAAGCTGTGCCTCCCTCCTGTGTGTCGTGTCCTCGTTCCCCTCTGTGTATTTATAGTGTGAGTTCCCTCGTGTTCGTTGCTGGTTCCTCTGTGTCGTCTCTCCTGTGTCTTCCTGCTTCCTCGTCTCCCTTCCGCAGCCGTGACATCTGCAAAAGTTTGCAGAACATTTTGTCCTGCGTTAGCTGCTTTGCACAGTCAGGAATGTAAACATTTAATATGAACAAAATAAGCTCAGATCTGATTCAATGGGCAAGACCAGAAGTGCTTGTTTCAGATGCTGAGTGAACTGAGGAGCAGTATCAGATAAAATAAATCATACGTTTCGAGTGGGGCTCCATGCTAAAAATATGCAACTAGAAAGAAGCATTAAATGTCTATTTTAAAGAAGAACCTGGTGATTATCAGCAATATTAACTGAACTGCAAATAATCAAAGATATGAGCAGTGATTCAGTTTTACATTTCACTTCTTTATAATGCTACCCATCACCTCGGGGGTTACTGTGTTTTCTCAGCCAAATTCTGACATAGTTCAACAACTAAGTTAAACTAAGTAATGGTAGTAACTTCACTAGACGCAACTGCAATAAGTCCCTCAAGCTGCGACTAAGCTTAAGGAAGTGCTTCATTTAACAGCAGCTTAATGCTCCAGCAGCAATAGAGGTAACTTGTAGTAATGAGGACACTGGGAGTGTGAATGGTTGCCTGTTCTTCTGTGTTAGACCTGCAATAGACGGGTGACTTGTGCAGTGTGTACCCTGCCTTTAAACCAGTGGGACAGGCTCCCAGTAAACAGAAGAAAACTGATGGTAAGTCAGAGTTTCGGGAAATATCTGTCGTATCTTTTCATTCGTCAGCTTGTACAGCTAGCTTTAAAGTATGTCTCCCGTGCTTTGTACACTGTGCTTTCTAACACATTACTGTGGCATTTCCCTGCTACATGCATGTAGCTGTATGTGCATACTGGTCTGTGATGTCTAAAGCAGGCTCTTTCTATTTGTTGTACAGTGTGTAAAGGTGGCTGGAGGTTTAAATATTACATAAGGTTCCCTCTTGCTGCACTGTTTTAAATAAAAAGTTCACACAGTCCCAGCTGTTCACCAAAGTTTATAACCTCTGTTTTGTTTTCTATCACAATGTATTTATTTTATGACACAGCAGTGTGTATGCTGAGCAGCTTAGCAAAGGAAAAGATGTTATCAAAGCAAAATGACACTAACTCTTATATATATATATATATAATATATATATATATCATAATAATCTGACAATACTATAATATTGGCCATATTATATTTACATTACCACAGGCTTTAGTCTCATGAACAACATTAACTAATTGTTATTTACTAACTAATCTTAAATGAGTGTTCAGCACAGAAATGAAGCCCAACAATCATGTTTTACAGTCCCGTGGTCTCAGCCTCAGATACTCAACTAATCACAGTGATGTCATGACGAAAATGAATGACCAACAAAACATTTTTCTCCTTCATTTCTGTCACACAAAGCTGTATGTAACGTGTCTCGCGGTTAGTATCATGGTTGCTAGGCAACCTGAACAGTGCGACGAAGCGTATACCGTCCCATTTCACAAGCCTCTCACTTCCGCACTTCTCGTACGCACCGTACGTAGTACGCGTAGTGCGCGTTCTTCAAGCATGCAGACCCTGAATTGGGACACAGCCCAGGAAAGCTACAGAGGCACAGAAAGGCCCCAGGTGACCTCCTCATCGTGAAGCAGCAGTGCTAACCACAGCATGAGGCACCAGAGTACAAACCAGTCAGAAAGATGTTTTAAAATCACAGGCCAATGGTATCATAGAGACAAACAAACTAATCAGATTAAACAACAACTGAGCAGAAGTGGCTGCTGCTGTTTGTGGTGTTTAATTCCACAGCGTCTCAGATTTAACTTCAGACTTTCATACTAATACTCTGACACTGCATTTGTTGATTGTACCAATCATCATCCTGTCTCATACTGGCAACACAATGATTCTTACTATAATTTATTTGTCTCTTTGAGATTTTCCTGAAACATTAAAAGTATTTTCCTCTCTGCAAAAGTTGGTTCTGTTGGTACTCATGACCACGATTAGTGGTTGTTGATCAATGGTCATGAGGATTTGCATTTACTTCTTGGTTCTGTGCAAACAGCTGGTTTATTCTCCTGCCTTCGGTCTCTCTGGTGTATCTCTTCAAGTGGCTGGCCAAGGCCGTGAGTCGTTGCTTCCAAGTTTCCAAGGACTCAGGTATGGACAGCTTGCTGTACGCCTTTCTTCATCACAACAGTCTGCAGCTCCAGTGATTGGCTTATTTCCTCTGCACTGCCTTGATCTTGGCCTCTAGTCTTCTTCTCCATGTACTGCTCCATGTGGCCATTCATTTTGTAGCCAAGCATCTCAGTGATCACTGCTGCTTGGTATAGATCAGCTGATTAGTTGTGGTGATGGTTACAGTAGGTTGTAATGCTGCATTCACACCTTCTAGCAGACCTTCACAGGGTGCTTCATGTAGTCTTGTAATCGGCCACGGAGGTTCCAGGTTTGTAGCCCTGCCATGATCCTGTCTTTCAGGTCAGCTGCTCTCACACTCAACGCACCTTCAGTTGGACTTGGGTCCCAATCCTTAGTGGTTGTGATTTCCTCTCTGACCTGACTTCCTGCTTCCCCGTTGCCATACCTTTACTGTTTTACCTCATCAACATCCTGTTGTGATAGCAGTTCCTTGTTCTGAATGTTGGAATACTGAGCTATTAATTGCTTTGATGTTGGGTATCAAAGTTTCAATAGGACATCTAACCGCTGGGGTTACTTGCATAGTAGTGTTAAATGGTAAAATGGTGAAGAAGGAGTCAAGATGGTCGTTTTAAAGGTTTAAAAGGTTTATTTTCTGCTAGTGTTAAAGTTCTGGTTCAGACTGTAGGTTAACTTCAGGGAGAGCCAAGGCCAGCATAACAAACAAAACATCCCTGATATGACAATAACAGGAACTTACCTAACTCCGAAGAAAACAAAATATACAACCTATAACCATAACCTGCCTAACAACACAGAAACAGGAGAAAACAGGGGATCAAAACAAAAGGCAGCTGTCCCCTACAGGCAGTCTGAACACAGACACATAAAATGCACATACACATCACAAGCCATGTAAGTCTGCACAAGTATGGCAGTCAAAAATGGCTGGACGGCCCAGACACACAGCTGCATTACATAGGGCTCTGCTGCTTGGCAGTTAGGTGGAGTCAGTGAGCAGCATTCAATCAGAACAGAGGAGCTGGAGCCTGGACAGAACACAAGGGATTATTTAGCAAGAGGGAAACAGCCTCCTTCTTGGTAGTATTCAAAGAGTGCTTGTTCTCATCCATTTACGCCTTCTTGGTCCAGCCGCCCACATCTCACCTGTGTCCTGGTTCCTCAACACTTGACATGGACCTGATTAATCAAGCAGATATGGTTTCAGTTATCTCTTTCTCACTCATATCCAAAGTAGCTTTTGGGCTTCTAGCCTAGGGAACCTAACTCTGGATACAGATGCTCCCAAGGCATCTAAACATGCATACATCACTGTCAGACTCCACAACAAAGACTTTAACTGAACAAACACACACATCCACACATGTGCAATAACACTAAGTGCAATAATCTTTTCTGGCATCGTTGTATTTTTACTCAGTTGTATATAGCATTCGTATTCTATTTTTATCTTATTGTATATTTTTATTCTATTTTATTCTACTGTATATAGCATATTATTTTATTCTATTCTGTACAGCTGTGTACTGTATTTATTCTTATTGTATTCTAATTTTTGCGTCATAACTTTTGCACTGTCCACTTCCTGCTGTGACAAAACAAATTTCCCACGTGTGGGACTAATAAAGGTTATCTTATCTTATCTTATCTTATACATGGAGGATGAAGATTGTAATAATGCCAATAGAAAGATAAAGGACAGTTCTATAAACTCTTTTGAACAACTTTCAGCTGTGCATTACTTCCCCTAAAGCACTGTGAAGATTAGGAACATCAATCAGATTTCAAATAGCACAGTGAGTGTACAATATCCTGTGTGCCACGCACAATACATATCATCTTAGCACTTGTTTAAAATCATTAATCACTATTGTTAAATGACAGTTTAAAAAGAGCACATCTAAACGGGCAATGAGTGACAAACAGGAACTGCTGTGTCGTCGGTCTTTTTCAGGCTCTCATGCACAAACAGAGAAATATGTATGTGTGTGGACTAAAAGGCATCCTGGTGGAATGAATTCAGAGGATCTCCACATTCTCTTGGCCTGCCTTTGGGTCATTATGTGTGCTACCACCTGGCCCTCCTCTTACCCATAAAGCTGCATTGCGTTGCATCAACAAATACCCGAAGGACAATAGCAAGGGATGACAAAGGATGAAGATGAAGAGGAGGGTGGGTGCATGCTGTGCCTCAGAGTGAGGGCATGGCCCAGCAGACTCAGCAGTGTCCCAGCGATGCGGGCTGGTTTTTGATGTTTCGAGCTTGGAGTGGGCTTGCTTTTTTAATGTTATGCAACTTTGAAGACGGAGTGTTTGAAGTTATGCATGAATTGCACTCATTTCCAGCTTCTTCCTGATTTGCTTTTGTTTTTTTCTACCATCTCCTTTTTTCCTTTGAGTTTTTTTTATTATTTTTTTTTCTGAGAAGCACAAGTTATGTGTTTGAAGTGAAGGAGTGTTTCAAGGGTACCCATTGTGCTCGTGGTCTTTCCACATATGCATGTTTTAATTACACTTAAGTGCTGCTGTGTTTTATACTGTCCTTCCTCTTGAAGCATCTACACTCGTTGATTCATTCAGAGCCTGCTCAAAGGTAGATTACAAGGGGAAAGTATCAAAGTGTCAAACTGGACTGGTATAAAGCAGCGGTCCCCAACCCCCGGGCCTCGGACCGGTACCGGTCCGTGAGTCGTTTGGTACCGGGCCACAAGAGTTGAGGCTCAGGTGTGAAATGTATGGTTTTCAGGGTTTTTATCAGTTTTCAGCGTTATTTTGTTATCGTTTTTATCGTTAACTCGGTTTTCCTGGGTCTTTTCACGTGTGTTGTGAATAAATTTTCTTTTTTTCGGTACCGGTACTAGTTTTATTTTGTTGTATTTATCCGCGACACCTTAAAGGCCGGTCCGTGAAAATATTGTCGGGCATAAACCGGTCCGTGGCGCAAAAAAGGTTGGAGACCGCTGGTATAAAGCACTCTACCTGAGCACCCAACACACAGAGCATCTTGGGGTTGGTATCTTGCCCAAGGATATTTGGCATGCAGACCGGAGCAGCAGGGATCAAATCACCAACCTTACTTGCTCTACCTTGTGAGCTACAGCAACCCCAGTGATTGGCTTATTCTTCAACTCATATTTGATTTTTTGTGAAAAATCCAATTAATTTTCAATATTTGACTTGATTTAACACATTACGTTTGCTGCAGTGACCTTAGTTGGTTTGACAAGACCAATTTCTCAAGGTGGGTGAGTTTTCTATTGGCAGATACATGTGTAATGTATGCAGCAAACTAGCGGAGCCAGTTTACTTCACTTTTATTATTTAAGGATTTATGAAGTATGTACAGTATGAGGGCTACTGCTAAGCTGTGGGGCCAAGTGGGGGCCTTGGAAGATATTGTAACCACAGGGGGAAACAAACAGTGCTTGCACAGTTTCACACATAAATCTGGAAGCTGTGGAACCTGATACAGCTTCCAGGTTAAATTGCATGTTTGACTGGAACAGTGGAAAATGACTTTCATTCCTGTTGGTTTGGTGAGTTTCATTGTATCAATGAATAGCAATGCTTGGGTAACACTACAGGGCGTTCAGGGTGCTACTTTAGGACTTCGAATTTTTTTTAATACTCTGCAAACACTCACTCTTAAATCCTTAACACAGTGAGACCACATTCCCTTAAAAAAACAAAAACACCTAATTTCCCACTCATGGATGTTATGTCATGGACCCTGGGTCTTGAACTTTGACAGTCTCTTCTATATTCTGAGTTTTATATTTTCTCATAGCAGCATTTGCTGCTTGGTTTCATTATATTTATATTATAATGTCACATCTACTTCTGTGTTTGTGTTTTATTCCTTGAGTCTGTGTTTATTTCCACCTCCCATGTCTGACAGCCTTCGTGTCTCTGCTTCTCTTTGTGATTTGTGTCAAGTTGGTCATGCTTCCCCTGTGCTGCTGTTGCACTTCCTGTTTTATTTTGGTGGGTGATGTTCTCTGTCTTGAGTCAGTTTACTTTTCCCAAGACTCATTATTAACTATCCCCACCTGTGTTCCCACTGGTACCCACACCCTCATTGTCCTGTGTTTTGTCCCAGTCTCCCCTTGTCCGTTGTTGAGTTGGCCCTCATGGTTGTGTTTCTTTGTTCTGCATTCAGTCTTCTATGTTTTGGATTCTGTGCTCTACATATTATTTGTTTTTCTCTGTATTGTTAATTACCTGCATTCAAGCTTTGTTTCGAATTCACTCCTGGTTTCTGATCCCGGTCCACATCCTGCCTTCCACACTGCCGAACACTGACGTGTAATAACTGCAGTGAGTTTCCTTTCTCTGGCCACAGATCAGGTGGTTGTTGTCGTCCACCTGCTTCAGTCATAAATGACTGAATGTAAATGTGTCGTTGCATATTTAGTTCAACACGTAAGTAGATACTGCCTGATATGGAGCTACAGTGCTGTGAAAACATATTTGCCCCATTTCCTCCTTTCTTATCACTTTTCTTGGTTCAGATCAAACCAGTGTTAATGTCAAAGATGACCTTAGCCAATCAGAGGTGGCTTTACTGGTGTGTTTCAGATCATCATCCTGCTCCATAGCCCAGGTGTGCTTGAGCTCCAGAGATCAAACTAAAGACCAAACATCGTCCTTATCATATCATTAGAATTCAAGGTCTCAGTTACAGATTAACCAGTATTTACAAACTGGACTTTGTATTTACTCTGATATTAAAATAAAATGTAGCTAATGACCTGAAACATGTAAGAATAACAAAGTAACAAAAGACTAACCAAAGCAAATCAGGCAAAAACCAGGAGAAGTGAGATCACTAAATAACAGCACACTCATTTTTTATAAATCCTTATATGTCACCTTAAATGGGGCCATTGATATATGCAAAAATGTCGTGGATTACAGTTATTTGTATCAAATCCATGTAAACAGTATCAACATGTATCTGATCTCTTCGCATCAGAAGAAACTCATCTAAAGTTTGAAGGAGTGCAGTAAACCAGTGTTTCAGCTTTGTATTGGTTCTATTCTCATTCGACTCCAGGGGTTTTTTTTTTAAAATGCTTCTAATAAACAACAGAGAGCTGCTCGGCACCATCTATCCCTTCTCTCTGCTCCTTGTCAAAAAAGACAAATGATGTGAATACTTCCTTTTAAGAATGCTGCAGCCCATTTTGGTTCCTTCCGCTGGAGCAATAGTACTGTTCAATATTTAGGATCAGGCTTTGACAGCATGGAGGAGGAACCATTATCCCATTGTCTTGTGAAGTTGCACAGAGTGGTTTGGATCTCTGTGATGTGCACTTTTAATGAGGCCCATTAAATGAAGTGGCAGCTCCTCACAAGGAAAAGTTGGTTGGTGTTTAATAGTTTCACCGCAAGCTTACATAAACTCCTTTAATTCGGTGCTCGGGCACTCTTTCTGGGCAGCGCCGGGAGAAGGTTCCCTTGCTTTGCCATGAGGCACGCAACAGCAATTAGCCATCCTCTGGAGTCTTAATTAGGGAGCCACTTCGACCTGAAGATGAGTGCGTGAGAGGACCACACGTCGGTCAACAGCCAAACAAAAATAGATGGAAAAATAGAGCTTCCAATTAATTACAGACTCCAAATGAGCATCCAAGTAGTCGTGGGCCTTAAAGGCAAGAGGAAAAAAGTCAGCCAGGGCTGGTTTGACTCGAGCGATGGAAGGCTGCCACCAATTTACAGGCGTGCTTTTACATATATTGAAGAACGCTCATCCGCCAGCTTGCAGCACCTGGGGGCTCGCAGATCTGAATGATCTGAGCATGTGCGTTAATATGTTCTGTAATTAGCTTATAACTGACTGAGAGGCGATTGTCTTCACCAGCTTATCCCTCATTTGGTTAATTGGCATTCAGTGCATGCGTGTTTGCTTGCATGTGTGTGTAGCAGGTTATACCTGCTTTTGTTCTCCCTCTCTGCCTCACTGTGAAGCAGGTAACGCTGCTGTGACTATGGTGATGAGAACAGCAGAGACAAAAGACAATTGCCATGGTGACGATGTACAATATTTAGCACTCGACGGTAAAGATGATAAGGTAACACGTGAATGTTGAAGACTTAGAATTAGTATTATGACTGCGATCAGCATTAAGGTGCAGCAGTGACATCAGTCACAGGCTGGGTGATGAGTGCGATGGTGGCGATGAGTGCTGCGGTGCAGGTTGTGACAGCGCCGAGGCCCGAAGCCCACAGCACGGCTCCGTATCAGATTACTGCTGGTCTGCAGGCAGAGGACAGAAGCGTCTCGTTAACTTTAATGAGATGAAGCCCTGCTCTTTGTCTGGGGAGTTCACTTTCTATATTCGAGTGTGTGTGAGGAAATGCACTAGAGTTGTTCTGCCTCCACCACAGTAACCTCAAAAGCAGACACAGAATCACGAGTAGGATGAGAATGCCAATTATGATCAGCAGCCATTTGTATTTCTTTGATTCCTCGTGTGCTCACTTCTGCATTAACCATGTTTGTGCTATATATGATTCATGATTGGCTTATTTGCAAATGAGCAATACTCCTGCTTCAACAGACCCTGACAGCTGACATTATACAAATAGTATTTTGCCTCTGTATGAACGACTGCATGTGTGTGCGCCTGTAAAATGAATATATCTTTGCGTAGGTCTGTTTGTGTGCTGGTAAAAGCGCGTGGCTGGGCGCCGCGCCAGCCTCTAAGTGACAGCACCCCCTCTCATTGGCGCATCCTTGTCTCAGAGACTAATGGCACAGAGAGAATCAATTACCGCCATAACATTGGTGATATGCCAGAGCTGCTGGGCGGCGGAGGAGAGAATGAGCCATTCCCATGCACCCTCTGTCTTCACCCACCTCCCATCCGCCTTTTCTTTCTCCTTTTCGTCCTCTCGTGTCAGCCAATGGCTGATTTGAATCTTTGACTTGTCCCCTCTCTTCCCATCGTCAGGCCTTTGTGGAGCACCGCAAAGAGATGGTACCCATTCCAGACACTCCCCAGAAGCCACAGTCACACCCCGTCATCAGAGAAGCTCAGGATCCTGGTGCTGAGGTAGAAAACATAGTTCTGCTCCACCAGTCACCGTGGCGATACTTTATTATTTGTAGTGTCTTCTGTTGCTCTTCCACGACACCACTGCGCTCATACTGGATGGTTAAAATAACCGACTGGACCTGTTGCTGCTGATCCCTGCATCCTTCTTCCAGCCCTCAGTGAATTTACATAACAATGAGCATATCGCTGTAAGTCCATGAACACACATCCAGAAGACTCAGCAGCCCATGTCTCAAGGCTGAGTGCAGCTTTGCTCCCTATCAGACTTTAAATGCTGCTGCTGGAAGAAAAAAAATACAATAATATTAGAAACTGAGGACACAGCTCAATATATAATATTAGGATAAAACTTTTTAATTTCAGAGGTGTGTTTGTTTTGTGTATTTGAACATGTGTGTATAATAGATGGAAATAGTTTAGTTGCCACGCTGAGCAGCCGGTGTGTTTGTGGTGTGGACCCAAAAGCAGACACAGGAGTGAAAACTAAAGTGTGACAAAAAGTGAGCCGCTTACTTAGGCTGCTGGTGAAAAAGAAATCAAGCTGAGGCAAAACTACACCAAAACCTAAACTGGGATAAGCTTTGGTTCATCTGGTTTATTTCAAGAAGCCAACAGTGAACTGTGTTACTGGGTTGTAGAACAGTTACATTAAACTTCATCAGGTCTAATTTAATCCCGTACAGTTAGTTCATTGGTGACCACAGGAGGTTTAGTGCTGCCCTGTCTGCCCCTGTCCACACCCGAGTGGGTGAGTGGGTACAGCTGGAGGAAGAACTATTTGAGCTCCTGCTGAAGTTTTCTCACTTACAAAGAAATGAAGGGACTCTGATGTTTATGACAGGTCTGTATAAATCAGCCTGCATGTCATTGAGTCATATTATGATGCCCTACAAGCCAGCCAGAATTCTGGCTCCAACACATTTGTTGTGTGCCCATGTGACACACAGATTACAACCGATCAATCAATTACAGTCACTCAACTTACGTATGTAAAAGCACGCCTATACAGAATTAATTTGTCCTGTTCCAGCCTCTCCACCAACACCAAACTCTGATGTACAATCTCAGAAATGTTGTTATGGCAGCAGCACACATACTGGCCTGTGTGTACGTTATTATTGAAAGTCTTCTTTGAAAAGTCTTCATAAAGCTTTGAGTTGTCACAACTAGCACAGACATAAAGTTTTATCTTGGCTAAAAAGTCACTGACGTACACTTTGACTGTGACTGATGGTTACAGTCTGTTTGCTGGTAAAACTGGTTTAAGTGAAAATTTTGTAGCTCTTTGTGACGATTGCTAACAAAAGGAAGACAGTCTGCGCTCGTTGCTGTCACTGGGTGCAGTCAGCTACAAAGAAGCCTTCTCCTGTCTTTGTGATGTCTTACACACTTTCAGTGACTGAATTCATTCTCTCAGGGGAACTAAACTGGGATTGGCTCTCCTCTCCATCTGATTACATTGAGGAACTGTGTGATTCATCAGCTCTCACACAATGTACTAGTGCTCAACTCAGTGGATCCAAGTCAGTCTATGTTCTTATCCTTCTTAAAAATGCACTAATTTGTAATTATGTCAGCTATTATTTTGCTGTTGCCTTTAAACCTTGTAATAAAAAGAAGAATGGACGTTTCTTTGGCCGCTCTGTTGCATGAGCACTAAAATACATGTAAGTTTACAGTAACCTTCCCCAAAGGAAAGCTGCTGTGCTGGTGCTGCGTGAACACACTCACTGACAGTAGAAGGCCGTCATAGCTGTGAACAAAGTAGAAATCCAAGTCACACCATTACTGGACTCAACTGAAATGAAGAGCAATGGTAATATTGTTGGAAAGCTTGATGAACATTTCTATATTGTGGGTCTGTTGTTGATAGACACCGCAGAGTCATCAGAAAACTTCTTCTGCTGGATGCATCAGCAGGGATGATGAGACAGAGTACCGGGCTGTGGTCGACTCCTTTGTCACGTGGTGTGAGCAGAATCATCTGCAGCTCAACGTGGCAAAGACCAAGGAACTGATCGTGGACTTCAGGAAGACCAGGAAACACTTGACCCCTGTTTCAATCCAGGGGGTCAGTGTTGACATTGTGGAGGACTATAAATACCTTGGAGTACACATTGACAATAAACTGGACTGGGCTAAAAACACCACAGCACTTTACAGGAAGGGCCAGAGTCGTCTCTATTTTTTGAGGCGACTGAGGTCCTTCAACATCTGCCAGAAAATGCTGAGGATTTTCTATGAGTCTGTGGTGGCCAGTGAGATCCTCTATGCTGTTGCATGCTGGGGGAGCAGGCTGAGGGTCGCAGATGCCAACAGACTTAATAAACTGATCCGTAAGGCCAGCAATGTTGTGGGGATGGAGCTGGACTCCCTCAAGGTGGTGTCGGAGAGGCGGATGCTGTCCAAGATAAAGACAATGTTGGATAACACCTCCCACCCACTCCATGACATGTTGGTCAGTCACAGGAGCACGTTCAGTGAGAGACTGAGATTACCCATGATGCACCACTGAACGACACAGGAAATCATTCCTGCCTGTGGCTCCCTGTACAACGCATCCACTTAACACACTGTTTGCTGCTACAGCTACACATGTTTCTTTTCCAACTATTTATTTATGAGTGACTTATGTATGTATGTATATATATGTATATATTGTACTATTCTTAGTTAGCGTATTGTCTGTCTTGTCTTAATGTTGGTTTAAAATGGAGCACTGTAACAAAAAATAATTTCCCCCAGGGATCAATAAAGTATTCTGATTCTGATTCTGATTCTGATAGAAAGGAAACAGCGTCTCAGAGGAAACTTCTGCTGTGCTGTTGTTAGCCATCGCTGTGTGTGTGTGTTTGTGAGAATCACCACACCGATGCCATCCCTAACCCTTTAAAACCTGAAGTAACTGCCAGAAATCTTTATTTTTTTTATAATGGTGTTTGTTGAACCTTTACACAAAATATATAAAAATGTATCAAATTTTAATTTGTATCACATTTGCTACATTAGCCATGTTTTTGCAATTTAGTCATTAAAAATGGGTTGATCTGATATCCTCGTGTTGGTGTTGTTCCCAGATCATCATACTAAATGTTGTTCCAGGATCAACATTGCAAGTGAACAATCAGAATGTTGTGACGTCATACTTTTGCGACTTCGGGAAAAAGCGGCGTAAAACAAAAAACTGTACTTAAGCTGCGTGAAACCGCCTCTGTCCGCCGATCAACGGACCCTGACCCTAACCCTAACTGTAACCCTTTAATAAACAGTAAGCAGAACTGATATTGTCCTTGCAACATTGGAATTTCATAAATGCACGAATGGCTTGGCGCGCAAAAGAATAACGTCACAACAATGTGATTGGTCACTTGCAATGTTGAACCTGGAACAACATTTTCATGATGGTCTGGGAACAACACCAACACGACGATATCAGATCATCCTTAAAAATGTGTCATGCAATTAATTTCATTTTTTGAGGGTAAAAAAGTCACCTGATGATGTAGAAGTCTGAGAC
This sequence comes from Aulonocara stuartgranti, assembly GCF_965226115.1. Lineage (NCBI taxonomy): Eukaryota > Metazoa > Chordata > Actinopteri > Cichliformes > Cichlidae > Aulonocara > Aulonocara stuartgranti. The sequence goes on along the minus strand of NC_138957.1, from coordinate 1,170,302 downwards.
AAAAGCATCAAATACAATACGCTGGGCTAAAGTCTGCAGAGCTGATCGGTCCATCCCTCCGTGTCCTCCTCTTCCTCCCCACAGCTGCCCAAATCTCCCTCTTTCCAACATGTTTCCGGCTCTTGTTGACACAGAGACGCTTTGTCCCGATATCCAAACGTTCTGCCTCTGGAATCTTAAGTAAATCTCCAATTAAAGCAACTCCATGCTGACAATAACTTGAGCTACACCAGTAAACAATTTAATTTTCAATTTAGGCCTCGCTGTTATTTCCATTTTGTCTTTTTTTAATAGAACAATAG